>NW_027249167.1:0-480000 GCF_030848795.1 Temnothorax nylanderi | reverse complement strand
TCCCTCTTGGTTTCCTCCCTTATCATGTATCCGGGTGTGCTCCAGTCTAGGCCCAATGTCCACCTTATATACCTTTCGTGCATTCTTTCTATTTTCTCTCTCTCTTTCCATTCCCACACTTCTGCTCCATATAAAGCTATGCTTGCTACCAGCGAATCGTATAACTTAATTCTTCTTATCCAGTCTCTTCCAAATAACCTTTTTCCTATTCCCCAAACCTGTCTCATTGCTATGGTATCTTTCCTTACTCTTTCGTTTATATGCGCCTCCTGTCTTCCGTTCTTTTGGAATGTGTAGCCTAGATAGCAGAATTCCTTTACCTCCTCTATTTCTTCTCCCTTCCATTTCCATTCCATTTTCTTCATGTTACCTCCTCCCTTCCTGAATCTCATTACCTTTGTTTTCCCTACATTCACTCTCAGCTTTTTTCTGTCGAAATATTTCTCCAGTCTTTTCATCATCCTCTTCATCTTCTCTTCGTTTTCTGCTATAGCTACTACATCGTCTGCGTATGCTAACGTCCAAAATTTTATTGTTCCTACTACCACGCCTCCATCTTGCCCCCTCCTCATTGTTTCCTCTAAGTCTGCCAGCAGCAGTATAAAGAGCATAGCGCTCGGCGGGCATATCTGTCTGACTCCTTTGACCGTCCAGAAGCATGATCCCTTTTCTCCTTTCACTCTTACCACGCTTCTTGTCTCTTCGTACAGATCTTCTATCCTAGTTCTCAGCTGTTCACTAATCCCTTCTCTTTTCAGTACCTCCCAAATTTTTTCTCTGTTCACGGAGTCGAATGCTGTTTTCAGATCAATAAATGCTGCCACTAGCTTCCCTCTTTTTTTGCTAACAGCCTTTCCAATTACATAATTTAGTGCGTATATATTCTCCATTGTACCCCTTTTTTTCCTGAACCCTGCCTGTGTTTATGGTAATATTCTTCTTTCTTCCGCCTCCTTCTCCAATCTTTTCGGCAAAATTGCCGCGTATATTTTGTAGTTTGTGTTCATTAATGTCACCCCTCTGTAATCTTGTGCTTCTTTTCCTTCTCCTTTCTTCACTATTGGTACTATTATACCTTCTTTCCAGTCTTCTGCTATTTCTTCTGTCCTCCACGCTGTATCACATACCTCCCATATTTTTTCCTTCAATCTCTCTCCTCCATATATCCATACCTCATTTGGCAATCCATCCGTACCTGCTGCTTTCTTTTCTTTCATTTCTTTAATTACTTCTTCCACTTCCTCTCTTCTTATTCCTTCCTGCTCCTCTTTGCTACCCATTCTTTCCTCTCCCTTCCTGTCTTTTTCACGCGGTTTCACAGTTACTCTTTCCAATAGCTCCATGAAGTGTTTATTCCATTGCTCCTCCGTTATTTCTTCGCAAACCTCTTTTCTACCCTTCCTTTCTCTGTTTATAAATCTCCATACTTCCTTCTCGCTAGTTGCTTCTCTCGCCTCTTTTATAACTCTCTCCCTTTCTATCTTTTTCTTCTCTTTTATTTTCTCCTCATATTCTTTTTTCTTTAGAATGTACCTCTTTTTATCTACTTCTCCCTTCCTCCATTTAACTAGTTTCTCTCGTGCTTCTCTCCTTAGTCTTACACATTCACTATCCCACTATCTGCTTTTTTTCTTCGATCTCTGGTCTTCTCTTATTTCTTTCCAAACAGCAGCCTGTTTTATCTCTCTATACACAGAGAGGTTAGATTGACATGTAGACTGTGCGTGTGTCTTGCGTTTTGCGAACTGCGGCCTATGTAGACCGGGCTTAACGGCGCGCCTTATTTCTCACAGCCTCCGCCGTTAGCGTTTTCAATTTTTTAAATTTTGGCAACGTTATTTATATATTTACAGTTTAATGTTACGCTAGCGAAAAATTTAAATGCCTGATAGCGTTTTTCTTTGGCAGAACTGGTGCGCACTCAGTGCACATTAAAGCCGTCGTACACAAATTAACGTAAAGTGTATGTTTAATATAAACGGGTTAAGTCACGAAAGCCTCTATACTTTATTGTACTATTTGGTAAAATATGTATTGGGTATTTTATCAATCAAAATATTTGCATTTTACTTTAAATATTAAAGATTACATCAGTGTACAACGGCTTTAATGTGCACTGAGTGCGCACTAGTTCTGCCAATGAAAAACGCTATGACATTATTATTACTTATGGATGCTCCGCACATATTTTAAATCTTCTTGCATAGATCAAAGCTATCAAGTGTTTTTTTTTGCTTGTTTAAAACATGTTTTTTTTGTTTAAAACATGTTTTTCTTATACCTTAGTTTAAAACACAAATAAAACATAAAACATTGTTTTAAACAAAAAAAACAGTTTTTTGTTTAAAATAAAAAAAACATGTTTTTTGCCAACCCTGCCTCCATATATATTTAAATATGTTTTTATATAAAAAATTAGATAGAAATTGGTAACCCCTTTATTATTAGCAATTTTTATTAATTCTATTATATTCTTCAGTTTTTTCTACCCCTATTTCATATATGATTCTTTAAGATTTGGTTAATCAGTTCTTGAGTCATAGAAATTTCGATAAATTTGGCACACACACACACACACACACACACACACACACACACACACACACACACACACACACACACATACGTACACACATACGGACATTTTTTAAAATTACGATTTTCCTACGTTTTAGAACACTCTGAACACATTGGCAGCAAAAACTAAAAAAACAATTTTTTCTTTGGTCTTTTCTACCCCTATTTCATATATAATTCTTTAAAATTTGGTTAATTAGACCTAGTTTTATATGCGATCAAAGGTCCATATACGAAGTTTATGAAAACAAAGCTTCCTCTATGAGGAAGCAAAATTAGCCGCCCGGGAAAAAAGAATTAGATCTGCCGAGATATATGACCAGATCTGGTTCATCAGATCTGGCCCGATATAATTTTATCTGCAAATTGTCTCTATCTGGCCAGATCTGAACAGATATAATAGACCGAGAGCTGGCTACGAAAATACCAACGTCATTTATTTAAGGAAATTTTCAACCTCAAACGATTGTGGCAATGTTGCAAATTAAGAAAGCGCAAATCTGGCTGCTGGCCGCTGCAGCGCTGGTGCGTTTAGTGGGGGCGTACGTCCTTAGCTGTAAAATATCGAGGGTAAAAAACGTCATAGCTGTACGGCTAAAAATTTTTTTGCTTGTACTATATAATATTGTAAAGTACTTGCAAATGTTGCCAGACCTGTAGGTGGGGTCTAAAGTATTGCCAGATCAAGGTATAACTGCTTAAGACTTAATAACATTCACGTCATTTCTGTAAAGTTGAAATTTTTTTTGGTTATTGTATACGTGTTTAAGGACGTTCTCCGGTCCTTATACTAGAGAAAATCGATTTTCTTTAGATTTTCTTGAAACTGTGAATATACGTTAATTTAGGTGTGCTTTATGCGTGGTATAAATTTCAGTACCTCTTCCGGTATAAAAAATAAAGATACTGAGCCTCAAAGTTTCAACTTTTACTAATGAAAAGGTTTTCCAGGCCAAACGGTAAGAGATACGAGGTTGGTCAAAAGGACCAAAGTTGCTCCTCTCGTCGAGTTCTATAAGGAAAAAATGCCAAAATTAAAAAAAATTAAATTAAAAAATTTTTTTTGGTAAAAATTGAAACTTTGAGGCTCAGTATCTTGATTTTTTATACCGGAAGAGGTACTGAAATTTATACCACGCATAAAGCACACCTAAATTAACGTATATTCACAGTTTCAAGAAAATCTAAAGAAAATCGATTTTCTCTAGTATAAGGACCGGAGAACGTCCTTAATAGTCTGTATATGAAATTACAGACAAAAATCTCGGGTCTAATACCGTGCCAGACGTCGCTGAAAATCTCAGTATCTATGGAATGTACTGTAAATTGCCGGCAGCAACAATTAATTTTATCACTTAAAATTTTCAAGTATTAAATTTAAAATGTTCTCTGCTAATAACAATAATATTTACGAACATTTTTACGGAGGGAGTGGCACACAAAAATTTTGGTTCTAAAACCTTGACAGACTCCGACAAACAGCTCTTTACCGGGGCGATAAAATACACACATGGAAGCTATTCTTCACGAGTAGGTATGTTATCATGATGATAACATCGATGATGATAATGATGATGATGAAAATGAACCTAATAATAGCGATGACGGTGATGACTGCGAAGCACTTGATGATTATTTATATGAAGATTATAGCAAAACAGATGATTGAAAATTGTTTAACTATTTTTTTACTTAAATATAAAATAAAATTAAAATTTTCCATTTTTGTAATAAAACATAAAAAAAAGAATTTATTATTTTTATTAACAGAACATTTCAAATTTAAAACATATGTAAAAAAAGTTGAACATTTATATCCTATGATTTGTTTGTCGGAGTCTGTCAAGGTTTTAGAACTGAAATTTTTGTATACCCCCCCCCCCCGTAAAAATGTTCGTAAATATTATTGTTATTAGCAGAGAACATTTTAAATTTAATACTTGAAAAATTTAAGTGATAAAATTAATTGTTGCTGCCGGCAATTTACAGTACATTCCATAGATACTGAGATTTTCGGCGACGTCTGGCACGGTGTTAGTCCCGAGATTTTTGTCTGTCATTTCATATACAGATTATTAAACACGTATAGTCCAGTCATTTTAGGTTTTCTGTGCAAAAAAATTCGAAACTACTTTTTTTTTAAATCGCTTTATTTCGTTGTTTTAAATAACATATTAAAAATAGAGAACGATATCGGCAGGGCTAAAAAAGTTATTTAAGATCAAAGGTCACGAAAATCAGTTTTTTGCGAAAATCTCGTTTTGTATGGCTCGGAGGTCAATTAAGGTTATTACAAAAAAGAAAGATCATGAAATTCTGTACAAAAATGGTTATATTTATTTTTCATGTACGATAAACATTTTTAAGAAAAATAAGCGGTGAAGTTTCCGCGCAATGCGTATGCTCCATTCCGTATAGCCTATACAAAGAATATGTGAGTGTTCTACGTTTAGTATATGTATGTATGTATGTATGTGTATATGTATGTGTGTATGGTCCGATTTGAACCGTCAAAGATGATCAGATTACACTCCGTATATTGTTATAGTTATACATGAACATATATGACCAGATCTGCGCAGACATGAGAAGTCATATCTGAGCATATCTGACCGGATAAAATTTGATCTGCTGAGATATAATTTGATCTGGTCAGATTTAATCCTTTTTTCGCGGGAATTCAAAGTTTTATCCAAAAAAATGTCGGTAATTATACTGCCACTACAGCATCCCCTTAAGACAATCGATCATATTTTGAATTGTCAGTCAGTTACATAAAAAAATAATAAGTCGATTTATAATATTTAGATGAAGGACCTGAGCAGAATAGCTGACTTTTATAATTTTAAGCCAGTGTTTTATGCTTTAAATCTTTGTTTTTAGCAACGCACAATATATACTGTCTTGTGTCTCAAATCTTACAATGTTGACACTTTGTACACTCGTTTAAGACTTGAGACATAAGACAGTATTGTGCGTTGCTAAAAACAAAGTTTTAAAGCATAAAACTAGACTGCATAAAAAACATTGTCTTAAAATTATAAGTCAGCTATTCTGCTCAGGCCCTAAGAATTTTTAATAAGAAAAAGTATACCACATTAAAGAAGTGTAGATACGATAGGAAAAGTATGGCAATGCATGCGTTAAATAAATAATTTTATAATAATACTTTTAAAATGTCCGTTTATTCTACCTTTTCTATACATTTTATTATTCTTTATAAATAATTCAATATAAAAACATCAAATACAAAGAATGTTTAAACAGCAGTAATGTGTAAATATATAACATACAAAATATAATGAACAGATTTATTGAATTATTTCTTTAGATTTTAAGTAATTGTATTATAAAGATTTATAATTAAACTATTAACAATATTTTTACTATAGAACATTTATTTTTTAATTATATTGTTAAAATTTGCAATTATTGAAATTACCATGATTCAAAATTCGGCGGGAGTTGAGGAGAAATAGCGGACCAATCAAAAGCCTGTTACCGTACATACCAGAATCACGCTACTGGCTGCGTTTTGCCGAACCTCTGCTTAGCTAAGCGCACGTAAGCAGCGAGCGCTTGCTACGCAATATTTGGCTGGACAGAAGCGCTGAGTAGCCAGATAGCCAGTAGCCAGCCGATATTTCAATAGCGCTAAGCGGCGCTGCAATCAAAACCGCTACCAAACGAGCGACTGCTAGGCTAGCGGAGGTTCGGCAAAACGCAGCCACTGATACGGTACTTGCAGCCCAAAGACATGGCGGATCCAGCTGAAAAAGATCAAAGGTGCTTTGTCCCTACTGTATATCCTTAAGGTGCGATTTCACGATGACGCTCGACGCTGGATTCGAGCGTCAAATCTGGTCACGTGATAGATTCAGAGGGACGCGAAATATAACCTAACCACTGGATTGGCTGAATTCGAGCGTCGAGTGTCAAAGCTAAACACAGTTTAGCCACAGATTAATAGAAATCTGTGGTTTAGCTTTTTGGCGCTGTTTGACGCTCGAATCCAGCGTCGAGCGTCATCGTGAAATCGCACCTTTATACTGTGACTGTACGTATGTAGTACCGCCGCTCGTATAGCCGATTCCGCTGGTGGGTTCTCCCTCTCTCTGCCGCATGTACATATTTTCCGTTTCCCGTACCTCGGTTGCGTTTCGTGCCGCAGTGTGACATGTGGTGCGTAAATCGCTGGTATGAGCGAAGGGAAGGGAGCGATTCCTAGGACGAGAAAGATTAGTCGTTCCCGCTGATCGCTGATCTCAGATCTCAGTGGCCTGTGCGTAGTACAGTCAAGTGCAGTGTGGAATCGTGTGCACACGGCTCAATCACGCGAGAGACTTGCCGGCGGATCCTAAATGTGTCATTATGGAAAATCAAACGATCGGAATGGACCAGTTCTGTGGCACGAAGTTCTGGGTGAGTGAGAAGGCAAGAGGATCAGGGCCATTTATTCCGCTCCTTTTACTTTCATCCCCTCGCGCCTTTTCTTCTTCTGCATTTCCGATTCCCTCGCGTCGCGGTTATCCCGCATATGTGACTCGTTTAGAGAGGCTGCTTTCTTCGCGTAGTCCGTGACGGATACCTCGTTAATCGGTCAACCGTCTCGAGATTCCGACGCGTCCGCGTACGACACTAGCCTAGTTTCCACCGAAATCTTCAATCCGATCCTGTTTCAGTTTAATGTACTGTTCCTACTAGTTTCCAAAGCTTATGGATCGAAGCAGAGGCGCAGTCAGTCACATTTCCATCGACTTAAATTTGGTTCTACGCCGCACTAGGCGCGAATTAACGACTTCGGTGGAAACTAGACCACCTCAGCCTCGTAAGGCTGAACAAAACGTACATTCGGAATCGTTCGACCAACAATTACTAATTTTCCCCTAAAAGCGGAAACGCAAAAAGTTTCGTTGTTTCTACGGCGCGGTTCCGTAACCCTTTAGCGGGAAACACAGACTTTTGCATAACGCATAATGCATAAGCATAAGAAAATTAATTGGTCTATTTCCTTATGCATATGTATATGGACCAATCAATTTTCTTATGCTTACGCATTATGCGTTGTGCAGAAGTGTGTGCTCCCCGCTTTTATCTCTCTGCGATTGATCCGCGAGCAAGTTTACGCGGAATTGGGATGAATTGGGACGAACGAAGAGCGAAAAGTGTGTATGTATGTGTGCGTGTGTGTGTGTGTGTGAAGAATTCCGGCTCCGTTCCGACTCCGCGTGAACCTCTCTCACGGATCACGGAACTATTAAAGATGTGTCGGTGAAGATCCATGCAGATTGCGTCCAATTTCACGCAAAATCTTTTACAGCGTTTTCACGTTTAGGGGGAAATTACACGATCGCTACTCTGATATCACATAATCATCTCACTTTATCGCCTCGTGCTGTGCCTTCTTTATAGACACACATGCGCGCACGCGCGCGTGTACACACACGTATATACTCCGATTATAGAGCCGACATGATAAAATGACTTAGCAATGTCATTCCTTTCGATTGCACGATTTTAGCGAAATTGCGGAAATAGCGCGCGCGCGTGCGCGCATGAGGACGAAGAGTAATCTGGGCGCCGCGTGCACAAATATTGCGCTCAAACAAGTCATCAATTGAGATCCTCTGATGAGACTATCTCAGAGGACTATCTGTGTCCTCTCTCGTGCGCGAGATCAAAGGCAAACGGCATCGGGCGCGTGCGAGAATGCCTTTATGACAAGCAACTTGATAATTATCGCGTTCACGCAATCCCCAAGAATAAAACGCAATTGCAGAAACACTTGGGACAAAATACGGCGCCTTTCGGTAATGAGAATAAGCAACAATAGCCTTTAATTTTCGGCTCCGACTGAGGACACGCGCGACTGTAAGGGCCTCCGCAATGAAAAATATAAGGAACAAGGAACAGATATTAGCGATTAGGACTAAGGAATCAGGAATAAAGCTGGTGTAGCATTGATACACGGCTTCCGATAGGTTAAAAATCTATTGCCCGTGTTATTCCCTGTTTCTGTTGCCTGTGTTTTTCATTGTGTATCCAGTTTTATTTCTGATTCCTTAGTCCTAATCGCTAATATCTGTTTTTTGTTCCTTATATTTTTCATTGTGCGGAGGCCTTAACTTCTGCTCGGGAATATTTTAAGAAGATAACTACGAGATAGGCGAGACGCGAGAGGAAAATAGAAAGAGGGGAGGAGATCGTTGGGCCAACTGAATAGCGGATCCGTTGTGTCTCGCTCGCCGCACACCGCTCGCTGTTGTATAATAGTTTAATTTCCTGAACGCCGCGCCGCGTCAAATAAAGCAGCTTACATCATCGGGCTCTTCCCTTCTTTTTCCGTTCGTCCGTTCGGTATACGGTGCAATTCTAATTATCGGAATGACCAATTAGTACGCATAGATAAGCTCGATCGGCGAGCTCTTCGTAATTCTTCGCATAATTGGAACAAATATTTCTCTGTTTGCATGATCTCTTTATCAAGATAAGCTTAAACGCAAGTCAGTATGTAATGTATATTTTATCGATATTCGGCGCATTCGATAAATGAGACTTGTCAAACACCTGTGTGAAGTTAGCCTCCAACATTGAAAAAAAAATAACTTTCTATAGCTCATTCGGGCTGCAGTCCAAATGCTTTGAAGCGGTCTTCTTCTTTCTTCATTAAAAGAAAGGAGAAGAAAAATGCTTCGAAGTATTTGTAATGAAAAGTGGACCGCAGTCTCGATTGTTCATCGTTTGCACATTTTAAATTTTTGTTTGCACACTTCTAGTTCAAACGACATTAAAAAATGATTTTTGGGGTCAATTTTATATTAGCCTCCCAACTACGAGAAAATTGGATTGAAACAGTCTTAATCGATAAATTTTTGTTTACACATTTACATACAATTCGATTTTTCGTTTGCACATCCTTAATAATAATATAGTTATAAACAAATAAAGTTGGCGAGTGGTCAATTGCAGTAACTCAGCTCCGAATAAAATAAAAACCACTCATAACAGTATTAATCAATGGAATATTGTTTGCACATTCACAAACAATTCGATTTTTCGTTTGCACATATAACTTTAATAATAAAGTTATAAACAAATAAAGTTTGGCGAGTGATTAATTGTAGTAACTAAGCTCGGAATAAAATAAAAATTACTCATGACAGTAGTAAAGGGTAACACCACTTTAGAGGCCCGAAAAATAGAAGAATTTTTTGTGGTTAAAAAAAGGTAAATCAATGCCGTGGCCGTCAGCTACCTGGGGTTTTTAAGTCCACCCCATGTTATTTTTATGTTCTAGGCTTTCAAAAAACCCCCCAAAATTCTGAGTTAACATCTCTACTATACAATATCCAATAGGTTTTAAAGCCAAATATTAAACCTAATTGTTTATATAAAGTGAAATTTGAACACAAATGGGGAAAAATGAAACTTTGTTTGAAAATTTATAACTTTGCAACAAATAAATATTAACAAAAATAATTGCAGAGTTTTGTACTTCAGACTATGACCTTTCAGAAGAATGTAGTCTTATTTGAGTCGACTCCAAAAAGTATAATTATCTTAACAAATAAATATGATAAAATTTTAGAGGTTTATTTGTATGCTAAATACAAAGATAAATAAAGTTTAACTTTCTTTTGCTTAGAAATTAATTTTTATTGGAAAAAATTGTTAATTAAATAAAGTATCATTACAAATATAACAGAAAATTAGATAAAATTAGATAAAAAGTAAAAAAGTATTGTATTGTTTTCTCCACCATTTTGTAAATAATACTCTACTAATAATAAAAGTAGGGGAGACCGGGGCTAAACGGTCCGTTTTTTTTCGGTGCCGATTTTTAACAATAAAATAAATAATTGTAGTTAAAAGTGGTATACCACTGTAAAGAGTGAACCTTTAGCTACAAAATTTATATAGGAAATTTTTGTCTACGTCGCTTTGTTTAACCGGTATAGAGCAAAAACGACAACGGTGGAAAAATTGAAATCTCAAAAATGCCGGGGTTAAACAGTCTACCCTCTGGGGTAAATCAGTTTCAGGTTTGATCGCCCATGAAATATTAAATATCTACACTGGATTCGTGTTTAGCATGCATTACTCTTTATAATCAGCATGTATTTATAATCACGTACTGTGTAATCGCGTATAATCGAGATTTGGAGAGCAAATATTATTGCAGATATTACAAAATTTCCACGCGCAGAAAATTTCACTTTTCACCACGAAAACACGTTTGCCCTCGTAAAAATCATAATACGGCAGGTAACCTGCCGAAACTCCGTTGGTCACACGGGTACCATAAACAGCGTTTACAATGTTAATAGCGAGTTCGCACAATATACAGGTTCCGAGATATTTGATTAGACGTATTTACCCCGTAGACTTTTTAGCCCCGGTCTTCCCTACTTTATTTAGCAAAAACTATTAGAAATATAGTGAAAAAAACAAAAAACATGTACGGTAAATACTTACTAACGCCGTCATCCATCTAGGTCGTTTAGGGCACAGACTTAAGGATGTTCTGGCTATACAATCCCAGTCAAGAGTTATTTCAATTTAAAATTGGATGAAATTCTATGCTTTTGTGAGTTAAGACATTTACTATACATATGTGCTCGTACCATGTAAAGGACTAAATAATGCTAGTTAATATGATATTTGTCACTACAAATAAGTATATTTGCACATTCTAGAGTTCCCTATAGGTTTAGTAGGAGTTCCGTTCAAATAAGCCCAAAAATCGATGTCAAAGTCGAACCAAAAATTTCTCTTTTTTTTTTAAATCAATTTTTATGGTAGATTCAGAAAGATTTCGATGAGTTCTGGAGTTCCCTATAGGTTTTATAGCGCTACGACCAATATTTCAAAAGTTACAGCACTTTAAAGTGCCACATCTCGAAAATTTTCTAAGTCCCGAGGGTAAATTTCTTTTTCCGGAAATTGGCAATTCTGGCGGGAGTTCTGGTGGCCCCCCGAAGAGTTCTATCGAAAACTTATGACCCGAAGCGCTCCGACCAATATTTCAAAAGTTACAGCCCTTCAAAGTGCCACCCCAAAAATTAAAAAAAATTTTTTCGGGAGTTCTGGCGGGAGTTCTGGTCGCCCCCCGAAGAGTTCTATCGAAAACTATTACAAGCCGGAGCGCTCCGACCAATATTTCAGAAGTTACATCCCTTCAAAGTGCCACCCCAAAAATTAAAAAATATTTTTTCGAGAGTTCTGGCGGGAGTTCTGGTCGCCCCCCGAAGAGTTCTATCGATCACTATAATGACCCGAAGCGCTTCGACCAATATTTCAAAAGTTACAGCCACCCAAAGTGACACACCTCGAAAATTTTCTAAGTCCCGAGGGGTAAATTTTTTTTTCGGAAATCGGTAATTCTGGTAGCTTCTCAAAGAGAACTCCCGCCAGAACTCCCGAAAAAATTTTTTTAATTTTTGGGGTGGCACTTTGAAGGGCTGTAACTTCTGAAATATTGGTCGGAGCGCTCCGGCTTGTAATAGTTTTCGATAGAACTCTTCGGGGGGCGACCAGAATTTCCGCCAGAACTCCCGAAAAATTTTTTTTTAATTTTTGTGGTGGCACTTTGAAAAGCTGTAACTTTTGTATTTTGGTCGGAGCGCTTCGGGTCATAATAGTTTTCGATAGAACTCTTCGGGGGGCCATCAGAACTCCCGCCAGAACTGCCGATATCCGGAAAAAGAAATTTACCCTCGGGTCTTAAAAAATTTCCGAGATGTGGCACTCTTTAAAGGGGTGTAACTTTTGAAATATTGGTCGTACCGCTATAAAACCTATAGGGAACTTCAGAACTCATCGAAATCTTCCTGAATCTACCATAAAAATTGATTTTTTTTTAATGGGGAAATTTTTGGTTCGACCTTGACATCGATTTTTGGGCTTATTTGAACGGAACTCTTACTAAAACCTATAGGGAACTCTAGAACTCATCGAAATCTTTCCGGAACTACCATAAAAAATTTATTTTTTCAAAGATGGGGGGCGCCGTGAAGTTAACTCCCCCGTTTTTAAAATGGTGTTTTCGTCACTTTAAATGACGGAACTCTTTCTAAAACCTATAGAGAACTCTAGAACTATTGCTGGGGCATCCAGAACTCTAATAAATTTTTTCGAATTTTGAAAAAGGGGGGCCAACTTCATAGACGTCACTTTTGACGATAACTATTAAGGATGTTCTGGCGCTAACTTTCTAACATTAACAATATCCTGAAAATTTAATGTATTGTTTCTATTTATTATCTGAACATGTGTGCAAAATTTGAAATTGATTCCCTAACCGGTTCACGAGTTATTCAACTTTTAATTTTGCATGAGTTCTTATGGAGAATAGCAGTATATTCCTACTTAAATAAACAAAATTCTAAAGAAGCACCATTGACAATATTATGAAACTTTGTTTGTAAGTAAATAAAATACTGAGTAAGTTTCTAAAAAAGTTTATATTGATTTACTAACGCTTTCTCGAGTTATTAATGAAAAAGCAACGCAAAATTCCGAAAATAGGTTATGATACACAGGGCTAGAAAGGTAAATATTATGTAAATGACATTTTTTAACTCATTTTATGCGTTTTTAAGTATTATTCAATATCTATATACATAAAATATTATTAATATACGTAACGTTTTGTCGTTTCTTACAATTTGTTTTAAGTAAAATTCACGTCCAAAAGTTTTTTGCTGACAATCACAAAATTTAACGTATATTTATTTGTAGGACCAAATATCATATTAACTAGCATTATTTAATTCTTTACACGATACGAGCACATATGATGCATGTCTTAACTCACAAAAGCATAGAATTTCACCCAATTTTAAATTGAAATAACTTTTGTCTCGGATTGTATAGCCAGAACATCCTTAAGGTTCAAACCACTAAAATTGACATTAAAGGAATTATCGTAATTTTTTAAGTTAAAGAATTTCTAACATTCGAGTTTTGAAAATTTTTGAAAATTCTAACAATTCTAACAATTCTATTGATAGTTCTGGATAGCATCTCAAGAGTAGGGGAGACCGGGGCTAAAACGTCTACGGGGTAAATACGTCTAATCAAATATCTCGGAACCTGTATATTGTGCGAACTCGCTATTAACATTGTAAACGCTGCTTATAGTACCCATGTGACCAACGGAGTTTCGGCAGGTTACCTGCCGTGTTATGATTTTTACGAGGGCAAACGTGTTTTCGGAAGGTGAAAGTTACATTTTCTGCGCGTGGAAATTTTGTAATATCTGCAATAATATTTGCTCTCCAAATCTCGAGGTACGTGATTATAAAGAGTAATGCATGCTGAACACGAATCCAGTGTAGTTTTTTCATTATCGTTGATGTCTAATATTTCGTGGGCGATCAAACCTGAAACTTGTGTTTGGGGCTAATCGGTCAGTAAGCAGTCCGGGTGCATTTTCAAGACATTTTCGGGCTCACTGCATATGGAATATGGATGAGACGGGAATTACAACCGTTCAGACACCGAATAGAGTCATCGGACGTCGAGGAGTAAAACAAGTCGGGCGAGTGACTTCTGCGGAAAGAGGAACCCTCGTAACTATTTTTTAATAATGTTTCGCATAAAAATTTTAAATAAATTTTTATATTTTTCTCTTAAAAAACAATTATTAAAATGTATCCTATTATTTTTTAGGATTAGATGTACGTATATGTATCGAAAATGCAGTGCAGACTGTTATACCCCGGCATTTTTTAGATTTCAATTTTTCCACCGTTGTCGTTTTTGCTCTATACCGGTTAAACAAAGCGACATAGACAAAAATTTCCTATATAAATTTTGTAGCTAAAGGTTCACTCTTTACAATGGTATACCACATTTAACTACAATTATTTATTTTGTTGTTAAAAATCGGCACCGAAAAAAAACGGACTGTTTAGCCCCGGTCTCCCCTACTAACGAAAGTTATTAACACCCCAAAGCTCTAAAATCAACATTGAAAAAGTTATTGGAGTTTTTTTATCATGAATCAAAAAATGTCTAGTACCCGAGGGGTGAAAATTTTTTGAGAGGTCCGGCAGTTCTGTTGGTAATTCTGGATAGTACCCCAAGAGTTCTGAAGATTATCCTTATGAATTATATCGCTAAAAGCAAAATTGAAAGAGTTCTCATCGATTCTGTTAGCTGGATTGAGAAATTTTTAAATTCAAAAAAATTTTTTGGAAAAAACTAATGTTTTCTTCGGAGTTCTAGGTAGCACCTCAATCGTTCTATCAAAAAGTATTAAGGCACAAAATCGACCCGAATTGGGTAAATGTGTATAAAAGATCAAACCTTACCGATTTTATCGCCACTTAAATATGTTGTAGGGGAGGTCTTTCTGAGTAATTCTACGCAAGAAAAAAGTTAGGGACGGCATTAGTTTAGAAGAAATAGCAAATTGAAGTTTCACAATTTTAATACTTTTTTAAGATACTAGACACCACAGACGCGCGCTTCGCGCGCGCTATTTAGCTTTAACATTATGCTATTACTATTACACTATTAACTTCTTGATACACACAACTGTCAAAATATACGATGACAGCTGCAAATGAAGTAAGCGCAGCGAGAGAACCAATTGGCATCGCGGAAAAGCGGCAACAATAAACTTCGAGATATGCGAGTATCGACTTAACATGCCTTTTTTTAGAAAGGATTACTAGACATCACAGACGCGCGCTACGCGCGCGTTATTTAAATTTAATATTTTACTGTTACTATGTTACACTATATTACACTATATTACACTATATTACACTATATTACACTATTAACCACACAACTGTCAAAATATGCCATAATAGCCGCTTTTTGTAAAACTTATCTGGACACTTATTATGGAACTGTTCGGAATGGAATCCAATCAAAATTATCCTATTTTCTCTACAAAACACAATAGAAATCTCTTGGAAATAATTAAATAATTCCGATCAGAATCCATTCCGAATAATTCCATAAGACGTGCCCTGAAACAATTTTAAATGTTCAATAAATGATGAAAAGTCTTTTTAAATGTATAACGTATAACTGATACCAACATTATGTATTTATTATACATGTATAATCATTACAGTACACACTTAACCGTTAACAATACATATATACATGAAATGTCAAAACACGCGATCTGTGCAATGACAATCGCTCACGAAGTAAGCGTAGAGAGAGAACCAATCGACATCGCGGAAAAGCGACAACAAACTTCGATAGATTCGAGTATCGATGACATGCCTTTTTTAGAAGAAAAAGGAGGATAAAGTCACATTAGTTCTAAGAGAAGTAATTTGCTAATATGTGTATATAGACAATACACATGTAGGCGGGGGAGGGGCTACCGATCGAATTGACCAATTTTTCACAATTCGTTAGCTTTCACCATGCAATTACACGAATTTCTCAGCCTCGTTAACGATAATAATAAGTTGGTCAATTCGATTGTTGACAAAATACTCATGACTTTCCACACGAACCGAGGTCCACTCCAACCCATCCCTGCTTGCGGGGGAGGGGCAGTAGCCCCTGCTCCGCCTACATGTGTATTGTCTATACACACATCAGCAAATTACTTCCCTAAAAAGATAACATATATTACAGCATATACAAACTTTAATGTCAATCTTCAATTTGTTGTATCTTAATTCTAAACTAATACTGTCCCCCACTTTTTTTTGCGTAGAATTACTCAGAGAGACCCCTCTACAACATATTTAAGTAGTAATAAAATCAGTGAGGTTTGACCTTTTATACACATTTACCCCCGAATTGAAATTAAAAAGTTATCGCCAATTTCGAATCATAAATCGTGAAGTTGGCACCTCAAAACTTCGAACCGCTCTTTTTGGGGTTAAATCGCTAAAACTCTTTCTAACCTATCAGGAACTCTTGAACTCTTTGGGTAAGGGGCTAGAGCTCCAACAATTATATCAAAATTCTAAAATTGAGGTGCTAACTTCACAGAGGTCTTATCGAGTGCGATTCAGAACTTCCACATTTTCGACCAGAGCTCGTGATTTTTAAAATGCTTCGTATAAAATTGTATTAATTTAAAAAAAAATCAATATTTCGGAAACTGTAATAATTAGAGTCTTTTTTTCTTGTCTTATCGTGTGTGATTCAGAACTCTAACATTTGTTAACAGAACTTGTTTTTAAAATATCTTCGATATTGGAAGTACATTTTTTAAATTAAAAACTGCGGAATGCTTCCAAAAAAGTATCAGGAATAATGTGTCCTTCTCAAAGAACCTTACAACTATGCTCAGAACTATCACAACTCAATTTGTAAAAAATCGTAGTTGGCAACTCCATTTTTCGAAGTCAACTTTTATTATCATAATGATCGGAACTATTTCTAAAAATGATCAAGACCTCTTCCTTTGATTCTAAATAACTTAGAACTCTTAACAGAACTACGATATCGTAATGTAAGGATGCTAACTTTACACACCTAACGAAATATGTAATACAGGTATTATTTGACAAGTTAATTCGATTACCTTAAATCACCGGCCCTTCATATCTCGCTTCGCTCCATTGCCTTTATTTCGTAAAGTTGTGACGTAAATTATGATATATTTCCCATCATTTTTCTTAAGGATAATTTTGATTGAACTCCGATTATCTTAATCTACTTAATTAACTATCAAGTAACACCCAGTATTATTTCATTAATGTCGATAAATTATTATTTTTGTTAACATATGAGAAAAAGAAGTTCAGAAGTTCAATGAATTATGTAAGATAATTAATTTGAAATTAGAAATTTTGCCGATTGAATTAATCGCTGATTAAGTTAATCAGATTGTGGTTAAAGTCGTTCTGAACTTTTAAAAGCTTTAAAACATTTTTTAATCAATTGTATCTTGAAGAATTCTGTTAAATTAAAATTAGGTTAATCAAATTAATTTAAATGGACCCCAACTGACACTCGTGTTTTCACATCATTCACGAAGGAACGATGATGGATCAGTTTACGTGTGTGACACGTACACCGAATGCACTTATCTTTAATTTGGTTTATGTGGGACATTCCGCACAATTCGTGACCCTTATAACTAATTCTGGTATCGATTTTTACATAATAAGATAGATTCGTAATTTGAAAACTTTTTAATTTTCAAAATTGTACATCTCTTAACTACAAATTGAAAGTCCGTTCCACTAAAAGTTAACTGAATAATAGATCAGCTATTCGTCTTTCCGAAGCTAAAATCTTCTTTTCTCTTTTGAAATCCGTATAACGAAAAATATTGATGTATAATTGATATCTGCTGAAACAAAAATTGACTCCAAATTCGTCGTTGAATCTGTTATTAAAGTTAAGCTTGTGTTCGTGGCATTTCATAATAGAGAGCGAAATAAAAAAGTCCATTAAAGCGGCGCAATAGAAAATTAATATTTGGTCGAAATTTCTGACTGTTTTAGGACGCTAATCTAACATGGTACACAAACAATCCAGATCTAACAGAATGCTTCCAAAAGACGATATTAGTATGGGTGCCATGTATATTTCTGTGGGCGTTTTCGGCGATGGAAGCGTATTACTTTTTAAATAGCAAAAGGAGAAACGTCCCGTACACGTGGTTATTTATTTCTAAGCAAGTACTTACAGTAGGATTAATTTTACTCTCCATAGTTGACTTAGGAGTGGCGATACACGCAAGTACTTATCGTACGGTCCACAGTGTTGATTATTGCACACCCATTGTAAAAATTGTTAGCTTTGTAAGTATAACATTATTTTTTGTATTAATAGATCTTTAAATACATTTTTAAAATTATTTTTCCATAAATTTTTTTAAAATATTCTTCCCGTTTCCGCTTTTGTCTATAAAATAAGTTACTTAGTTTTGTAAATTCTCTGTACAATGTTTGACTTAAGTTCTCTAATTATTTCAGACGTTAGCATCGACTTTAATGCAATACAATAGAAAACATGGAATGCGGACGTCAGGGCTTTTATTCTTGTTTTGGTTTTTCCTTACGATATGTGGATGCGTCCAATATAGAAGTTTTGTAAACGAATTCATTGAAGGGGTATGTTGGATTTTCATCATGGTAATAGCGAAGCTAAAAGCGCGTTAGAAGCAATTTAAGTGTAGATACACTTATAAACAGCATTTTCTACTTATAAACAGCATTAAATTTTTTATAATTTTTTACAATTTCTTCGATCTTATCGCAACAGTATATCTCGTATTGTTAGCCTCTTATGATATTTTACAAGAAAGCTGGTGATTGTTATAATGCGGTTCATAAAGAAATTATTTTTATTTTTAGGCAGAACCGACGTACCCATTGGTGTCTTATATGATCTACTATCCGATAGTAGTGATATTGTTTGTACTTAATTTTCTGGTCGACGCAGAGCCTAAATTCTCTGAATATCCTACGGTAACATCTCTTGTATTGATTGATATAATACGTAATACCATCTAATGTATATTAAAGCGCATAAATATGTTAAAATCTTAGAATTAAAACTGTAAGAAGCTATTGACAAACAATTTTGAAATACATTCACTCACAGGTTGAATCGCCATGTCCAGAACAAAGTTCTTCTTTCCCTTCGAAAATTATGTTCGCGTGGTTCGATTCCTTAGCATGGAAGGGTTTCCGAAAACCGCTCGAAACGTCCGATCTGTGGTCCATGAATCCAGAGGACATGGCCACGGAGATCGTACCGAAATTTGACAAATACTGGAATAAGAACTTGAGAAAGACAGACGAGTAAGTTTAATCGATAAATCTCTCTGTACAAACCAAGGTTACCTGCAATCAATATGACTTAGCTAAGCTTCTTTAAAAAGCGCTTATTTAAAATTACGAGAAAAAAAAGGAGAATATTTTGTATTGACATTAATACGAAGCATGTAAATTCGAAAGAAATTTATTAAAAATGGTAAATTGTTGATAATGTACACATGTAGAATTGTTACTTTAGAAATTTTTTAAATCGGCCTATTCGTGATAATACATTTTTAGATTATATTGCTGCATTATCTTATCCGCTTTATGGCTAACAGCATATTATTTGCATATACCTTATGTTGAAAAAATATTTAGATTGCGGTATAACGTTCTCTGACAAAGTATTTTTTTTAACAACATGTTCATACATTTCTTGTGCTAACAAGGCTGATTTGGACTTACTTTAGGTAGGATGTGTCGTATAACATGTCTCGATTATTTTTATTATTCAGCCTAATAAAAACATATATAACAGACGTTTTTTATACAGAGTAGAAAGTGCAAAAGCGTCATACCGAAAAGCATCCGGACAAGTGGACTTTAACACTGGTCTGAAAAAGAAAATCGCCTCCATCCTACCACCTATCTGCAAAGCTTTCGGAGCAACGTTCATGTTCGGTGCATTCCTGAAACTGATTCAAGATGTTATGACTTTTATTAGTCCACAAATATTAAAGTAAGTACACACAAATCCGAGACTGTTGACACAACATTCTACAAATTTCAAAAAAATACTAAGAGTTCTAGTAGCACTTTCTACAGTTCTACAGTTCCTGATAAAAATTTAAAAAAAAGTTCCCCATTTCTTATATTAAAAAATCGAATTTCAAAATGTGCTAACTTCGGAAATCTAACACTCTCCCTTTTAAAATATCATTTTTTATAAGAGTTCCCGATAGTTCTATTCGAGTTCCATATATACATTTTAGATCGGTATTCCACTAATTAATAATTTTTTAAAAATGTTTTATATCCGCCCAGTACAGGTTCTCTACAATTTTTCTTTCTAAAGCATAGAACTCTTAGAAAACTGTTGATAACTACCGTTAAAATTGCGGAAAATTATCAGCATAACACATTTTCACTAAGTGCCGTGCTGGACGTAATTGTTAAAAATTGTTTAAGATATTGTTAATGGGTTGAACTCTTTAAAGATAATTCTAAAGCATAGAACTCTTATAAAACTCTATGAAATAAACATGAGATAAAACGTTGATAATTTTACAAAATTGTTCTGATTTATCGTAATATGTTTGTGTAATAATAATAATAATAATATAATAATAAGAATAATATAATAATAAGAATAATAATAATAATATGATCTTTGTTATGCATCCCTTTTACTATATTTTTTAGGCTTTTGATTGATTTTACCGAAGGAGAGGAGCCAATGTGGAAAGGATACTTTTATTCTGCATTACTTTTACTTACGGCAATACTTCAGACGCTGGTATTATCACAATATTTTCATCGTATGTTTTTGGTCGGGCTGCGTATACGTACTGCACTAATCGCGGCGATTTACCGTAAGGCGTTGAGACTGTCAAACGCGGCGAGGAAAGAAACCACGCTCGGCGAGATAGTGAACTTGATGTCCGTAGACGCTCAAAGATTCATGGACGTAACCGCGTACATAAACATGATCTGGTCGGCACCCCTGCAAATAGCCCTAGCTTTATATTTTCTCTGGAATATATTAGGGCCGGCTGTATTCGCTGGTTTAGCAGTTATGATCATTCTTATTCCTGTGAACGGATTGATCGCCAACAAAGTGAAGACGTTACAAATCAGACAGATGAAATGCAAGGACGAGAGGGTAAAGTTGATGAACGAAGTACTTAACGGTATCAAAGTGTTGAAGCTCTACGCGTGGGAACCTTCATTCGAACAGCAGATACTTGAAATTAGAGTCAAGGAGATTCAAGTGTTAAAAGAAGCAGCGTATTTGAACGCTGGTACGAGCTTCATATGGTCATGTGCACCCTTTTTGGTACGTTTCTTTTTTGAAATAACGAATTATACGTTATAATTAAATTAAAGACCTCAGAAATAAAGATCTTACGGGGCGCTCGTAACGTGAACGCCTTTCTCTCATCTCTCTCTTTTTTTTTCCTTCTTTTTTTCAGTAAAATCTTTTATAACTTTTAGTATGATTTTAAAAGTTTTACTGTATATAACTTCGCTTAGAAAAAATTTGTTGTCAAAATATGTGCCATGAAATGGTAATAAATATTCTTTCTTTTTCATTTCTGAAGTTTTCAATTACTTGAATTAAATATTCTTTATATCTTTTTTATATTATCTTACCTTTTCATAAATGTACCTCTACAGGTATCTCTGGTATCTTTTACAACTTATGTACTTATAGACGAAAAGAACGTCCTAAATAGTACAATTGCCTTCGTTTCGCTCAGTTTGTTCAACATCTTAAGATTTCCACTGTCCATGCTGCCTATGATGATTGGTAATATAGTTCAAGTAAGTAATGCATATACATGATTTTCGTCTATTTACTTTAGAAATGTGCATTTATGTTAAAAAGTCTGACTGATATTTTTGTATACACGTTTACAGGCTTACGTCTCAGTAAAACGTATTAATAAATTTATGAATATGGAGGAACTGGATCCTAACAATGTACAGCACGATCCGTCGGAACGTAAGTGTAAAATTTTCTGTTTTAAAATAATATCATGTCTGCATGGTGTACCTACAGTAAGCATTTTATCGCATTGATTTAGCACACGCGTTAGTAATTGAGAACGGTAGCTTCTGTTGGGACAGCGAAGAAATCGAGAGACCAATACTACGAAATATCAATTTCCATGTAGAACAAGGTCAATTAGTAGCAATAGTTGGTACAGTGGGATCAGGCAAGAGTTCCCTTCTATCCGCTCTGCTTGGCGAGATGGACAAATTAAGCGGGAAAGTAAATACAAAAGTGAGTATTCTTTCGTTGAATCAGAAACATGAAATATAGAAGCAAAATTTACATTTCTCTTATTACAAGAACAGTAATAAAATTGAAGAAGAGAAAGAGGAAACCTCTCACAAGTCGCACTTATATAAGTAGCCTTCTTCTTATTATAAAAGAATTAAGGAAAATGTAGTGTAAATTCTAAAATACATGTTTTTATTATGCATCTAAAAATACAATATCAGACTGTAACTCTTAATTCAGTATTGATAAAATCGTAAATATTTTGTTTCTATACATCTCTCAGATTAAATAGATAAAGATATTAATTAGGATTTGAAGATTTTAATACTAAATATTTCTCTTAGGGGTCAATTGCATACGTCTCGCAGCAAGCGTGGATCCAAAATGCCACGTTGCAAGACAATGTTTTATTCGGAAAGGCCTTGAACAAATCAGTATATAACCGTGTGATTGAAGCATGTGCATTGACTCCGGACTTCAAAATGCTACCCGCGGGTGATCAAACGGAGATCGGGGAGAAAGGCATAAATTTGTCCGGCGGTCAAAAACAGAGAGTAGCCTTAGCTAGAGCTGTATATAACGATTCGGAAAATTATTTCTTAGACGATCCTCTGAGCGCAGTGGATTCGCACGTAGGAAAACACATTTTTGAGAAAGTGATAGGTCCGAATGGCCTATTGAAGAAGAAAACTAGAGTACTTGTTACGCATAGCATCACGTACTTGCCAGAGGTCGACAACATTATTGTTCTTAAAGACGGTGAGATAACAGAGAGTGGAACCTACAAACAATTACTGGAGAAAAAAGGCGCTTTTGCCGAATTCTTAGTACAGCACTTACAAGAAGGTATCTATTAATAATTTATGTTCTTACTGCGTACTTTTATATTGTACTTATTATATAAATTTATTGTTACATTTTCCCTGGATTTAAGTTGGAAATCGTAAGTCCGCGAAAAAGTAATTACAATTCCTTGTCCTACTTTGTGTGCTTGCATAAGAAATACTATACTTGCGTGTAGCGATCGCTACAATGAAATATTTTTAAGTAAAAAATTTTGCTATCTCTTTGTTTTAAGATTCTGCTTGCCGACAAAGTAGTAATGAACAATTTATTTAAAATTAATTTTTCCTAATGTAATTAACTTGATATAGACGCTTTTGTATGATATAAAATTTTCTAATGCATAAAAAATTACATTTATATATTATAATTAAAATATGTCTTATAATACAGATAATTATTACTTTCCAGCTTTTTTATATTGAAATTTTCTGAAGTTATTGAATTAGGATGTTTGAATTTCTAATTTTGAATAATTCTACTTTTAGTTTAATTCCAACAAGAACGATTTCAATTCTCGTCTGATTATCCATTTTGTACTATAGTTAAAAATAATAAAAATGTGCACATGTGCGAGTTTTTTTTGAATTTCTTCCCATTTGTACAATGATACAGCTTGCAAACAATTTATCATTATTCTAAAATTACATGACGAATTTGAAACAGTGCACGTTGATGACGGTTCTGAAGCAGATTTACGCGAAATTAAACAGCAGCTCGAATCAACAATGGGAGCGGACGAGCTACAACAAAAGTTAACTCGAGTACGGTCCAGAATATCCGAAAGTCTAAGTGAATCCGGTTCTGTAACCGATAGAAAATCACTTAATGGTTCTTTGACAAGGTATGATTTCATAAATATAATATTCCCTTACGTCAATTTACGTCGTTTGTACGGCGATTCAAATACGCGCAATATTAACTTGAAAATAATATACGTTGTGTACAAGCAGGCAATACTCGACGGAAAGCCAGCAGTCGGCGAATTACGTGCATAGCAATAGTACAAAGGAGAAAGAAGCATTGAAGCCTAACAACGTCGGAGAAAAGCTGATAGAAATCGAGAAAGCCGAAACTGGAAGCGTAAGTTGTGCGAGACATTGCTAATAATTGTTAAAAAGACAATACATCTTCACAATTCGCTTTTTAGCAGGGAAAAATTGCTTTTATACTTATGTATTGTATTATTTTTCCGCCAGGTAAAGTGGAAAGTATACTCTCATTACTTGAAATCCATTGGATGGTTCTTGTCGATATCGACGATTGTGATGAACGCGGTCTTTCAATCGTTCAGCATTGGCTCGAGTGTCTGGCTCAGCGTTTGGTCGAATGATAATCAGACCGTTAGGAATGACACATTAGATACGGCGAAGCGTGATATGTACCTCGGAGTATACGGTGCACTTGGTTTCGGTCAAGGTACGTTTTCACGTCACACGTTAATTCTTGTAACATATTATCCGTTTGTCAGGTAGATTTGATCAGTATTGCATAAATTTTCGTGTTTACGATGGACGATATCAGGTAAGCCTACCCCCTATCGCTGCTACGTGTACCTGTATAAATATACATATCATTTTTCTACCGCAGAAGGCAATTACTTCATTTAATATAACGTTAACAGGCAATGGCACTTAATTTTGCTCGTCATAGAGTATTGCAATTCGAAAGGCATGTTCCTTCACAGATTACACATCTCATTGGGGTATAAATTAATCTTAACAGAGTTCCTTCATTTCTAAAACTCGATTGAGCCGAGTTAATGATAATCGAAAACGAAATAATTTAATTACTAACGTAATGATTTTTTTCGTTCCGAGTATGTTATAAATTGTATATGCAAATATACGTCACATTACATGTTTAATTCTAAAAGTAATCCAAATAATTTCCTTTTAAGAAATAAAACTGAGTGTGGTTTGCTGTGTCTACAGAGCACTAACGTTATTAATTAAGAACTCAAAAGGCAATTAGAGATTGAAACTTTTAAGTAGCCATATGTTTATGATTGCAAGTGTTGTAGTAATTATTTTCTACAAATGATCGCTTTTTTACTATTGCATGAAATATTTCTGTTTGAAGTGCCTTTTATTCGGTACAACTTGCACTTTCTGTTAAATAATTTATTAATCTTTATTAGTAACTTTTTCTACACGCGAGATTTTATATGTTAACTATAGATATATGATTGACTATAGACAAAAAATAA
The DNA here is from genome assembly GCF_030848795.1 of Temnothorax nylanderi. Lineage (NCBI taxonomy): Eukaryota > Metazoa > Arthropoda > Insecta > Hymenoptera > Formicidae > Temnothorax > Temnothorax nylanderi. The sequence goes on along the minus strand of NW_027249167.1, from coordinate 454,658 downwards.
TGCAAGAAAATTGTTGATGAACATATACATATATATATATATATATATGTGTGTATATATATATATATATATATATATATATAATATATATGTATATTATATGTATATATTATATATATATATATATATATATATATATATATATAATATATGTATATACATATATATTACATATATGTATACATATATGTATATATATGTATGTATGTATATGTAATGAAAATTGTTGATGAACATATACATATATATACATATATATATATATATATGTGTATATATATATATATATATATATATATATATATATATATATATATATATATAATATATATGTATATTATATGTATATATATTATATATATATATATATATATATATATATATATACATATAATATATGTATATGGGTAAGAATACGTCAGAAATATCACGATTTGGACGTGGTTTCCGGATTGATTTGCAAATTGGTGAAATTATAGTATTGGATAAGAGAAATTAAAAGGTCAAAGGATTTTTAAAAATTTTGAAAATTGTAAAAGTTACGCCATGTTGAATTTTTTACTAAGTATTTTTTTAAGTATTAATATTTACGAAACTATTCATCGGATTTTAATAAAATTTAAATATGTTATACTTGAAATCATGCCTTTTTAGACTATTGCATTATTGAAAACAAATTTTTTAATTTTGACCAAAAAAAAGTAAAAATATTTTTTGGAATCGTTTTTATTCGAACGGGACCAATTTGTCAGAAATTTTGTAAGATAATAAAATATTTCTTATAGTGTAACCTTTCTTTAAAAAAAAAAAATTAATGGAGACTAATAGGTTTTGAGATATCGCAATTTTCGTGAAAGCGTGCAGCACCGCGCCGCGCCGCGCGGCCCGCCCGTACAGTGCCACACGTAGTACAAGGCGCTTGTTCGAGCTTCGTTAGCGCCTATAGCGCCTATATGTATATATATGTGTGTAAATAATATTTTCAGTTTTATCTGTTTTCTTTTATAATTTGTAATAAGTAGATTTAAGAAAGATCGATTGTTAATCGACACAATGCCACGAAGGAAATGCTTTAATCCTTGTAAAAGGAAGCCACACGGCGTTGTTAATCCGAAAAATTGTACTGGACCTTTTTCGTAGAGCATAAAATTTCCTATAAAAAAGTCCGTGAGAGCCCTACTCTACGGTTAATAGCTATAGGCGCTAGCGAAGCTCGAACAAGCGCCTTGTACTACGTGTGGCACTGTACGGGCGGGCCGCGCGGCGCGGCGCGGTGCTGCACGCTTTCACGAAAATTGCGATATCTCAGAACCTATTAGAGTCTCCATTAATTTTTTTTTTTTTTAAGAAAGGTTACACTATAAGGAATATTTTATTATCTTACAAAATTTCTGACAAATTGGTCCCGTTCGAATAAAAACGATTCCAAAAAATATTTTTACTTTTTTTTGGTCAAAATTAAAAAATTTGTTTTCAATAATGCAATAGTCTAAAAAGGCATGATTTCAAGTATAACATATTTAAATTTTATTAAAATCCGATGTATAGTTTCGTAAATATTAATACTTAAAAAAATACTTAGTAAAAAATTCAACATGGCGTAACTTTTACAATTTTCAAAATTTTTAAAAATTTTTTGACCTTTTAATTTCTCTTATCCAATACTATAATTTCACCAATTTGCAAATCAATCCGGAAACCACGTCCAAATCGTGATATTTCTGACGTATTCTTACCCATATACATATATTACATATATGTATACATATATGTATATATATGTATGTATGTATACAGGGTGTCCCATTTTAACTTGGACAGCAAAATATCTCAAAAACTAAGCTCCACATACAAAAATGTTTCAGACAAAAGTTGTATGGTTTCAAGGGGGACATAAGATGGTACCATTGGTTTGACCTTGGATGGTCGTTTAAAGCTCACGTAAACGACACTTTTAATTTCTTAAATGGAAACCCCTATTTTTCAATGCATATTCTTGTAGCTAATCTCGAGAGCTTTTCAAAACACTATAATAAAGTATTTTTTCATTAAGAACTTTTGGAATTATGAGGCTTGAAAGTTCTAGTATTTTGACATAAAATACAAAATATCTTGTAAAACATTAAGTTTTCGGTAATGTTACCTTAATACTTTTATGCACAGAATAATGAGACGAATCAATTGGTATGAAAAAAGGCACAGTTCCTTTAAGAAAAAATATGTAATTTGCAACACGCATCTGCATACTTTTTCTTAAAAGCAACTATGTCTTTTTTTCATACCAATTGATTCGTCTCATTATTCTGTGCATAAAAGTATTAAGGTAACATTACCGAAAACTTAATGTTTTACAAGATATTTTGTAATTTATGTCAAAATACTAGAACTTTCAAGCCTCATAATTCCAAAAGTTCTTAACGAAAAAATACTTTATTATAGTGTTTTGAAAAGCTCTCGAGATTAGCTACAAGAATATGCATTGAAAAATAGGGGTTTTTATTTAAAAAATTAAAGGTGTCGTTTATGTGAGCTTTAAACGACCATCCAAGGTCAAACCAATGGTACCATCTTATGTCCCCCTTGAAACCATACAACTTTTGTCTGAAACATTTTTGTATGTGGAGCTTAGTTTTTGAGATATTTTGCTGTCCAAGTTAAAATGGGACACCCTGTATATGTATGTATGTATATATATGTATATGTATGTATATTACATATATGTATATATATATATACATATATATATATATATATATAAACTCCTTACACAAAATTAGAAGAACACTTAATTTTTCTTTAAAAAATAGGCAAAATTCAAGCAGCTGTAACTTGTTAAAAACGAACAAAATTTAAGTTTATAAAAAGGATTTTAAAGCTTAAAATCTCTACTTTCGAAAGGTCACTATTATTTTTTAGTTTCTGTGAGTTTGATAATTTTTACATACAGAAAACTACGAGCTGAATAAAATAGAAAATTTTTTCACTTTGTGGGCCTGTCACGTGCACAAAAAAAATCTGCGAAAATTTTCGACTTTCTAATGTGAAAGTTTGAAGTCCCTACAAAATTTTTTTTTAAAATTGTTCCTACGATTTTTGTTGAATAAGAAATGAGCATTTTGACTTTAATTGCCCATAACTCTGTTAAAAATCATCGTACCGCAATTCAAAAAAACAGATTCTTAAAACTGAAACTTTGCTCTATCGAATGGTATAATTGCCATTTTTTTAAATAACATGTAGACTGATACAAATGGGTGAAAATAATGTAAAAATTAGCAATTTTTCCCTTTTTTATTTTAACTCAATAAACAATTGTGCAGAACAACACAAATCTATTCTTTATGTTTTTTTGTACTTTTACTTAATGAAAATCACAACATGGCATATAATCTCACTAAACTCCGTTGGTCACATGGGCACCATAAGTAGTGTTTACAATATTAATGGCGAGTTCACACAACATACAGATTTCGAGATAATTGTAGTGACGACTCCGCCCCGGTCTCCCCTATGCAAAATTGAGGTTTTGGGAACTGTAGGAACGAATAAATCTTACGTATTTTGAGTCGTAGAATCCGAGAATGGCCATAAAAATTACGTCTGTGGCGGGGAAAACGTGAAAAATGGAAAAAAATGTGAAATTATATAAATTCTTTAATTAATTATACCATTATACCATTCTCTTAATAGAGCAAAGTTTCAACTTTAAGGATGTTCTGGATGTACCGTCCCAACTAAAAGTATGCTAGGAATATTAAAAACAGCAATATTTATTCTCTAGGGATCCAAAGACAAAAAAATGTATATAAATATCCATCAGATAGCAACGTGTCTGCATTGTTGCTGGCATGTTGCCGACAACCCAGATAGCAAAGCGTGTCTGAGCAAAATCGCGCAAACCTGTGATTGCTTATGATGCTGGCAACTTGCCGTACATTTGCTTCAATTGATTTCGAGTAATTTAATTATTTAGCAACACGCAGGCAACATTGGATATATGTATTGCCAGCAATTTGTCGGCCAGAGAGCAGCATCAAATTTACTTCGCGTTGCTAGCAATATGACAGCATTGTGTGGTCCTATGAATTATTACAGCAACATGACAGCAACAGCTCGAATTTTGAATCGATTTTAAACTGCAGGATAAGTTGCCAACAAGTTGCTGGCAAGTTGCTACACAAAATTGTTATCTCGTGAAGGCATCAACTTGCCGATAAATGCGGACTCAGTTGCCACAATTTTGCTAGCAACACATACTATGTCGTCGGCAATATGCCAGCAACAATGCAGACTTGTTGCTATCTGGGAACATAGTATGTCCCAGATAGTCAAATGCTGTGAGTTTGCTGCCATCCCTAGTAGCACAGTGACGTTAAATGACGTTTTAATGACGTTTCTAGACGTCTCTAGACGTCATTAAAACGTCATTTAACGTCACTGTGCTACTGGGGATGTTGCCAACAAATTAATGCAACTAATTTTGACAAACTCGGGACAAGGTGAGACAGCATTATGCTTGTCAGGTTGAATATGTGTTGTATTTATACGTAGATTTGTATAAATAATGACCACTGGTGTTATGCTGAAGTTATAATATATTTAATAATCTCAGAACGATACACGTTACAATTAGTCTGTCCTGGATCATAGACTCTCTGAGTGTGTGAGTGGGAGCGTGATACGCAACGCCGCTGATGTTCCGACACTCAACATACATGTTTGCGCATGCGCTAACCATAGATATACATCTCCCTTTTTTTCTTTCAAAAGCAGTAAACTAAACTTTATTAAAGTATTAAACTAAACTTAATATCAACTCAGCCTTTAGTAAATTATAATGAAATTATATACGCAAAACTAAAATAGAATCATATCTCTTTCTCAAGTAACAAATAAAACTAAACATTTTGACAATCGCAACATTACAATACATAATCTCTTAGCTTAACCGGAGGTTTAACCATTCTCCCGCTGCGAGTAGTTTTCATTTGTTGTTGCTCCTCATTCACAGTATTCGCATTATCTGGTTAATCTGGTACAATAGAATCATTAAGGGCCTCGCACACAAAATTGCATAGGCTGCATATGCATAGCATAAGACCGCTAAACCAATGAGCATCTAGCATAAAGTCGCCATATTGATTTACATAAGATGCTCATTGGTCCAGCGGTCTTATGCTATGCTTATGCAGCCTATGCAATTTTGTGTGCGATGGCCTTTACGCTCATTACGCTTGGTCATCAAAGTCCTCATCATAACTATTACTTTTAAATTCGGTTTTCGTTTTCTTTAAGTGGCTCGAATTTCTTCTAACCATGTTATCTTTACTATTAATAATGATATAGGATCGGAGAGTATTATGCTTAGAAATTATTTTGGCCGGCTCCCATACTTTTCCTGTCCTTACTAATACATTTTCTCCCTCTCGAAACTGTTCACGCTTCTTTGCATGCAGGTCATGATAATTCTTTGCTTGAATTGGTTTCTCAATCAGCTTGTTATGAACATTTCGCGGTATAGCTGGTTGTAGTAGCTTGGTGTGTACTGGTATTTTAGTTTTAACACGTCTGTTGAACATAATTTGTGCAGGTGATACATTTAATCCCGCTATTGGCATATTTCTATATTCTAGAAGGGCAATCTCTAAGTCTATGTTTTGCTGTTTGCTCTTTTCTAATATTTTCTTGGCTGTTTGTACTGCACGTTCCGCCAGTCCATTACTTCTTGGATAGTTTGGAGAACTAGTTACTATCTCAAAACACCATTTTTTCGCAAATTCTTTACACTCGTTCGAATTATATGGTTGATTGTCACATATGAGTATATTTGGTATTCCATGTGTAGCGAATACAGATTTTAGTTTATTAATAACTTCCGTCCCTGTTTTATTTTTTAGTTTTAATATCTCTAGCCATTTAGAGTAGTAATCTTGAATTACCAAATAGTCTTCTCCTCTAAATTGCAAAATATCACTTGCTACTTTTTCAAAGGGATTTTTCGGAATGTCATGAGATATTAATGGTTCTTTAACATTTGAGTTACTATATTTTTCACATATTGTACACCTGGAAATCATTTCTTCTATATCTTTACTCATACCTGGCCAATATATTACTTGATTTGCTCTAGCTTTAGTTTTAGTTATCCCAAAGTGTGATTTATGCAACACCTTTAAGATGCATTTTCGAAATTCAACTGGAATTATTAATTTAAAATTAAGATATACTAAATCATCTTCTACTGTGATTTGATCTTGTAGATTAAAGTAAAATTTGACTCTATCATCTACATCTTTTTTCATTTTAGGCCATCCATTAAAATGATAATCTTTAAGTTTAGATAGTGTTGAATCAGCCATAGTGGCTTTTTGAAGTTCCTGTTTTTTAGCATCTGTAATACTAAGACCCGTATCAATAGAATGTACTACTTCTTGCAACCAACTATCATCTGTATTTGCTTGACTTAAGAAAGATCTAGATAATAAGTCCGCAATATGCATTTCTTTGCCTGGAATAAATGCTATTTTTATTTGATATTTAAACAGTTTAATTCTCATTCTCTGTAGACGAGTGGAAGAAATTTCTGAAATTTTTTTATTTAGTATACTAATTAACGGTTTATGATCCGTATTAACATTAATTTCTCTACCATAAATATAGTAATGAAATTTCTGTGTAGCAAAAAGAATACTCAATAGTTCTTTTTCAATTTGAGCCATATTTTGCTCACTACTGGTAAGACTTCTAGATGCAAAACTAACTGTGTGGTTTTCCATTTTGCAGCAAACAGCAACCTAAACCATGTTGCGAAGCATCTGCTTGTATCGTGATCTCTTTATTTGAATCGAAATTTACCAATATAGGAGCATTTACTATTTCCTGCTTTATTTTATTAAGACAATTCTCATGTACCGGTAGCCATTAAAATTGGACATTTTTCTTTAGTAACTCCCTAAGTGGCGCTATTTTTTCCGATAGATTAGGTATAAAATTCCGCAAAAAATTAATCATGCCTATTATACTTTGTAGCTTATTTACATTTGTACATATAGGGCTTTCTATAGCTAATATCGCCTGTACTCTATCCGGATCCACTGCCATTCCTTCAGCACTAAAAATATTGCCTAAAAATTTTACTGTTTTAGCTTTATATTGTACCTTATCTTTGTTAAATTTAACACCTAATTTTCTGGCACGCTCAATGACTTTTTTAAGTATTCTATCATGGCCTTCTTCTGTGTCCGATGAAATTATCAAATCATCAAAATATATTGTGACACCCTCTATCATCAAAATTTTCAGCATTTTCTTTTTGAAAAAATATTCAGGTGCCATATTCAACCCAAAAGCTAATCTATTAAACTTGTAACATCCAAAAGGAGTTGAAAACGTACACAGCTCACTCGATTCATCATCTAATTTAACATGCCAAAACCCATTTTTTAAATCTAATACAGTGAAATAGCGTTTGTTCGACAACTTTTCTCTTATTTCACTCGCTGTGGGTATTAACACATCTTTAGGCCTCTTAAGGTGGTTCTTGCATTTAGGTCAAAATTAGATAGCCCGGAAAATATGATATTAAATGAAAGGTTAACGTTCCTAGAGTGTGTCTGAAAAATTTCAAATTTTTTTACCGCTTGGTTCCGGAGATATATGTCCGTAAACTTTGCCAATTTTACATGGTGATAATAGGGAAAGGAGGGTCAGATCGCACATTTATGGAATACGTTCATACTTCTCGAGTAGATAAACGAATAAAAAACTGTTTAATCGATGCAATAAACATTTCTAAAGATACTGACGCGACACCAAATTGATTGACCGTACCGTATATAAATAAAGCGAAACTTTCGACAAACTTTCGGCGTTTCGACACGACACGAGAGTCATGGCGGCCGTCTTGAGTGGCAGTTTGGCAACGTCGCACGCGTCAGCTGACGCACAGTCGCGTGTCCTACCATTCTCCCACCGTTGAATGGAGGTTATAAGGATAACATATCTTTTTCGGCAGTTGTATGAATATATTCACTATCGCGGAATTGTAGAAATTGTGACGTATATTTTTTCTATTTTTATATATTTTATTCTTTACCGGCGTGATCATATTTATAGTCATATCTATTTTCTTATCACAGGTATTAAAATTTCAAATCAAGTTGATATATATTTTATTTATTCTAAAAATGTATCCGTACAGCTATAGAAAATATCGATGACAAAATTATGGAGACATTCACGTGTTACTCTCCGTGCTCTGCGTGCTTTCTATGGTCTTTTTGACCTCGAAGAAAACGTTTTGGAGTATCTTCTTATTTTTTGTTATCCTTGGACGTCCTCCAATATCTTCGCCCAGTAGAAGCTCTATACCCTTATTGCTTTTTTTATAGGCACGTTGCAAAAGATCAAGAGTAATCCCTGCTTCTGCCATCTTACCAATCATGCCGACTGAGACAGATCCCTTCATGCAATCCATTGTGATCTTGTTTGTATTTTTCAAAACGGACCTTTCAATTATCTGCACCATAGCAGTCACAGACTTCGAGCGATCCATAAGTTCTTGACGTGTGACTTCCGCTTTGTCGACGATTCGCTGGAGGATTCTGACATCGTTCAACGCATTGTGAGCGTCGGCTGCAACATTCTCGCCAAGCAAATCACTTGCAAGATCGACTTGCGTAAATTTGAGCTTAGCCGCAGTTCGGGAAGGCAATTTCGCTTTCAGGACAAGAAGAGTATCCGTATCGGTAAATCCGTAAACGACTGATGTAAACTCTTCCCATAGATTATAAGTGCGTATATCTCTAATTAGAAATCGTGCGTCGAACGTGAATCCATTGTGAGCAACTAACGTGATGTCTTTGCCTATATTACTTAGAAATTGCAGAAAGTTCTGCAGGGCAGTATGGAATGGAGTTGTTTCAACCTTCTCTCCGTGGAAAAACATTTCACCTGCGCAGACTGACAAGCCAGTTACGTCTGCAGCGTTTTTTGAAATGGATCGCAGAGGCACCATGTAAGCGCTGAACTCCCGATCTTCGTATCTGGCTGCAATTTGGCAAATTTCCGAATATTTGACGGAAAGACCAGTCGTTTCGAGGTCAAAATAAACTAGAGGACTGTCTTGAGGTGCAGTTGGGCTTACTACAGGACTATCAATGAGTTCCGTTATTCCGTCAAGTCCACATTCAGTCGAATATGTGATTCCTTCTTTTCTCTCAGCCCTATTCTTTTTATTGGACTGTTGCTTCTGTATGAAAAGACGTCTTCTCTTGGTTTCGGGCTTGCTGGCTCGTTCTCGTCGCTTGACTCGCTGGTAGTCTTTCTTTTTCCGAAATTCTTCGGTTACTTTTCCGGGAGACAGTCCAAGCTTCTTATTTAAATCGACGATATATTTGGTGCCGATGTTCTTTTCACAAACGGTGGCAGCAATTCGAAAATCGAACGATTCGGAACCCGCGTAGTGATGGGCTTTACAACTTTTCGCCGACACGCTTGAATTGAATGCCTCGTTCGGTTGACTAGAGCCACATGGAGCGAGCTTGTCTGCGTTTTTCCAAAACACGTCAAAGATAGCTGCAAGTGTTTGTCTCATCGTCTGTCCGGTAAGTCCTTTACCTCCTGGTAGCCCGTTGTGCGTGTAATTCTCCGGGTCTTCGGCATATCTGCACCATTCGCCACACTTTGCGTGTTCATCAAACGCATAAGGGATAATATTTTTTATCGCATTTTCTGTCGCCTCTACGTTACTTTTGTTCTTCTTTAGAGCACAGCCGAAGCAGTATTTCAGATACTCTATGACGTCCCTTGGTATTTTTTGTGCCCACAATGCTTTGCTCAGTTTCTTCGTAGCGTGATTTAGATCAGACCACTTGGCTACCGGATGATTGCATTCACGACGAACAGCAGCGATTGTGGAGCTATCGTCATCACCAATGAGTGTGCCTAATTTTACGTTGTGCTCCTCAAAGTCTTTATTTTTCGCAATAATTTCTATGGCGATATCTGGCTCCATCGCCTTCGCACTCCCGGTCCAGTTGAGCCGGCAATCGTGATCGTCTACGCTATGCCCCGCTTGGCATAGTCGACAGTGCTTCACTCGAGTCCCATATCCAATTACCATCCCTGATTTGGTGCCGATCAGAGATCCAACAGCTGTAATGAAACGAGGAATAGGAACTAATTGTAAGAGGAATAGGAACTAACGTTGGATTCAGTTGGATCGGAAATAGGACACGTGTTGAATTGAGATCGTATAACAAATAGACGCTTTATTAATGAGCATATTTATTTTTATGACAACGATACAAAGATTACAATGATAAAAATACTTTATACAATAAAAAAATGAAAAATATTAGTCTAATATAAACAGCCTGTATATAATTAAATAAGTGTATAGAAGTATCTATAAATAGATTTACGAATCATGATTGAAGTATAGGAAAGTACAGGAAATGGTACTAGACTTGACGTGAACTAAATCGTATATATTCTGATAATGATTTTTTCGATGCTGATACGCATGTACAATATGTACATATATAAACACTACGGAAATTATGATAAAAGTAGTGAAAATGATGGTCCGATTTTACATGGAAAAGCCATTCTAAAACGATGGTCCATATTCACCACTTTTACTCTAAGTATTCGAAATACCTGCTAAACTGTCATACGTATGACCATTTCCTCGTTTTGGCCAAGCAGCATTGTAGGAAGCTGCGATTAATACCGGATCTTCACTTTGTACTGCCCTCGACCTGTAATTAATATTCCCTTTACTAACTATATACAGTGTATCGCAGCGATAGTCGAGTACGAGTCACACAATATTATTACTATACGTATCCATAGCACGAGAAAGCTCCTTTTCTACTTTTATCGCCTCGACACAACTCTCTTTCGCAGCTGACTCAATTGCTACTCCGACGGAACGTTCGTATCGTTTCAGCAACGTAGCATGGATCGTTGGAATGTTCATCGCTGAGAGCACAGTGTTCAATTGCGTAATCCCAATGCCTCCATCAATAACTCCTACAAATTTGTGAATTATTAACAAGGGAATCAGAGAGAATTTGAGGCCATTTACTTACCTAAGGCAACTTTGTAGTTAATGTCAAATTTATGTTTGCGATTGTCGGCAACGTTTCTTTCCTGATTTGAGGTATCAACTATTTTGATCATGTTGCAATTCTGACACCGTACATAAAAAATGCTTGCCAAGCCTAATACGGTTTCATTTTCTATGTGTCGAAACGAAAGTGATGCGTTACACGACTGACACCACATATCCTCTGCTACTTTCGTGATGTTAACGATTCGGTGACCGTCTATTTTTGGATTATCGTGCTCTTCGCGAGTTAATTTTCTCCGCTTTACTCCCGCGCTGACATTATCTTTCCATTGAATTTTTCGTTTCGCTTCGAAACGACCTTTGCGTCGAGGCTGTTCGCTCATATTTACGCACTGATTGAAACTTTTTTTTTAGTGTTAATCCCTCGGTTGAGAGAAATTTAGTGCTTTCAGCTCCGCTCCGGAACTATATAACACAACGTTGTTAAACCTATGCACTGATTGAAACACTGAGAGTTTGGTTATGACAATACACTAAGCGGCAGGCGCTCCGGCGGCTGTCAAAATCGCGACGTTGCCAAATATAAGGTTTCAACTCTAGTCAAATTTGTGACTTTGCTCTGATATTTTCAGTTTATAGCAACGGTTAAATGAGAAAACACCTTACGGAATAATTAATTTAAATGTATGCTGATTTTTACATACTAAATCATTCATATTTGTCACTAATAACAATAGTTGTTTTTGTGACTTCAAAGTACTGCAAGAACCACCTTAATTACCTTATTTAAATCTCTCGGATCTAAACATATTCTTAATTCACCATCCGCTTTCTCAATAATTACCAAGTTGCTGATCCAGCCCTTAGGATTTTATACTTTTGATATTATCCCGTTTTCTACCATCTTATCAAGAGTATGTTTTAATTTATCACGAACTGTATGGGGAATTCTCCTAGGTGGACTAGCAACTGGTGTACACTTTTTATCTATTTCAATAGTACACGTTTTTTTTTAAAGTTCCATTACCTTCAAAAATATCAATATTTTCTGATATAAACTTCTCTTTTACATTTAGATTTTGAAGCATGTGTATTCTTTTAATTAAATTAAATTCTCGGCATGTGCGTAGACCTAGCAGTGGCATTGTATCTTCTTTAACAATTACAAACTTTTGTTTTTTCGTTACATCTTTAATAGTACATAACAGTTCAACTATTCCTAGCGGTTTTATCTTACTACCACCAAAACTTTCTAAAATTATACTAGCAGATTCTAATTTAACTTTTGACTTTTTAACTTTATTATATATTTTTAACGGTAAAACATTTACATCCGCTCCTGTGTCTAACTTGAATTTAACAATACTGTTATTTATTTGAATCATTTCAAACCATCTAGAATTAATATTACCAATTTCTACTTGATCAATACAAAATGAACTTTCTTTTGACTCAGACTCTACATTAGTTTGCTCTGTAAGCTCCTTTATCTTTTTAACTTTACAACCAATCGCATAATGATTTAATTTACCGCACTTCTTGCATTTTTTTCCATAAACTGGACATTCTCGTGGACTATGGTTCGTTCCGCATCTCCTACAGTCAAATTTTGTTGCTGCCTCCTTGCCTTTGAATTTATTGGACTTCTACTGTACCTTCTTGCGTAGACTGTCTATTTCTGCTTTGTCTCCCTGTAGATTTTTTGCTTGGACCTTGGATACTTCAGCAGCTCTGCAGTAGTCAATTGCTTTTTGCAAATTGAGATCTTCTACCCTCAGTAGCCTCTACTGTAGCACCTTGTCTTTTATTCCCAGAACAATTCTATCTCGGACCATCCTGTCAGCCATTGTTCCAAATTCACATGTCTGACTGAGCTTCTTTATTTCTGCCAGAAAGCTATCAAATTTTTTGCCTTCCTGTTGCATTCTACTGAAGAACTTGAAAGTCTCGTACACGATGTTCTTCTTGGGAACACAATACTCTTCGAAGCATTGCAATACCTTTGCCAAATCGTTCCTCTCTGCCTCTTGTAGATTGAACGTATTGTACAACTCAATGCCATCTTCATCGACAATATTTAGTAGTATGGCAACTTTTATTTCATCCGGTTTTCTGATACTACCAGACGCCTTTAGGAAAATATCAAAACTCTGTTTAAATTTACGCCAGTTTTCGCTTATATTCCCATTTAGATCCAGACTTTTCGGTGGCTTGCAGTAATAATCAGTAGCTGTATCGGCGGCAGCCATAACCTTTAACTTTCCAATGAGAACTCGTACGGACTTTTCTATGCGACTTCGCTTACTATGCGGCTCGTAGTACTATTACAACTACGCCATGTTGTATTTATACGTAGATTTGTATAAATAATGACCACTTGTGTTATGCTGAAGTTATAATATATTTAATAATCTCAGAACGATACGTACGTTACAATTAGTCTGTCCTGGATCATAGACTCTCTGAGTGTGTGAGTGGGAGCGTGATACGCAACGCCGCTGATGTTCCGACACTCAACATACATGTCTGCGCATGCGCTAACCATAGATATACAACCATATGAATTATATTTCTATTAACAGCAAATTGATTGCAACGTGACAGTTCAATTTGTGAGGGATTTGTGGTAGCACGACATGTTGCAGACAACATAACGTACCAATATTGCGGACCGTTTGCTCTTGAAATTGCGTCAAGATTGCATGTGTAAGCAGTCATGTAGCTGTATTTGTAACGTATTCTATTTCGATGTCAGCAAATTTACAGCAAATATATGAAAACACATGCAATGCATTAGTTTGCTCAATATGCTCTATCACGCTTGGCTATCTGGGGTGTTGCTACCAGAATTGTGGCAACTGAGTCCGCATTTGTCGGCAAGTTGATGCCTTCACGAGATGACAATTTTGTATAGCAACTTGCCATCAACTTGTTGGCAACTTATGCTGCGGTCTAAAATGGACTGATTCAAAATTCGAGCTGTGTCGAAATCAATTGAAGCAAATGTATGGCAAGTTGCCAGCATTATAAGCAATCACAGGTTGGCGCGATTTTGCGCAGACACGCTTTGCTATCTGGGTAGTTACGGCACATCTAATTGAATGTAAAAGACGTAGATTTAGTGACTGTAAATAACTGTTACTACTTTTTTTTTCAAAAACAATTGTAAATCGTTTCAAATTTTGTTGCTATATTTTTGTTTGTTGATGGTCCACTTGTGTGTAAAATATCATTATATCGGTAGCATTTTTTAATGTTCACACTTTTCTCTGTAAAACTCTTTGTAAAACGAATATTCAAAAATTGATAACTTTTTATCTAAATTGTGTGAATTGATTTGAAATTTGGCCCCGAACTTTGAAAAAGAATACAGAATATAATATTAAGGATGTATATCGCTTAACTCAAAATAGAGGGATGAAGGTGAAATTTACAGAGATTGAGCATTTATATATCCCAAAAACCTGTGTTAAATTTGCGATCGATTGTCTGACCCGTTTAAAAGTTATTAACTTTTTAATTTCGTATGAATTCTTACCCACACAGCACAGGTAGATCCTGAGAATGTTCTCAGTATATCACAAACGTAGATTGTGTATATCCTGTTGATATTCGAAATACGTCTATGATATTTTGAAAACGTACTGAGGATGTTCTAATGTCTGCCCTAAAAGCTTACTCAGTATATACTGAGAATATTTCTTGGTATATTGTGAGTTTATTAAAAAAATATTTTGATCACATTACCAGTATCTACTAGAAAATATTTTTCTTGTTAACAAACCAAACAAATAATTTTGTTGCGTTAATCCAAACAAATTTTTGAATTTTGCTCTCTGTCGACTCTTACCGAAGAAAGTTTAATGCCCTGCAAAGCAGGTATAAACGAAGGCCCCGGATGAGGAGCACACTTCGTAAACAAAAAGGGTTATGTCAGAGGCCCTGCTGGTGAGCACGTCCTGACTGGCGAACTTGAGAACGCTGGAGAAACCCTGCCGAGCTGCCCTAGATATAGGAGTCGATGTTGAATCTTAATTACGCGAAAGAATACTGGCGATGCGCCGCGTAGCGGGCGCGAGCCGAACTCTCCTGCCGCGCGAGCTCGCGCTGCCGCCCGCGTGATAAATTTCGAATATTGTTAAAATATTAGTAAAATAATATACTATTCTGATAAATTTAGCATATCCTGAAAATATTCGATAAATAGACCGAATATTACTGATAAATTTCGAATATTCTTAAAATATCAGTAAAATAATATAGGGGAGACCGGGGCTAAGCCGACACTATTTTTTCAAAGGCAATTTTTAATATTTAATTAAAATTTTTAGGCAAATTCAATGGTACATATTTAAAGAGTGTTTCTTCAGGTACAAAATTGATTCAGGAAGTTTTGCTGTACGTCGCTTTGTTTTGCCGCCAGGAAAAGAAAAGTGACGCGAAGACAAATTTTCGAATTGAAAAATGCCGGGGCAAACTCGACACCCCGCCGGGGCAAACTCAACACTTTGTCTGATCGACACAATTTGATCTGGAACTTATTTTTTACTGTCTGAAAATGAAAATACATTGTTTATTGTGTATTTAAAAAGTACAAAAATTTGGAATAAAGTAGCTAGAACAATCATTTGAAATAATAAGAACAAAAATTGTTGAACTTTCAATTATCTTCATCTAAACTCATGTCTGAAAAACAATTAATGCAGGTAAACTCGCGATCGGACGTGCGCATACATTTGTCATGAGCCATACGGCTGCATGACAAGCATTGTTAGTTACTGGGAGCCGACGAAACGGCGTGGTGTTGACTTTGCCCCGGACGTCGTTTTTCACTTTTGTCACTTCAAAAACATGAAAATTTTGAAAATATGCAAAAACGATTATCGGATTCATATAGAGCATCAAATTTCCCATCAAAATCACTTACCGGTAGATTCGCAAGAGTAAAGCTCGATGAAAGAGTAGACATTTTCGAGAGATCAGAAAAATTACTTTTCACTATCAAAAACGCTTATGTCGCGTTAAAAATTACACTATAACTCAGAATGTTACCAAATTCCGTTGATAATACTGGCACATAAAGACGCATTTACAGTAGGAAAGGCAAGTTTCTACGATAGATTTAAATTGGCAAAAAGCCTAGTGTCAAGTTTGCCCCGTTGTCGGCTTAGCCCCGGTCTCCCCTACTGCAAAATAAATTATAGAGATATTATCAGTATATCTTGTACATCTATAGTATATTGAGTATTAATTCAGTATATACGAATGATATCATGTGCTGTGTGGGTATGGAGATTGACAGATTATCAAATACATGCATTTAGAATATAAAGAAAAAATAGAGAACAATTCTTGAAAAAATTACGGTGTATAGAGGATACATTGGCACAGATTCTCAATAAATTTCATGATGATTCACTGACTAGTTTCTGAGAAAAGAAATAAAAACTGCAGCACTCTCACAGATCTTGACGTTCGATTCTAAAAACACGGCAACGTCGCACTGCGAGCTCGGTAACTATACATGTTTTTCACATTTTTGCTGCCGGTTTCCGATATTTTCAGCCGATGTTTATGTACGGCCTCTGATGTCTCATTTGCCTTTATACCTTAAAAGTGGGTTTTTATTACATTTCAACATTTTTTAACCTCACTACTAACCTCCTTTTTCTCAGCATGTCAATGATATATAAAGGGTACTACCGGTCGGGCGTTCAGAGCAGCCAACAGTTAAAAGTAATATCAACAGTGAGGTGTTGCCACGTCTTCTTGTGTTGTTCGCTCGATATTTTTTCTTTTTATTTTTGTATTCAGCGTATTTATTTACCTTTTATAATAATATTTTATACTATTGCGTGATATTTTTTATCATATTTAACCGTTACTTTTTGTCTTTATCCAGATTATATATATATGATTTTTATTTCTAGCAGTTGGATTCAGGCAAGATTCCCAGCCAAAAGTTTTGAACCTCTATTAAGAATATTTACAAATACGCTGCCAGTAATTATAAAAAATGGTTAAAATCACTTAAATCAGTAATATTAATGTCCTTGTTATGATATGCAATAGTAGTCAACCGTTAAAGTATGCATACAACCGATATATATTAGATTTCTCAGATTACTATGCTTTTTGCTGGGAAGGTATACGTAATACATCCTTAAATTTTTATCAACTTCATAGCATTTTGACTAACTATCCAGAACAACCTTAAAAATCTGTTTTTTGAATTGCGGTACGATGATTTTTAATGGAGTTATGAGCAATTAAAGTCAAAATGCTCATTTCTTATTCAACAAAAAATCGTAGAAACATTAAAAAAAAATTTTATAGGGAAAACTTTAAGCTTTCACGTTAGAAAGTCGAAAATTTTCGCACGAATATAGAAAACGGGCTAACTAAGAACCAGGCGCGGTAAATAATGTGCGAAAGTTTTATTTTTATTTCTATTTTACATATCTTCCAACTTTGACTGCGCGCCGACTAAATTTGTCAGACTTGAAACACAGCTCCGGTTGGAGTAGTAAAATCCTCCCCCTACACCTAATTAAATCGATTCGATTTAATTTTTGATGCTATACGCATCTAAATAACTGTAAAGAAATCATTGCGAAAAATATTACCTTAGCCAGGGTTCGAACCTGGAACTTCCTTCATTCCGTGAAGGTGTCATACCAATTCGACCACTGAGGCATGTGGTAATATTTATCACAATAACCTATTATTAGTTGTAATATTACGCGTACTTTCAGCCAGCGTGATTTAATTCAAAATATAGGTTCCAATGGAAATCCGCACGAATATAGAAAACGGGCTATAACTAAGAACCAGGCGCGGTAAATAATGCGCGAAAGTTTTATTTTTATTTCTATTTTACATATCAAATCGAAAATTTTCGCAGATTTTTTTTGTGCACGTGACAGGCTCACAAAGTGAGAAGAAAATTTTTTATTTTGTCCAACTCGTGGTTTGTTTTATGTAAAAATTATCAAACTCACAGAAACTAAAAAATAATAGTGACCTTTCGAAAGTAGAGATTTTAAGCTTTAAAATCCTTTTTATAAACTTAAATTTTGTTCGTTTTTAACAAGTTACAGCTGCTTGAATTTTGCTTATTTTTTAAGAAAAATTAAGTGTTTCTCTAATTTTTGTGAAGAGTTTATATATATGGGACATTCTTTCTCAAAACAGCCACCCCTCTGCGCATTTCATTTTTGAAGATAAAATGCTTTGCGAGGTCTTAAAATTTCCGTCGAAAACTCAATTTTTGGATGCCGTATGGCGATTTTCATTTACATTCAAGGGTGGGGCAGTATGACCAAAATATCGCTCAAACCACCCTAAAAAATAGGAAAGTATGCAAATAACATCTAAAATCTTAGCAGTTTCTATCAAATTCGATGCAACTTGGAAACAAAATGGTTTATGACATCCAATTAAATAGTTTTCAGACGTTACCCCCCATTATAATCAAAATCAACCCTTCAAAACCACCCCTGAATCATCATTTCGACAAATTGACAATTATTCTAAAACAGAGTAAAAAAAATTGAAATAGAGTTCACGGGCCGTGAAATTCTTTCGGAATATATTTCAATCAAATTCACCCCCATAAGGATCATAACCAATCAATAAAAGTCATCCTTAACTATTATGCTGGAAAATTTGTAATTATCGACCCTCGGCTTCAGCTTTACCCGATGTACACCACGTGGAGGTAGCCGATTGGATTTTGTACATCATGCGGCCCTGAAAAGGGCCGTTTGGATTTTGTAGATCATGTGGCCCTGAAAAGGGCCGATTGGATTTTGTAAATCATGTGGCCCTCAAAAGGGCCGTTTGCATTTGGCTCTGCGTGTGTGTGTGTGTGTGTGTGTGTGTGTGTGTGTGTGTGTGTGTGTGTGTGTGTGTGTGTGTGTGTGTGTGTGTGTGTGTGTGTGTGTGTGTGTACACATGTTCGCAAGTTTCAGTGTTGTATATCTTCTTTAACTTTTTAACAAGTTATCATCAAGAGATATTCTAATGCTGAACATGGAATCGAATGGTGGCCACATGGAAAAAGTTAAAGAAGATATACAACAATGATTGAAATATATTCCGAAAGAATTTCACGGCCCGTGAACTCTATTTCAATTTTTTTTACTCTGTTTTAGAATAATTGTCAATTTGTCGAAATGATGATTCAGGGGTGGTTTTGAAGGGTTGATTTTGATTATAATGGGGGGTAACGTCTGAAAACTATTTAATTGGATGTCATAAACCATTTTGTTTCAAAGTTGCATCGAATTTGATAGAAACTGCTAAGATTTTAGATGTTATTTGCATACTTTCCTATTTTTTAGGGTGGTTTGAGCGATATTTTGGTCATACTGCCCCACCCTTGAATGTAAATGAAAATCGCCATACGGCATCCAAAAATTGAGTTTTCGACGGAAATTTTAAGACCTCGCAAAGCATTTTATCTTCAAAAATGAAATGCGCAGAGGGGTGGCTGTTTTGAGAAAGAATGCCCCATATATATATATATATATATATATATAGGTATAAAAACTAATTTAATTTCAAGCCTACTCCTAAAAACTGCTTTAATCAAGATGCTTGGTCGTTCCGCAGGATTAACCAGTCAATCCTAGAAATGCCCGTATTTCGGGCTTTGACCATTACATATATATATATATATATATATATATATATATAAATTATCCTCGTTTTCTATAGTAAACTTTAAATATATAAATACTAGCTGGTTACCCGGACTTCGCCCCGGAGGACATATGTAATAAGACACGCAAATATTCTCCCTCTCTCTCTCTTTCTCCCTCTCCCTCCCTCCCTCCCTCCCTCCCTCCCTCCCTCCCTCCCTCCCTCCCTCCCTCCGTCCCTCCCTCCCTCCCTCCCTCCCTCCCTCCCTCCCTCCCTCCCTCCGTCCCTCCCTCCCTCCCTCCCTCCCTCCCTCCCTCCCTCTCTCTCCTTCTCTTTCCTTCTCTCTCCCTCTCTCTCCCTCATATACTTTTGGTAGAAATTTGATCTATAATTCTTTGAGATTCGGCCAAATATTTCCCGAAAAATTAGAAAAATTAAAAAAACCGGTTTCCAGGAAATTGGTAACAAAAAACTATACACATAGTGGCACTCCCCGGAAAATTCTACCCCTATTTCATATACTTTTGGTAAAAATTCGGTTTAGGGGTTTAGGCTGGGCGTTGATGAGTGAGTGAGTCAGGACATCTTCCTTTATATATATATAGATAAAATAATAGACGTCACGTTATTTATAGTACATCCGACAGATATCAAATAGAGTTAGAATAGAGTTAGTAAATAACAGAAAGGCCAATAGAATTATATACAAAATGCATATAACATTCATTAATTGTAGTGTCCTATATATATATATATATAGGACACTACATATGGAGGGGTTAAAGCCATAGTGGTGTAAGTCACTTTTTTTAACCTATCGAGTTAAGTTCATAGATGCAGTCTACACATGCAGATATGTTGAAAAAAGAAGAAAAAAAAAGTGATCAAAAAAATTGACTTACACCACTATGGCTTTAACCCCTCCATATATATATATATATATATATATATATATTTCTTATATCTATATATATAAAGGAAGATGTCCTGACTGACTCACTGACTCACTCACTCACTCACTCACTCACTCACTCACTCACTCATCAACGCCCAGCCTAAACCCCTGAACCGAATTTTTACCAAAAGTATATGAAATAGGGGTAGAATTTTCCGGGGAGTGCCATTATGTGTATAGTTTTTCGTTACCGATTTTCTGGAGACCGGTTTTTTTTTTTATTTTTCTAATTTTTCGAGAAATAATTGACCGAATCTCAAACCCCTGAACCGAATTTTTACCAAAAGTATATGAAATAAGGGTAGAATTTTCCGGAGAGTGCCACTATGTGTATAGTATTTTGTTATCGATTTTCTGGAAACCGGTTTTTCTAATTTTTCTAATTTTTCGGGAAATAATTGACCGAATTTCAAAGAATTATAGATTAAACAGGGGTAGAATTTTCCGGGGAGTGCTATAAAGTGTATAATTTTTCGTTACCGATCTTTTTGGAAGCCGGTACCGAAATTTTTTCAATTTTTCGGGAATTAATTGACCGAATCTTAAAGAATTGTATATGAAGTAGGGGTAGAATTTTCCGGGGAGCGCCATGATGTGTATAGTTTTTTGTTACTGATTTTTTTGGAAACCGGTTTTTATAATTTTTCCAATTTTTTGGGAAATAATTGATTGAATTTCAAAGAATTATACATGAAGTAGGGGTAGAGGGAGTGAGAGAGAGAGAGAGAGAGAGAGAGAGAGAGGGAGAGAGAGAGAGAGAGAGAGGGGGGAGAGAGGGAGAGAGTGGGAGAGAGAGAGAGGGGGGAGAGAGGGAGAGAGAGAGGGAGAGAGAGGGGGAGAGAGGGGGAGAGAGGGGGGGAGAGAGACTATTTGCGTGTCTTATTACATATGTCCTCCGGGGCGAAGCCCGGGTAACCAGCTAGTATATATATATATATATTTCTTATATATATATATATATATATATATATTTCTTATATATATATATGTATATATATATATATGGGACAATCCACGTCACTTTTACCCCCATCTGTCCAAAATTGGTATGGACGGATTTTAATGACTAAGGGCGGAAAATGTTCGTCTTGAAAAGAGCTTTCGAAAGGCGTGTGGCATATATGCGCAATTCAACATGGCGTCATAGTTATGGCTGCTTAAAGGGATAAATTTAAAATTTCAGATCCAACATGGGCAGATAAAACGGTGAAAAGTAACTAAATTCACGTGAAACTCAGTATTTGGGGGATTTTGGGGTCGCTGATTACGAATCTGAACGTAAAATTGTGAAATTCAAAATGGCGGATGCAAATATGAGAAACGGACGAAAATTCCAGTAAATGATCTGAAAACTCTTACTGGAGGGTTTTTTGGGTCGCTGATCACGAATTTGTAGCTAATTTGTTAAAAAACAACAGAAAAACCGTGTTAATTGAAATTCTACTCTTAGCGTTACCCAGAGATGACGGCGTGGACGTGGTAGAAATTCATCTCCTAGAGTAGAATTTTAATTAACACGGTTTTTCTGTTGTTTTTTAACAAATTAGCTACAAATTCGTGATCAGCGACCCAAAAAACCCTCCAGTAAGAGTTTTCAGATCATTTACTGGAATTTTCGTCCGTTTCTCATATTTGCATCCGCCATTTTGAATTTCACAATTTTACGTTCAGATTCGTAATCAGCGACCCCAAAATCCCCCAAATACTGAGTTTCACATGAATTTAGTTACTTTTCACCGTTTTATCTGCCCATGTTGGATCTGAAATTTTGAATTTATCCCTTTAAGCAGCCATAACTATGACGCCATATTGAATTGCGCATATATGCCACACGCCTTTCGAAAGCTCTTTTCAAGACGAACATTTTCCGCCCTTAGTCATTAAAATCCGTCCATACCAATTTTGGACAGATGGGGGGTAAAAGTGACGTGGATTGTCCCATATATATATATATATATATATATATATTTCTTATATGATTACTGATGACTCACTTTCTGTGATTTTGTGGCCTTCCGTGATAAAATTGTGATCCATGAAAAATTTGTTCGGTTTCATTTACTAACTCTATTCTAACTCTATCTGATATCTGTCGGATGTACTATAAATAACGTGACGCCTATTATTTTATATTTATATATTTAAAGTTTACTATAGAAAACAAGGATAATTTTTTTTTTTAATAATAATATGCTGTTACGTCTAATGTAAGCATGAAGTAGAGGAGCAAAAGAAAGCTTCCTAGCATTAATGTGTCTTAAAATGATTAAAAATAAAACGGGAAATCAGTCTGCGAACTATATTGGTTAATTGACGATTTAAATACGTATGCCTCGGGAATCTAAATCGAAATCATTATAAAGTGAATGTAAATCGATGAAAATTATTTGTTTAACTAAACGCACGGTAACAGAAAATTTCGCAAAATATTTACGCTGATTTCCTGATCAGGTAATTGCGTGTAAAAATTGAGCTGGATGGATGACTATAAAGCGTAGTAACAACATGTGTTAATTTAGACGAACTTAAACAGGCTTCCGACGGAGAAAGACTTGAGACATTTCTCATTAATCGCGATTACGTTTGTCTCTTTAAGGCTCCAGGGGCTCTTTCCGACATCTTGTGAGATTGTGATATCAGAGGCGAGAAATAACACGCTGAGAATTCTTGCATATTGTATTTTATTTCCAAATAAAAAGATATTTGTATAAAAGAACACTTCAGATCACTTCAACACACTTCAAAAATACTCCGAGATCTATCTCTTTCCCTTGACAGTTAATAAACAGCCGTAAAATGAATGTGATACGATGCAGGCTTATGCGCAGGCACATGACTATCATATTACATTCATATTACATTCATTTTACGGCTGTTTATTAATAACTGTCAAGGGAAAGAGATCTGATAGATCTAACTTAACCTCGGAGTATTTTCGAAGTGTGGTGAAGTGATCTGAAGTGTTATTTTATGCAAATATCTTTTTGGAAATGGCACGCAAGAATTCTCAACATTTCTCGCTTTTGACGTCACAATCTCACAAGATGTCGGAAAGAACCCAAGAGCCTTAATTTGGTCCGTTCTTATCGATGAATTGTATTGTACTTAAATTTTTGTTATATTTAAAAACGCACATTGACACATTTATCACTAACAATAAATGTGGCCAAATTCCTTGCTCGAATTATCTACTGTGTAAAATAGATTGTCATAACAATGACAATCAATATAGTTAATAAAAATTAATTTGATAATGACATTTAAATGCTGATATTGGCCTAGTTTACACCGTGCGACCTGATCGCGACCTGACCTATGCCCTGACCTAAAATATGCTTCTAAACAAAACGTTTACACCATGTAGACCTATGATACTTTTGGGTCGAATATAGGTAAAAATTTAGTCCGTTAAACGAAATTATATAGATTTTGGAGATCTATTAATATCGGTAGATAATCTTGATACACAGAAACGGGATAAATGGTGGATACCTGTGACCATCACTACACAGACAGAATGTAATTTTACCCAATCTTTTCATCATAACGGCACGTGGTTAAAAATCATGCGGTGGAAGGTTCCATATTGTGAATTTCGTTTGCCGTATGAAGAAAGTGGTTGGATAATAGTTAACTTACAGCAAACTAGTAAATAAGCTTATTATATTTGTTCCGTATATAATAATTGTACATTAATTCACACATTACGCGTAGCTTAATTTTTGCAAAACAAATTAACAGACTAAAATAATTTATAAATAGTAATATGTAAATTATATTTCTTTTAATATAAATATATATAATTTCTGATAAACTTTTTATGCTCTTTAAAAAAAAAAAGAAAAATGCAGATATTTGAAAATATTTTAATAAATCTCTAATAAAAGAGATCCGATATTTCTTGAAGAATCTCATAATTGACAAAAATTTTTATTTAACGACAGGTTATTATCGCGTTAATTATGATCGCAAAAATTGGATGAGTATTGCTTCTTATTATCTACTTGTTGAAAACTATACGAATATACATGTGCTAAATCGTGCTCAAATCATCGATGACGCATTTCATCTAATGTTAGATCACAAACTTGATTCCTCTATATTCTGGAATCTTACGGCTTATTTACATCGAAAGACAGATTATATTACGTGGTATCCGATGTTCAAAGCTCGTGAACACATGTCGAGAATTTTTCTATTGCAAGTGAATAAAGTTACAGAAATAAAGGTAGTAATATACTTTGTTCATAAAAAATATTATATGTACAGGTTTCCTTGTTTTTCGAAAGTTCATTTTACGCCACTTTGCTTTTACAAAAGACTTCACCTGTATTCGCTAGCCGAAAGAAATTTGAGGAAAATTTTTGCTTTTACAAAAAAAATTTTTCCCACATAAATTAATAATAATTGCTTCTTCTCTTTATACCATTTCGGCTTACGAAAGATTTTGCAGGAACACTTTACTTTCGGATAATGGGAAAAAATGTATATAAAATATCAACTTTTACTCATTCAAATTCTCAAGAAAATAAAATGTATAAAATAACATTTAAGCATGTTGTATTGTGATCTTATTTATTAGAAAAAGAAAAGATAAAACGGGAACATTTTTACTTGCTCTGTGCTTTATATTGCGTAATTTATGTATGTTAAATAACTTTTTCCCATATATATATATTTTTTTAATTTTATTTTTGTGTACTTTATATATATATATATATATATATATATATATATATATATATATATATATATATGTACATATGCACTTTAGGCGATCTTTAGGTCACCTGCGTTTACAAGCGTTACGTCATGTGGCCTAATTTAGATCAGGGCATGCGAAAAAGAGACCTGACCCAAGCGAGGTCGCAACTGTTTACATCGTCGCGACCTATCGTGTTTGGGTTGAATATAAGGTATAGGTCGCGGCCTAAACGCACGGTGTAAACTAGGCCATTGTACATCTCTTCATATCCTCCCTTATGTATGTACATTCGTATTAAAAGCGCATGTATATTGAATTGTGTATCGAGCAAAACGTGAAATTGCACAATCACATTTAACACTAAATATGTAATGAGAATGCGAGACCCAGTCTCGCATGTGTCGCAAATTTTTCTCCATCTCGAGCCACGACAATCAAACCAGTTTCGCTTTTTGTTTCGTTATTAACTGTTAAAATCTACGAGGTTTGGGATATACTTAACGATTACGTTTAATGATTCAGCTTATTCGTATGACTTCCTTTATTACTCTTTCTTTACGTACAATACTATATCGCATGACTCGAGCGCCAACTAACTGGGCGCGGTAAAGCACTGAGAATAAAAAGATAACTAGATGGGCTACTTTCAATTTTCGATCAAACTCTAACATTAACTTATTGTTACCGCTAATGACTAACACCAGCTATGTTAATGTGATTACATGCTTAATTGAAACGACAAAGACTCATTGTTCTTATACCTCCTGTATAAAGACAATTTTTTTACAGCATCTAATTTTAACAGTATGCACATAATTACGCACATTAGCAAGTCAATTTGAACATTATAGTAAAACAAAGCAATATAAATCGCGTAACAGTAATAATTTTTTTTTTAACTTACAAGAGAGTAGTTGTAAGAAGGAAAAAACAATCTTTCCCCCCCTCCCCCGACATGACAAGAGACGCTGCATTTATTTACTTTAAATTAAATTTCAGCCACTTTTGTAGTGCTGTCGCAGACAGCGTTGGTTATCGGCTGCCTACGGAGCAGTAAACTATTGCATTCCGAGTTATTATTTGCCATGCTACGATCACCTTTAGGATTCTTTGACACTACGCCGTCCGGCAGAATATTAAACCGTTTTGGGAAGGATATTGACATAATAGACAACGTTTTACCTCCAAGTATTAGGGCTTGGTTGTTTTGTCTAGCATCGGTATGCGAGAGTTTTAGTTTTAATCTCTATATGTATCACTATACGAATCAATGTTTAGCAGAAACCACTGGTCCACCAATCAGTACAAATATGATTAATTATATACCGACGATTAATTGAAGAGCTTCCGGATTTCTCGCAATTTCTATTCTTCATTAATATCCATTAATGATCAGTAGATGACTATCAAAAGCGCGCGTTATTAATAAATTAATGAGTAATTGTACGCCCGGCCTGACACCATACGTCTCTTTTCTCACAGCACAATCATACAAGGTACCATCTCCATCACTTTTCTTATCTTATCGTTATTATCATATATTACTCGCACTTTATTTCTCTCTCTACAATTTATTATTTGCACTCATATTTATTGTCTTTCTTTAATTATGTGCACCTCAATTCATGTGTGACTGCAGTGAGGAACTTGCATATTCACGTTTAGATGAATCAGGTGATGAGCAACTAATGAAAATGAACATTGCCGATTATAGAGCCTTAAGATAACTCTCTTACTCATTCACTCACTCGCTCGCTCACTTACTCACTCACTCACTCACTCACTCACTCACTCACTCACTCACTCACTCACTCGTAAAAAGCCTCGGTACATCCAACGCGACACGATTCGCGGATGCAAATCTGATATGTAAAAAAAACTCATTTTAACTCGATAAATCATAAAGTTGATTACGATCGTTGTAGGCGTGACAGTATTCGCAATGGCGCTATTCCTGGCTAAAGGGACGGTAGTCGCCTCTAGGCGTATCTTCGAGAGTACGCTGCAACACGTTCTTCACAACCCAATGTCATTCTTTGACAGAACTCCGACTGGCCGAATTCTTAGTCGGCTTGGTAAAGACATTGATGTTATTGACAATATCCTACCGGTTATTCTGCGTACTTGGATCACTTGCCTCTTTTCGGTATGATATTCTCATATAACTAACGCATTATTGTATAAGTAATGATCTCTGTGACAAGTTGTTATTGATTAATATTACGTCTCTTATTTGTCGAACGATACTTGCAACAGATATCGATATATTTTCCCCTCTTTCTTTTCTTGTTTCAGTTCATATTTAAATTTGCTATCGAGTATTGACACTTTGCACGAAGTATTCTCGTTGTTTTTTTTTTATTGTACTGTTAAATGATTTACGTTCCATCAGTAATTTATTTTGTATATTAATCGACGTTGATTTTACATCAGAATCGAGGATGAGAGATCAAGTTCAATATGTATTTAAAAATTCGAATCAAATCCAATAATCAAATTTTATTTTCTAAAATTCAAATAATATTCATAAGAAATATTTCATAGTTCTTATGTGCTTCACTGTGCTTACAAAGTAATCGATCCCGACTAGTTAGTTTCGAATTTTAGAATAAGTGTCTGCAAGATTCGAACTTATAAATGTACTTGTAAATAGTTTATATCATGAAGAATCGGAACAAGTAGTATTCGAACTCTGAGAATAAAGTTGTTAGTTTAAAGAATGTATAAATGTGTAAAGATTTTAAGTAACTTTTATTCTGTATTTTTAATCATATTTTTGTTATGTTTATTTTTTGTTATATTTATTTTAACGATTGATAATCTAATCTATTTGTAATTATCAAAAAATAAAATAATTGTCGCTGATTTTGATTCGAGGGAACATAAAATTTCTAATAAAGTACTCTCTCATGAAAGATTCGAACATATTTAATTTAGATTCGAGTCCACTTGGAAGTAATATTCTTGTTTTTCGAGGTACTCATTGAGGGTTCAAACCTATTTAGTTCAGGTTCGAGTCTACTTGAGAGTACTGCTTTTATTTTTCGAAGCAATCATAGAGAGTTCGAAACTATGCTAACAGATTTGAATCTACTTGTAAAATCTACTTGTAAAATACTTAATCCCATCGCTAATCAGAGTTACTTGAAACTCGATAACATTTACAAATGCGAAATGAAAAAAGAAGTACTTTTTTCTTCTCTCTATTGATAAAATTGTACGTTGGTGGATAATTGTTCCGCACATTTGAATATATAGAAACTCGATTGACGCGCAAAGAGTTAAAAAATGCGGATTTCCAGCAGTAGAAATGTACATTCTATCGAATTTGGGTCTGACTTTTCTGTCAAATTCGGATCTGACTGCTCGTTGGAAGTTTAAATGTAGCATTATTTTGAATAACAGAGCTTGGAGTTTTAGAAGAAACGGCAAAATATAAGTAACGTAGCGCTAGCCTGCCGGCTAAGCGTGTATGGGCACGGGTACGCTATTTGATGCGTGTGAGAAGTTGCCGGTAATCAGCACAGCACGGTGGATCGACAAGATGAATAGGATACGAAAGGACATGGTAAGAAATATCCTCGATGCTACTTGCCTGGCTCGAACAGCATTTTAGCGGCTTACCCGTGTGTCTTGTGCGTTCAGCCGGTCAGGTAACAGCCACGATTTGGCTACTTTCTTCCTCAGCTTAATTTTTCGCTAAATTCGTTAAACGATACGTTTCTGTTAACGATATCCGTTGTTTCAAGAGTACCCTGCCTGGAGCAAAATAGTGATGGGACATTTGAAAAAAAAGAACATATTCATGTACGAGATTGATCGATAAGTCCTAATTCTGGCAGTTTGTTAGGACTTAACCGAAGATATAACTGCGAGAGAAACACGCAAAGTCGTATCAACGAATCGTACCTTTTCTGTGGTGTTAAAATTCAGCTCAGTTATCTCATATTTGAGTTTTATTTTATGAAAGGATAACGTGATTCACGAGAATGCTTCTGCCGGATTTTATATTGTTCCATTCAGTCGCATCGCATATCTTAAAATTCATTGATCGAGCGGTTGATCATGGTGTGTGCTAATTGCTTTATTTTAGGGATAAAACGTAGGACCAGATATCCCGCTGTTCGCCTTTTTCGGAAGATGCTATCGTTAATGATGTTCATTTTCGTTTACTGTCAGTATATACGTGTTTGGATTCGACGAGTTAGAGGCACTAAAGAATGATGATCGTTTCGATTTTTTTTCACAAACTGCTTAAGGCTCCTGGGTACTCGTCGCGGTCATGTTGAAATGTGACGTCAGAATTAAGCGAGAAATGACACATTGAAAATTCTTGCATGGTATTTCCAAATAAAAAGATATTTACTTAAAATAACACTATATACAGATCACTTCAGCACATTTCAAAAATACTCCGAGTTGAATGCCTTTCCCTTGACAGTTAAACATCTCAACATATCCGTAAAAGGAATGTGATACGATGCAAGCTTATGCACAGGCGCATGACTAGGTTTCGTATTACATTTATTTTGCGGCTGTTTATTAACTGTCAAGGGAAAGGGGTAGACCTAACCTAAACACGGAGTATTTTCGAAGTGTGCTGAAGTGATCTGAAGTGTTATTTTATGTAAATACCTTTTTATTTGGAAATGCCATGCAAGAATTCTCAACGTGTCAATTCTCAACATTTCTCGCTTCTGACGTCACATCTCACGAGATGTCGGAAAAGAGCCCGGAGCCTTAATATCGCTCAAAACGGAATTAGCTTCGTCAAATCATTATCATTTTTACATCGCTTAGCAAACTCTACAATTGTTTTGTCTTCTTACATTTGTATCAAATTCTTTTTATATTAATTTTTTTCAGTTACTGTTTGAGAACATTACTGTTAATTTTAACTTGCCTAACAACTGTCGTCGTGACAATTTGTACAACTATTGTATATATAAAATAAATCATAGTGCAACCGCATAGTGTAGTAATCATTCAGGGAATGGACACAATTATACCAGTAATATTCGTGTACAAAAATGGTCTTGCTTGTGCTTGATAACGCTTATTACTTTATTACTTGCTTGTGTAACATCCTCCTAATTACGATTCTGCCTTCTGGGAACATGTGATTTATTTGTATTTCCTATTGCTCTACATATATATATATATATATATATATATATATATATATATATATATCCTGTCTGGTATGTGCCACACAGCAAACTCCACACCTTCGCATAATATGAGATCAGAGCAGTAGTTTAAGTCCATAATATTGCCAAATTGCATTTGATAATCGAGCAGCATTACAATAGAAAAGAGAAATATAAATGTCGTTTATAGCAATCGTTCGGCAGTTTCAATAAACCGCATTGAAAAGAGAAACGAAACAAGTTTAAGTCTGATAATGTCAAGAGCTATTCTTTAGTCGTGTAATACATGGTTCGTCTAACGTATAACACATTGACTGCTTATGAGATAAGTTTTCGTTAAATTCTTGCTGATTATCGTTTTTTTTCCACGAATCGCGCATACCGTATCAGATGCGGTTACAATGAAAGTCATCCATGTCTGATGTTGTAGCGATGGCGAGCTTTTTCTGCGATTTGGCACCGCAGCTGGGCTGTTGGTTGGCTGCTCGCCAGATGCACATAGTGATGCTGCGTGCTGTGATGCGTGCCCCATTGACCTTCTTTGATACGACTCCTATTGGTCGTATTATCTCCAGGTTTGCTAAAGACGTGGACGTACTGGATACATCTCTTCCCCCACAAATTTCTGATACCATCTATTGCTTGTTCGAGGTAATTCTTTCGTAGCGTGCCGAGAATACCAATTGGGATCTCCTTATCATTGCTTTCCCATATCTTCTCGACCTCGCAGTTTGAGTTTCATACGTGTACCATCACTATCCACCAGAAAACTTTGCGTACACCTTAGACTGCGATCAGATATGTCGTTTTCCCCGGATATATAACTTGTGTTTGTTAAGAGGTGCCTGAATAATGGTGGTATTGGTATATTATTATACGCTGGACACTTTGGATGGGGTATAATCCCGTAGCTTTGCAAACTGGTTTCAAAAATACATTCGGAACACGTGGAGTAAATGTGCCGTAGAGTCTGCCATCGAGTATAATTGTGTCCGTTCTCGCAGAACGACTACAGTTAATGGAGTTACTCTGTCTATACCGGAGTAAAAAGATTTAGCAGTATCGAGTTTGACTTGAGAGAAACTTAAGTATATCTTGACGCTAATGCTTGTATGTATTTGTCTAATGCACAGCGATAATCATATTCATGGTACATGTTGGTGGGCCTATGAAACGACCAGCGCTAGCTTGTCTTTCTTTTGTATAAAACGACTGCTGTCCGGAAGAGATATGAGCGCTTCATTCAATAAAATTTCTGCATGGGATATATTATCAGTTTCTTTTTATTTATACTTCTCTTATATGAAGCTGATTCGTTTGATCAACTTTGCGTATTCTTTATACTTACATATTTTTTGACACGCAGATATTTCTTCCTGCTCCGATTAATTTATATCACATACAATATGATAATATCAACATCTCGAGTTCTCTACATTATGAGAATAATGAGGAAGCGGAATATTTTCTGTGTTATTAACGGTATGTATGCATTGCAGGTGATAGCTACTCTCGTTGTCATAAGCTACAGTACACCTATATTTGTCGTGGTGATACTGCCAATAGGCGCGATTTATTACTTTATTCAACGTTTTTACGTTGCAACGTCACGCCAATTAAAACGATTAGAGTCCGTGTCGAGATCTCCTATATATTCGCATTTTAGTGAATCAGTAACTGGTATGTTCAAAAGTTATATACGCATGTCCTATAATATTTTACTTAATAAAAATTAATCTACTTATCTGTCATGTAGGTGCGCAAATAATTAGAGCGTACGGTGTACAAGAACAATTTATTCATGAATCTGAAAATAAAGTAGATTTCAATCAAGTGTGTTACTTTCCTAGCATTATTGCAAACAGGTATATCTTTACATGATGATATAATTACATTTCTATATGCATAATTGTTAACTAAAATGCATATGTTGTAGATGGCTGGCCGTGAGATTGGAGATGGTTGGAAATTTAATTATATTCTTCGCAGCATTATTCGCTGTTTTAAGTAGAAATACTATGAGTTCAGGTCTCGTTGGTCTGTCGGTCAGCTATGCCTTACAAGTAAGATATAATTAACTACATATATACAATATAACGACGGTTTTAGTATTATATTAGCAATGTGGTATTTTCTATTATGTCACTCGAACATTTCTGATAAAACTAAGTTAAAGTATCAAAAGCGCTTAGAAGTCGCTACATGCAACTTTGGTGATATTTATATGTTCTTTTGGTACTTTGTGAAAGGATTATATGTATTCATGTATGAGGATTGATGTTATGTTTGCTACAGATTACCCAGACCTTAAATTGGCTGGTGCGCATGACGTCTGATGTCGAGACTAATATCGTCGCGGTAGAGAGAATAAAAGAGTACGGTGAGACCGCACTAGAAGCGCCATGGAAGAACACAGAATACACGCCTCCGAAAGAGTGGCCTAAGCACGGTCGCGTCGACTTTAAGAATTTTAAAGTTCGTTACAGGCAGGGATTGGATCTCGTGCTGAACGGCCTGACATTCAGCGTTCTCGGCGGCGAGAAGATCGGCATAGTAGGCAGAACCGGCGCTGGAAAGTCGTCTTTGACATTGTCGCTCTTCAGAATAATCGAGGCCGCCCACGGAAAGATTTTGATTGATGATATTGATATTTCTAAGCTAGGTCTTCACGATCTGCGCTCGAGATTGACCATCATTCCTCAGGATCCCGTATTGTTTTCCGGAACGCTAAGGATGAATCTGGATCCTTTCGATTGCCACTCCGACGAAGAAATCTGGAGAGCGTTGGAGCACGCTCATCTGAAATTATTTATAGAAAGTATGAGTCTTTGTGATCTTCCGTTAGGAAATTTCGATAAATTCTACTTTTGAAAAATATAATCTCCTTATTTTTTTTTTTTTTTAGACTTGCCAAACGCTCTTTTACATGAAGTTTCTGAAGGTGGAGAAAATTTAAGCGTAGGGCAACGACAGTTGATCTGCTTGGCGAGAGCGTTACTTAGGAAAACGAAAGTTCTCATATTAGACGAGGCAACAGCCGCGGTTGATTTAGAGACGGATGATTTAATTCAGACTACGATCCGCCAAGAATTTAAGGATTGTACAGTTCTCACAATAGCCCACAGGCTCAACACTATTTTAGATTCTGACAGGTATTTTTAAAATTATTTTAATATTGTATTTCGCGTGTGTTTGTACGTATGTACTACAATTATTTTATTTTGAATAGTATTTAGAACTATTTATATGTAAATTTATCTTTCTTTACAAAATAACTAAATAATAATATTCCAATTCTTACCTAATTTCTTGTTTTTTCTCTAATTGTTCTGAATAGAAAACTATAATCCTATATAAATACAAATATTTTAAAATGTAATTCAAAATAAAATAATATAATTGTGATTTTTAATTATAAATTGATGTCTCAAGGAGATTTAAAAAAAAATAAGAAAAACGTTATGATAAAAGTATAAAAATGAATGTAGATTATTTAAACTTCATTTCCGAGTTATAATAAATTCCAAAAAATGTTTGAAATGCTCACCATTACAGCGGAAGTTTGGATGACTATGTTAATTTTAGCTTCCGCTTTTATTAGAAATAAATAAAATAAAAATAAACAGCTTTCGTAGTTCGCCAGTGATAAATAAATATATTTCAGTTTCTCGACATAACTGGCAAATATATAAATAAATAAAATAATTTTCTATATTGGTTTGGGGCTGTTCAATTATCATGATGCGATCGCAAAACTATTTTCTATTTTTGGCTTAAATCACAAATAATAATGTTTCAGGGTGATCGTATTGGACAATGGTCTGATCGTTGAATATGATTCTCCGGAAGTGCTACTTCGCAATCCATCTAGCTCTTTCTACAGTATGGCTAAGGACGCAGGTCTAGCTGCTTAAGCAAAAAAAGAAAAAGAATTCATATCACGTAATGATTTTTTTAGCGCCTGTATTCGCGTTATTTGCGAGCCAACGTTAAAGTAAGCGACACGCATGGTTGCGTTCGAAAACTTTACTCGGATGCACACCGCGTCGTTCTATCTTTGTTACGTACTAAAAATTGAACAAGGATAGAACGACGCTGATGTGCACCCGAGTGAAGTTTTCGAACGCAGCTCAGAAAACCATAAAACAAAAAAAACGCGTAACCTTAGCATTAATTTGTATAGTGAAATATTTCTATGAACAAGCGAGAACGTTTGATTTAACCGACTGTGCAAGTACGCTGAATTATCGTCAAAATTGTTACCAGATCTTATCCTGTGACGAATAATGATTTCTCGATTGCACTGTCGATTATCAAACCTTATATATCCTAGAAATAAGTAGTGAGGTCTTTCATTACGAAGCAAGCAATGCGACACATCTCGTTTCTAAATTATCGTCGATATCCGATATCCAACTTTAACTAGGCAGTGATCGGGTGGATTCCTATAATGAATAGTACGTCAGCATTTTGATAAAAGAGAATCAATTAATTATTTTTTGCAATGCGCTTTGTGCCCCTCTTAAAAATAATCTGTATAACTTATAGTGCAATTAACGTACTTAAATTATAAACGTTTTTACACAACATTACGGCAGCTTTTTTTATTTACACATTTCTAAAGCAACAGCATTTGATTAATATTGCATATGTAATAATTAATATTATATTAAATCAATATTATATCAATATTATATTTAATATTGATACAATGATATTGTATTATATCATTATATGTTATTAATGATGTACTTACGGAATGTAATAGTGTCGGATAATTTTTAAGCAAGTAATATTGGTTTGAATAGTATTTGCGAGCCAAGGTTTTGGGAATATGTTCCCAAAATATTCAGTCAAGCGATAGGAATTTTTGCACCTGATAACTTTCGAGTTAAGTTACGCCAATTTGAATAGTTCCGATTTTACTAAAGTAAGACTATCAACAAATGTGTGTACAGTGATCGATAAAAGTGCGTGTTCATTCAGATTATAAAGAGAAGAGGAAAGAGAACAAAAAGTTGACCGTGATTATTCCAAATAACCCATCAATTTAGAGCTTTAAAATACCGTTTCGAGCTCTAGAATACTGTTCTCACAATTACTTCTTCATAGAGTGCTTTATTTACTGACACAAGTCGACACAAGTGTTGTTCTGTCTTTGTTAATTATTGAATGCAACAAAAGATAGAACGACGTTGTGTCGACTTGTGTCAATAAATGGAAAGCACCCAATAACATTTGGGATGTTCTCTAGATTTGAGTGCACAATTTGGATTTCTTTTCCATGGACTATATCGTTCACTTAAAAAAGTGCATTTTTATTTTCATATTTTCCTGTAACATATGACAATCAGTCGCAATATTAACATTATTTATTGTTACTTTGTTAAATCACACACACACACACACACACACACACACACACACAATGTTAATAGATCCCGATTGAGGTGTATTTTAATCTGACATTTGCTGAATGCTTACCTTATTAAGAAACTGGATACAAATTAATTTTAAACCGACATTCAGTACCGCTTATACGTAACGTAATATTTTATTTTTATAAATCACTTGTTGATGCGAATAATAACGTTGCAATGGTCGTTTTAATTTACACATTTCGTATGCAGCAAAAGTATTTAGGAAAGTAATGCAATATCACATTTTATTGTATATACTCTATCTCTTTATAAAGTTTCATGTATTACCCAAAGTATAGTTAAATGACATTTGTGCCTATTTTACAAAGAGCAGAGAGAAATCGCATTTATCGAAAATTATATGTACTACATAAACTTTAAAGCTATAACTCGCGTACTTTATTTCTTTTCGCGTTTGATCGCGTTCATAGGTAAATCATAATTTAGACTCTTAAACTAGTATTTACTATTTTGTATAGCAATCGTATATGTACTAGATTTGTATAGTATTTTAATCTCTTTAATATCTTATATTATCAGATTATCATTGGATACTTTCAAGAGTACTAACATTGCGTTAAACTTGCTTTCTATTTGCCACTCTATTTGTAAAAATAAGGCTGCTGAAAATGAGATAATTAGAAGTCATTCTACAATCGCCTAGTGCCCTATTAAAGTTCCATCATTTGGAAATAATAATTTTTAATATTTGTGAAGAAAGATAGACGGCTCGCATGGCCCTTGAAAAAAAGCAGTAGCCACTAAACTTATAACAGGAAGAAAGTGATATTTGCCAAATGTATCCGAGATACAAATGTAAAAGCCAAACGTCAAGTTAACCAAGTTTCGTCAGTACTCAATGCAATTTATGTAATAAACTCGGGCCTTCTTTCGCAAAACTACATGACTCGCAGATCTGGTGTAATTACCAAATCGTGACTAGAAAATACTTCCGTACCTTACTGTAAGTTCTAAATTTAGAGAGAGATCTTTTTTCGCAATTTTATTAGTAACCCAGATAGCCAAGTTGCCCGCAGGTTGCTGTCAATTTGCTTAAAACTGCTTTGCTAAGTTGCCTTCAATATTGAGGAAAGCGGCTTCCGATTTTGCCTATTGGATTGCCGACTTTTATTGCCACCAAAACGGTTGCCAACAGATTGTGGCAACTTTTATGGCAATAAGTATACTACGAGCTTTCCGCTTGTTTGCGTAAGGTAATCGTTGTCTGCATAATGCTTTTAATTTAATTAATATGCTTGGCTATCTGGGAAGGTATAATTTAAATCAAAATTTAAAATAGCCGTTTGGTTAAACTGTTACACGGTAATTTACATTTTTCATCAAATATTATTGGAAGTTTTGTTTTATGAAATTTGACCCTGCGTTAATGTGTTTATATAAAACTTTCGTTATCGATGTTGCTTACATATCGAACATACTTCCAATCTGTTTTTTGTGCGAAGTTAGAAATCTGTCTTGCCATTCATAAAACTACCGATATTATAATACAATAAGATATTATTTTAATTCTTGACTAACTCTTTCGAACTTAGCAATGTAATAAAAATTACCGTGTCGGACGTGTGTTCATCAACCCAGTGAGAAATACCTCATCAAAACGATATCAAATTGACGTCAAATAGATGAAAATTTCATCTATTTGACGTCAATTTGATATCGTTTTGATGAGGTATTTCTCACTGGGAAATTGGAATGAAAATTTACGGATTCAATGTTCAAGATTTGTTTCGAAAATCTGACTCGAAAGAGTTACGCAAGATTAATCATTTTCCACGATTATATGTTGCGAAGAGAAAATGCGGAATTATATTTTCACGCGTATTATTTCCATTGTTAATAATATATAGATTAAACCACGCATTAAATATCTTTTAACTTTTTACTTAAAAATTACGCTCGTGGCTTCAGTTAAATTACCTTTCGTTTTTAGTAGCATGCGTATCGCCGAACCGAATTTTTCGTACCTCGAACACAAATAGCGGCGATGAATTGTATGTACGTCCCTCTTTTAACAGTTTTTTTTTTAATCGCATTCTGAAGTTTTTACGATATCGGTGTTATGTAGATATTAAAACAGCAGATGAGAGACATGTAAACGGTAATCTTCAATCTGTGTTTCAAATTGTAATACACGTTTTTCATTCGTTATTTACCTTAGATATAATACTAAGCATTAAAAAAGAAAGCTAAAAAGAGCCAGGGAATAAAGCTCTACTATATCGTAATCCGTATTATACACGCGCATGCGAGAGAGCTTACTAACGACAACTGCGCGGAAGGAAAAGTGCCTTCTTGTAAGAACAAAAAAAAAAGCAGGAAACTAACGTACCGTTTATAACGTACATTTAGAAATTTATCAATCTGTATATTTAATTTTCTTTTCTAGCATGCTTCTCTCTTTCTATATATAATCTAATAATTGTAAAATTTGGTGGAGCTCCAGTTGTTATCGCCATCTTGCTACGCGCAATTTAATACATAATATTTGCATATAAGATATTCGGTTTCTCGTTCGTTACATTTATTGTTCGCGCAGAGGGATTTAGCTATGTAAAGCGACAGAGGGAAATATAACGGGGTTCAACTTGAATGAAACTTGCAGATATGGACAGATACGAGTTCTTTTTTTTTATGTGAGCGACCAACGCTCGTCGATCTTGAGCACATAAATTTATCGAACACACACAGTCGTTTTACGTAAATTTTGTAAGTTCCTGTATATCGCGCTTAAGAAGTAGTAAAGATAACAACTAGGAGGAATCATCTATATTTATTATAAACGATAATTTTTACAGTCTAAACGGCATCGGCGCGTCGTGTTAATAATACGTACGACTGCCGTGTACCTCTATTCTCGAATACTCTCAATTTTCCAGAGTGATGCCGCAGAATATCTCCGCGACCGCACGTAACGACCTTAGCCCGAAGAGCCGCGTTTAAAACCTTGGCATCGCACACCTTGGCGTGCGGTGATACTCACAAATTACGCTACAAACCAATCTCATTCGGAAACAAGTACTTATATTACTTATATTACGGTAATGGATATGTAATGTACATTGTCCAAAATATAGACAGTAAGTCGGCGGTAGATAATTATATGACTATACTCTAACAAAATATAAAATACAACATTAAATGTAATTTGTAATACTAACGTCGGCATTAGTGAAACACGATCTCCCCCCCCCCTTCTCCTGTTACACAGGCTTCTGAATGCTGGAGCTTACAAGGGGAAGGAACCATTTAATGCGCATCTCTCCTCCCCCCTTGCGTAATCTTATAAAATGTCGCGATACGAATGAAGAGGATTCAAATTTGTCACTCAGAAGAAGATACATGTGTGATGTATGATAATTAAATCAATTTTATTTCGTAGCAACATCTCGCCCGATAATGCGAATGCTATTGCTAACATCGTCTGAAATCGTTGATCCTCATTGGGCTTTCTTTTCTTTTTTCTTTTCGACATTTGGCTGAACATCCAAATCGGTAGAACGGCGTTTCCCGTGCTAACACAATACATTGGAAGTGCCTACCTCGCGATCAAACATTTACACGAATGATAACATTGGTGAGCATACTACCTACATTTATAGCTTGTTCTGAGAGAATCGCGAGATACAGCCATGGATCCATGACGAGCTATCTCGGCTATGTTTCTTATACGCATGTGTGTACCGTTTGTTCGTTTTCATCTCTTCGCGCATCTCCGCATATTCTAAGTTCGAGTAAGAAAATTTATTTCTATCCTTACCTCTCCTCTTTTGCCAAGCGTCGTTGCATAAGGAAACGTAGCTTCGGAAATAGATTATACATGTACACACACGCACGCGCACACACAATTATGCGGAAATTTGTATAAATAAATTATCGATGTGTGTAATTATATTCCTTTGGTATCGGACATTTTATTAATTCGGGGCAACGTAGAATACAACGTACTTAATGCTAAATCTATGCGCATCAAGTATTATTCATTCTTTTTCACCGATCCGTCCTTTGACGGACGGTCCTTGACAGCTACCTGCTTCTTACTTTCCGCGAGCTGCGTCTCCATCTCCCCGGAGAAACCAAACTCGTTCACTCGGGTGTGATCGATCTTATATATCCATCTTTGGTACAAAAATATGAAGAAAACAATGTCGTCGCGGAAGCAGCCGAGCCTGTACAACGTCGGCATCTTTATCACAAATGCAAAGATATCGTCGATGAACGTGTTCAGGAATTTGTACGACAGCATACGCCATGGAAGGTGCGCGACGCTCTTCAATTTGTAGTTGATAAATAGCTGCGGTGTCATCATGATGAATCCGAAAGTCAACAGGAATCCATACAACATATTGAGAATCCAAGAGTACCATCCCTTATGCTCCAAATACATTAAAGAATAAATGGCGTATCCTCCCAGCAGAGGGTACAAAGCCCACGATAGATACTTGAAGGCGAGTCTGTCGTACTCCTTCGTAGAAGACTCCACGTACGATCCCTTATCTTGGAATGATATCTTCGGAAAGACTCCGAGTATTTTCACTTCTCTATTGACGTTAATGTCTATAACTTTGTTTATCTTCCACACCTCGATGCACAGACTTACCGCGCAGCTAATGCGCACAAGCGTGTTCATCTCGTTGTCTAGAACGTAGAGGAGAACAACGAGAGACTGGAATACATTGAAAAATACAGAGCGCACCGACAAACCCTCCAAGGATTTTCGGTTGTTCCAGAATTGGATATCTGAAAAGCATAAGCATATTTCTCAGAATGTTTGCAGCTGCGCAATATGTGCGAGATTTTATTACTTATTAAAGATGGACTTGGTTTTTCAAGAGCTTACCATTCTTAAATGCTAAAAATTCAAACACACTATGCAAGATCGATACAATTATAGTCAATCCTAGTAAATATGGATTCGTTTCCAGTAAAGTTTCCTTCAGAGTATCTTGATCGTTATCATCGTCATCAGATGCTTCTCCTATAACATGAACAACAAAAAATGATAAACCTTACTAATCACGATTGTTCATGTAGCGAAACCAACCCTTGACCCCTTGAATTTTGCTAAATTTTTAATATGTTACAGTACATCCCATTCACTAATACAAGCTACAGTACTCTGTTCAATGCACAATATAGTTCATGAAATATTAATGTTTAAAATTTTTCGTGTAATTGTTTTAAAATTCTGCAAAATAAAGTTTATTTACATATTATAATTATGTATTATAAATGAGAAAAATAAAATTATGACATTACAAAGAAGTACATCAAAATTAACAAAAATATATTACATGACAATTAATCTTCGGTGTCGGAACTTTCAATTTGTTCACTATCAATAATATGATCATAAGGTGTGTACACGTTTTTGGATATCTATTAGAGAAACATTTAAAGCGCATATTAATTGGTACTAAGCGTGTTTTATAAATGCAACTTCTTTGCATAAACCTGATTTATCATTAATAAAAAAAAATGTTTTACCATTAATATCTCATAAACTATTGCGTATTGGACAAAATTACTGTACCTTGTATTAGTGACTGAAGTGTACTGTAACATATTAAAATTTTAGCAAAATTTAAGGGCTCAAGAGTTGATTGTTCCCTTGTTAATCTTTGCTATTTTAGAAACGTAACACAAACCCATGAACGACGACGTCCATTTATTTCTAACGGACTGAGCCGCGTATATTTGCCATTTGAACAACGAAAGTGGCTGGTAAGTCAACCTGAGCTCCAATTGTTCTACGGTATTATTTAACGGTTGATAGTCCCGCTGCATGTTCCAAAAATCATTCATATATAGTATCGGCTTGTAAGAATTTCCACCGGGTAAGAAATGTATATCTAAGAGAAGAGTAATCTGGAGTGTTTTCGGTACTATAGGTCTATGCATGTAAAATA
This sequence comes from Temnothorax nylanderi, assembly GCF_030848795.1. Classification (NCBI taxonomy): domain Eukaryota; kingdom Metazoa; phylum Arthropoda; class Insecta; order Hymenoptera; family Formicidae; genus Temnothorax; species Temnothorax nylanderi. The sequence goes on along the minus strand of NW_027249167.1, from coordinate 412,778 downwards.
TAAATATATCTATAAACTTACATTCGTCCAATGGCTGCGGTACTTGACCATACACCCAATTGGTTTCATCAAACACTAAATTAACGGTCAAATTTGGATGCCAGTGCGACACATATTCTTGATCCATTAGCTCAGCTTTCTGCAAGAATTTACATGCTTAGCATACACAATAGGCTGTTTGTTTTAGCTGAACTTCTTTTACACGTTTCTTTGTGTATAGAGGCTAGATTGACATGTAGTCTGTGCGTGTGTCTTGCGTTTTTCGAACTGCGGCCTATGTAGACCGGGCATTAGTTTCCTTATTGCTTACGTCTTACTGCTTAGAGCTTCCGCACAAAACTTTCGTATGGCAACGAAACATGGGTCAACGCACAAGAAACGTATCGGTTAAGCTGGCCACACACACTTTTTCGTAACAGTAACAGTAGGGTTATACGTCAAAACGTTTCTTGTGCGTTGACCCACGTTTCGTTGCCATACGAAAGTTTTGTGTGGAGGCTCTTAAGTTTTTCTATGTGCTCGGGCCTTGATTTTGAAAGTTAATAAGATATACGCACCGCCATTTCCTCCTTACTGGCTGTACTTTCACCAGTCAACAAGTTGTGTCTCTTCTGATACCTAATTTTCTTAAACTTATTCAACATTTTTCTTGAGTAAGACATATAGTCACCAGCGTAAACGCCTTTGCCAGCTTTGGGATTCGGCGATTTCCCGCTTTTCGTTATGTATATGTGAAGGTAGATCGAGCCGTTTTGTTTTAATCGCTCGGAAGGGACAAACATGTGCTCGAGAACTCTGGACCCGTCTCGATTCGGTCCGCCATACCAATCCCCATAAATCAAACCCTCTTCGAACCAAATCAAAGATCGTGGATCGTCAAACCTTTTAAAGTTCTCGGATTCCGACAGATAAATACTAAGGTCAAATAACGTTCCATTCGAAAATATATTTACAGCTTGTAAGCGCACATCGCCAACGGCGTTGGGAGACTTCGGATTATTATCGGAGCGTCTAAAGAGGCTGCTAATAAAATAAATTATGAGAGCTCGTATTATCAACGATTTTGTTATGGCAAAGAATGATTCTAAGCGCGATTGCTGTGCCTTCTGCCTTTGTTCGTTATTCTCCACGTTTGCCTGCAAGAAACATCTCCGAGTTACAATCAATGCCTCGACATTACTTCGGTATGTTGGCATAACATAACATCACGGCAATTTATAAATAAATTTTAATATCCACAACTGTACCCAACTGACTATGCAGTATTGCGCAATCTTTCATTAAAAGAAAAAAGGAAGAAACAACTCATGTATAATTTAAAGAGACGTTGATGTAAACTCTCCGTCTTCATTCTCAAGACACTTTACGGTGCGACCGTGAGAATCGAGATAAACGATAAATGTAATATAGCAAATTGACGCACGTCTGCCTCGTCGTTATTTTGTTCGGTTCTCGGGACCAGTTCACCATTGGGCTGACTGTTATCCATATTTTCTGTGTCATCTACTTCCGCGTTGTCACGATGATCGTCCCCAGTAACCACCATTTTTTTCCTGATCAGATCCCGTGTCCCGTCAGTCCGGAGCAGTCCGGAGTCCCGTGAGCCATGAGTTGCCATGAGTTTCCTTCGATCATAAACAGAAGAAACGCAGAGGCTAAAGTCACTAGATTTAGAAAAGTTGCCACACATATAAAGGCCTGTCCACGATGTAGAACTTGGCCCAAGTTCTCGAGGAAAAGTTAAGGCCATTGCACGTTACAAAATTTTAGTCATAATCGTAAAGGGCCATCTACAATGAGTCGGAGTCGCAAGAGTCGTAAGAAATTGACCAATCATGCTGGGTCTACAATGCGAGTCGCAAAGTCGTGAGTCGCAAGAATTGACCAATCACAGTCGAATTTGAGGAGAATAATTCGACTGTGATTGGTCAATTCTTGCGACTCACGACTTTGCGACTCGCATTGTAGACCCAGCATTACAGTTCATTATTCTTCGACCGCAAGGAGAATAATAGACTGTGATTGGTCAATTTCTTACGACTCTTACGACTGCGACTCATTGTAGATGGCCCTTAAGGCTGTAAGAAAATAGACCAATCACAGTCAATTATTCTTCTCGCGCTTAAAGAATAATCGAGTGTGATTGGTCTATTTTCTTACGACCTTACGATTATGACTAAAACTTTGTTACGTGCAATGGCCTTTAAGCTGGCCACACACACTTTCCGTAGAACGTAACAGTAGGATTTCGACCAATCGCGTTACTCGATTCGGGAACGTACGGCCGTACGTTTCCGAATCGAGCAACGCGATAGGTCGAAATCCTACTGTTACTGTTACGAAAGTGTGTGTGGCCAGCTTTAGGGCCCGGACACACACTTTTTCGTAACAGTAACAGTAGGATTTCGACCAATCGAGTAACGCGATTGGTCGAAATCCTACTGTTATGCCCGTATCAGACTACGGATTGGGATTGAGATTGGATTGAAATTTGACCAATCAGAGCAAAGTTTACTAAACTTGAGATCAGTTTTCTCTGCTCTGATTGATTAAATTTCAATCCAATCTCAATCCCAATCCGTAGTCTGATACGGGCTTTACTGTTACGAAAAAGTGTGTGTGGCCAGCTTTATGCCCGTATCAGACTACGGATTGGGATTGAGATTGGATTGAAATTTGACCAATCAGAGCAAAATTTACTAAACTTGAGATCAGTTTTCTCTAGAGAGCCTCTAGGAGAGAGAGGCGACAACGGGTCATGTGACCAGCCACTCCGTGATTGGCTGGCAACGTTATTAAAGGCCTTCACACACGAATCGACGAAAGACGTAAGAGGGGAATAGTCGACTCTGATTGGTGGATTTCCTTACGATATACGTCTTACGTCTTCCGTCGATTTGTGTGTCCGGGGCTTGAGGGGGGCAAAGGCGAGATTGCGACGACAATGCAGAAGAGCGTAGGAGGGGGTTAGCGCAGGCAGGTTAAAGGTGGAAGCACATAAAATTGCAGGAGCCATGGGCAGAATGCAGAAGCCATATGCGCATGCGCTATGGTATTTGTAGAGCTCTACAGATACCATAGCGCATGCGCATATGGCTTCTGCATTCTGCTCGTGGCTCCTGTAATTTTATGTGCTTCCACCCACAGTATAACCCACAGTATAAGGCTGGCGTCCCATGGAGCGGATTACGCGGAAGCGGAACGAGCGTATCACCAATCACGGGACCGTTTCGACGGAATCTTTGAAAGGGTTCTATCAGAACGATCCCGTGATTGGTGATACGCTCGTTCCGCTTCCGCGTTATCCACTTCATGGGACGCCAGCCTAACACGCGAACAAACCTTTAGGCTGAGTTTCCACTGAGCGCGTCACGCGTCGCGTCGTCTGTCGTTAACCAATCCAAACATCCCATCACAAATAATGTAATAAAATTGGATGTTTAGATTGGTTAACGACAGACGACGCGACGCGCGACGCGTATAGTGGGAACGCAGCATATATGTTGAGATACGGGCCATATACTACGTTTACGCGAGCGTTACTTCTGTAGTAACTTACGATAAATCACTCGTTTACGCGAAGTAAATTATCTATCTACAAAATCCCGTTTACGCGAAGAAAAATCTTGTTTACGCGAAGGAATTATCGTAAGTTACTACAGAAGTAAAGCGTCGTCTACAATGACAGCAGGAGTATACAGTAAGACGTAAGCAGTAACTTATTGACTAATGGGATTTTTACAATTCAAGAATAATTGACTGTGGTTGGTCAATAGCTTACTGCTTACGTCTTACTGCATACTCCTTCTGCCATTGGGAGCTTTCCAGCAAGTGACACAAGCCGACACAAACGTCGTTCTATCTTTCTTTTTTGGCAATGAGTAACAAAGACAAAACGATACCTGTGTCGACTTGTGTCGCTTGCTGGAAAGCTCCCATTGTAGACGACGCTTAAAGCTCGCGTAAACGTAGTAATAGCGCTGTGTGCAGACGCTACATGAAAGTGAACCCAATTTGCAAGAAATCTGACAGATTTCCCGCGTACATTGTCACGCGTGTAAACAATTCTCTGTAGTAGATTCTAGAAGCGTTATTTTCCGAATTATATTAATGTCAGTGCACAATGAATGTAACAAACGCTATTGATCGACGGGAGAGAGGATTCGGTAAATAGATACGCGCATATACACATACGTCTGACGGGGGATTTAAACGGACGTTCTTTTTACACAGATTATCTGTGCTGTATTAATGCACTCACAATCAATCAGATTGGTTTTATTAACTTGATTTAGATTGTTGTTAAAACGTTGCAATCGATATTATTTTTGTTCAATTTTAATGATGCCTTCTAGTTGCAAAATGTATCTACAATAGCACATTTTGTAATTGGAATATTACAAAACATAATATGCAATCAATGTTACTTATTTCAAATTTTAATGATACACTGTATCTAGAATGATACATTATATATCTGTAGACAATTGAAGTATTGTTAGAATAGTTTGTCATATAATTAATTAAAATTAATTAAAAATTTTAAAAATGTAAAGTAAATAAATTACCTCCATCAAATTTTGATGATAAGATACAATGATATACTTGATGCAGGAATGGTATGTGATTATGACATCGCTCTTTATCGCCTAAAATGCTATTACAATGATGTATATCATGGAACAACTCCAAACACAAATGCAGCTGATTACAATCCCGGACCGCCAGTGTTTGCGTGCCGTTTCTGCACCACGCCAGGGTACGAGGAGATTCTTGCCTTGGCGAATGAAGACGGGAAAGTCGCCTTCCAAGATACCAGGATCAAGGATAAATACAATCTACCATTGGAAGGAACGCAGGTTGTCATTTATCTCGATTGCCACTTAACAAGCGAGCTCGGTGTGAGCGTGGAGGTATTAATGGAAAATATTTATATTCTACAAGGCACACTGTAATGCGATCTTCGATATTGCCTGGATGCCTGGAGAAATGAAGTTGGTTACAGCGTCGGGTGACCACTCAGCACGTTTGTGGGATGTTACTAGGCCTGAGATAAAACAAATTAATTATTTTCACGCACATACGAGAAGTGTAAAAACAGCAGTCTTTCGTGATGATGATAAAGGTACCTAGATATATATCGCTCTTAAGGAATTATATATTTCTTTGTTTTCATTTTTTAGATGAAAGATGAAAATATATTACCGCTTTTTCTTTTACTTGCACGATTTAATTTCTTATGTTTCTTAAATCTGCATGAATTTAATCGTCGCTTATAATGCCGTGCAATTTAGAATATCTCAGAATCTTTTAAAATTTTAGCTGTCTTTGCAACAGGCGCTAGAGATGGCTTCATCATGATATGGGACATCAGAGCTAATCACAGTGATCAACCTAAGCCAGATAATTGTATCGCCAATGCGCACAGTATCGGTGGCACAAGCAATACGAGACGAAAGTCACACACTCAAACATCGCGAGCACAAAGGCCACAAAGTATTACTGGTTTAGTGTTTCAAGATGATTTTACATTAATCTCGTGCGCTGCGGGCGATGGGTAAGACTCGCTTTCACGCCTACGCGTGTTGGCACAAGAGTGTAATGCATCCTCTTTGTTTCAGTCTGTTGAAAGTGTGGGACTTGCGCAAGAATTACACTGTCCACAAGAAAGAGCCGATAGCTAAGCATCTAATGAATTACTCCGGGAATAGTACCAGAAACGGCTTCTCCTCGTTGTTAATATGCCCAAACAGGATTACATTATACGCAAGTTGCATGGATAATATTATATACGCTTATAATGTATCGTCATATAATCATAAACCAGGTAAGTATCTCTCTTCTTAAAAATGTGTGTGTGTGTGTGTGTGTGTGTGTGTGTGTGTGTGTGTGTGTGTGTGTGCGTGTGCGTGCGTGCGTGCGTGCGTGCGTGCGTGCGTGCGTGCGTGCGTGTGTGTTATATTATTTATCAAAGTTAGACGAAAAATCCAAAAAGGTTTTTTAATGGGATTATTTTGAGATGATTTTCAGCGCGATAGAACCGTACTGGTTTTCAAGGGGGGAGAGAAAGTCAAATTTTTTAAATGGAAACCTCGATTTTGTATCATCGTTTTTTACTAATTAATCTGAACAACTTTTGTCTGAACATTTTTATTCGTCTAATATTTTTTGAGATATTCAATGAAATACTTGGTAACTTTTTTAATATTTAGCTTACAATATCTCGATAATTGCTTGTCGGAGCGAAAAGTGGTACAGGACTTTTTAACTTGATTTGGTCCCAAGAATATGCTATTGCAATAGTACCCCAACTTTTTTAAATATTTGTGCAAACATGTCCTTGGGGCTTTCATGTATACACAAGTATTTAAAAAAGTTGAAGTATTATTGCAACAGCATATTCTTGACCAAATCAAATCAAAAAGTCCTATACCACTTTTCCCTCCGACAAACAATTATTGAGATATCATAAGTTAAATATTGGTAAAGTTACCAAGTTTTCCTTGAATATCTCAAAAAGTATTAGGCAAATATAAAAATGCTTTAGACAAAAGTTGTTCAAATTAATTAGTAGAAAAAGATAGTATAATAAAAAATGGGGGTTTTCCCTTGAAAAATTTAACTTGGGCCCTAGTGTACCCAATAAGGATTCCGGACCCAAAATCTAATAAGATCGTCTATTGGCTCCCTTCAAACTCTCGAACTTTTATCTGAAACATTTTTCCAATAAACCAATATTTTCAGAGATAACAGCTTGTAACACTTTAAGTGCCCCACTCTATATATCGATACATTCTTTTATAATTCTAACGAAATTAAATTATGGAAAAATATCTTTATGACAGTGGCGGAGTATTATGGGCATCAAAATCGTACGTACTACGTAAAAACCTGTTTGAGTTCTGATGGTCGTTATCTTGCCAGTGGATCCAGCGATGAACTTGCATACATTTGGAACACTAACAGACCGGGTACACCACTAGTTAAACTTTCCGGTCACAGAGATGAAGTGACTTGCATTGCGTGGTGCAGCGTGGGAGAAACTAAGGTTCCATTTTATTTTGTTCATTTATATAAATGCTAAGGGCCACTTCGACCAAGTTCTGATTAACTTAATCGTTGATTAGTCCATTGGAAATGACCAATCGCATTTGCCAATCTGCTTAATGAGAAAATGCAATTGATCCTAAATCGAAGTGGTCCTAAATAAACAAGAGTTTCTTATCTTATCACATAAAAATATTTTTAAAAATCACATTTATGCTATCTCAGACCTGCTGCTTGACATAATTCTTGAAAAATATGAATTATAATTTAGATGTTTATAGAAAGTTCAATACTTATCTGATCCTGAGAATCATTTCAGGTAGTGACTTGCTCCGACGATGCTTGTCACAAAATATGGAGAGTCGGGCTCGAAGACGAAGAAGATAACAAAGAAGTGATAATACGCGGTCAAGCTGAAGTCGTAGAAAGATACTGTTTAGAAAAAATAAAAATAGAAACTACCCCAAGTTCTCGATACTCGAATACCCGTCAAGAAACTACACCAAGCTCGGACGAACACAAGGCACCTGTCCTCACCCCGGGTAAGAATATAACACATTGCTGTTACAAAGTTTATGTAAATAAACAAAAGATTGAGTATAAATTTAATAAATCTTAGTTTAAAAAATCTTTAGAGAAAGCGATCTTTTCAAAGAGATTTTAAACCTCGGACATTTAAAAAAAGGCTTTCTCTTATACTCTTTTAAAAATTTGTTACAAATTATACATTATTCTTAAGGAAATATTTTCATTCTACAGTTACGACTCCCGAATCTAGTAAAGAAGTTTATAATGAAAATAAGCATAATCCTGTCAAACGTAGTTACCTGCAAATGATGATAGGGTCAAGATCTGAGGAAAAATTCAAATGTATTTTATCACCTATTTATGAAAACCATGAGACGGTTGCGAAAAGACCTCATATGGACAATCGTGGTATGCGAAGGCTATTCGGTTCAAGTAACGAGACCCCTACTACAACTAGAGACTACAATTCGGACGAACCCAGTACGAGCCAATCCACGAGCAGAAATGACCAAGTTTTCCTTTCACCTACAATTAACTTGCCAAATTTTGTGGTGGATGGTACAGCGCCACATTTACTTGAAATATCACCGCAGAAGTACAAGGAGAATGTCGATTGGTTAACGAAATATAGGAAGGAGAAATACGAACAAAAGAAGACTGCGTCGACTTCAAGCAGTCCGAAGACTCAATCGACACCTGGCCGAAGATCCAACAAATCGCGATCGACAGAGCTCCAAAAAGTTACAAAAACAATAAAAAGTTCTATACTGAACTTCTTTAATAAAGAGGCCATTATTAAAGAGAATGAAAAAGATTTACCTTCGAATAATAATACTTTACCACCAACGAGTACATCTTGAAATTAATGAGTGTAGAATTTAGTTTCGAATTTGGTTAGAATTCGCGAATTGAGTATTCACGAATTGAATCATGAAATTCTTTTCGGTTTTGTTTCAGTTTTTTATTTCATAATATAAAAGCGAAAAGTCTTAAAATCCCGGTTACTAATATTATGAAATAATTTAAACTTATGCTCATATAGCGAATTTCCTTTGGACAATAATAATTTACCACCAATTACATCTTGAAAACGTAGAATTTGGCAATTTGCCGAAGGGATATTTACGAATATGATTTTGAAATTTTCTTCGGTTTTAGTTTGTTTATTTTATAATATAAAAGCGGAGGATCATTAAATCCCATTTGCTAATATTATAAAATAACTGACTTACTCATGATATAACGCGTTTGATGAAGAAGGAAAGACTGGTTTATAAAATGATAAGAGTTTATGCTGATTTACAAAACGAAGTATTTGAGAGGAGATATTAAAGTTTACTCGCAATAACCTTACGTACCTTGCGTAGTTTTCAAGATTAACATTTAAGACAATTTAATTAAGTTGTAAGATAAACATGATCTGACAAATTTTTAGTATAATTATTAGAAATTACATTAACGCATGAATGTATAAAAATTAACGATCGTTATAGTTGAAATATTTTTTGTACCCGACAATAAATTATTTTTTTTTTAAATAAAAAAAGACATTTTTTTACGTAACATTTAGTTCAACAATGTCTGTTTTCTCATTCCTTTTCTACTGTGGTATGAGCATTAAAATGCCGCTTTTGATAGTTTTAAAAATAGTTTCGAATTGTTTCTAATTGTAAATGTTATTAGCTATTTGACCCGGGATAGAAAATTGTTACAGACTGTGGAAGTAATTTCACTTGAATTGGCTTTAGCTCATATTCTTCGTTGTCAATATAAAACATCTGATCTTCATTCGTCTGAAATAAAATCAATTCTATTAAAATCTCTGAAAGTTGATAATTGACTATGAAGTAATTAAACTCTTTAACATATATAGGGTGTTTAAAAAAAAGTCCCACAGTTTAAAAGCAGGTAGTAATCAAAATAAGAAGAAAATGTCCAGTATGGGTTCTAAATCAAATATCTGAGATATGGACCAATCTTTATTGTGCACTATAGGAGAAGTTCTATGTGGTTTCAATTCATTTTCACACATTTTAAATAAAAAAATACATATTCCTACAATGTTTGTACGTCGTCGATACCTGATAATGACTAACGGTCAAATCTTACTGAACTGCAGAAATAACAACTAATATGAGAAAAGGACAATGTTTATCATTTAAAGACCTTGGTATATTCAATACCCATCGATAACGTACAAACATTGTAGGAATGTGTATTTTTTTATTTAAAATGACAATGAATGAAAACCACATAGAACACCTCCTATAGTATACAATAAAAAGATTAGTCCATATCTCAACAGGTATTTGATTTAGAATCCATGTTTACTGGACATCTTCTTGTCCAACTAATCTTTTTATCCTATTTTGATGAGTACCACCTGTTCTCAAAATATAGGACACTTTTTTTAAACACCCGGTATTTTAAAATATAGTATGCAGAATGTTTTATTAATATTTATGAAGAGAAAAGACTTACTGTTTCAGGATATAATTCAATATATTTTGCATCTAATATTGAATTTATTGGCAATTTATTGTCCCTTTCTCGTTTCCATCCTTTCTCAACGAATGTGGCATAACTGATATTTTCTGGGCCTTAATATAAAATTGATTATTTCGAATTTTAGTTATATTTCTAATATTTAAATAATATAGATATAGCACACACGCACGCGCACACACACACACACACACACACACACACACACACACACACACACACACACACACACACACACACACACACACATATATAGATTTATGAAATGTGGTTATTACCTAGAGCTATTTTTAATAAAGGCGCTGATTGAACTGATACATTTTCAGTTTTTATGCACAGTTCTGTTGTTAAAATAGGCATCTCATGAAATAAACCGCAATCTTCATTCATTACTTTACTATAATCGACATGATTGTCTGAAATATATGTTATATCATATAATATAATATCGTACACTTTTATCTGTTAAAATGATATATGTATATATGTATACATACGCGCGCACACATACACAAGAAGCTACTAAAATAATTTTGGTAGGTACTTTTCCTCTTACTTTAATATATAAAATATATTCTTCAAATTTCTTCAAATATTTTATTCATATTTCTATCTTTTTCATTTTATTATTTTGATTTTAGTAACATCTTCTCTCTATAAATAGTTGATTCGAAATCTTTGATTTAGAATTTTTTTACCAGAAACAAGTGTTTGTCTTTTTGGCAGAAATGCATGCCACCATCTTCTATTGGAATTCGTAGATTGATTGTAAGACAAATCTTTGGAATAACAATGTGAACATCCTTTGCAAGGATTTGTATACTTCATTACTGCATTGCACTTCCAGTTCAACTTTGATTTGTAACCACTAAACACATAAGCTGCATACCTATTTGCATTCAAATACAGAGAACATAAAACACAGTACAAACATAGGGAAAAGTCTTGTTTAAAGAAATTAAGAGATTTACTTGCGTAAGGAACCCCAGTACCAATATTTGTCAATGCACGCGTGCGTATCGCTCCAAGCTCCCCATTCTATGCCTCCAACTGCATAAACTGGCTTTATGGGATTTTCTGGATCGTTCTTAAATTAAAATTTTTACTTCAATGCAATTTGATCTACGCCAAACAAAACGGATGCGATGAAAATACGTACGTTAAGTAATTTGACTTCAATGGTATCTATCAATTTAAGATTATTGTTAATAATTGCCATTGTCGCATCGATCATGCGGTGTATGTCGATTAAATCTTCGTATCTTTGATAAAACATGCTCGCGATTGTATTTGTGCTTCCCAATGGTAAAACACCAATAGGGCATTGTCTGACCAAATGAAGATTGTGCTCGTACTTCCTCATCAAACCAGTTACAACGTCCGACAAGGTACCATCCCCTCCCGCTACAATAATAGCATCGGTAGGTGTTTCCAGATTCATTATTGCGTTACGCGCATGGCTTCCTGATTGTGTGTCAATGACAGTTATCGAGATGCCGGCCAAATGCATTAGAGGCTCGCAGTACTTCTGGAATAATTTTTTAGCTTTTCTGGAGAAGAAGAAACAAGGTAATCAGCAAAAAACAATTTTGGCTTCTCGTGCCAGCATTGAAGTTCTAGCGACAACCTTTTCTTGGCAGCTGAATTTAAAATAACGGTCACATGACGGGGCTTGATGTTCGTAGGGCAAGAGGTGTCTCCATATCTGGCTACGTCTTCGCAACACTGGCGCATTAATTGCTCTGTACTAGATATGACACAAAAATTCAATAACAAAAAAATTATAAATGTATTCAAAGCATCTAAGCATCATTTTTAAATGATGTATTGTTCACTGTAAAATAGTTTTATCGTTACGGGCGAGCATGCATACAAAACATTGCATGTAAAAATGTGTATTACATAAATTTAAAGACTTCGAGGTTATGTTCCCCATGGTTACTCACTCGTACGCTTGTTTACCGTATGATACTCCGTAGGAGAACGCCGCGGCTCCCACCATGGATTTCTTCCAATTATTTCGTATCGTCTTCAGCAGAGTTAATACCTTGGCCATTGTCAATTAAATTCTGAAAACCATTTGAGAATTGAGATTTGAAGCTAGCTGCTCTCGCTGTTGTAGAAAGCTCGAATGAAAAAATGCGGCACGTCCCATTTTTTCGTACTAGTTACTAGATTCATACCGCAGGAGGTGTGTGCGTGTCCCCCACGGTAGCGATCATGTAAGGCTGCGTTCGGAAACGTCACCCGAGTGCACACGAGTATACTCCCTTCTCTTTCTATCTCAGCGAGTTAGAAGGAGAAGGGAGTATACCCGTGTGTACCCGGGTGACGTTTCCGAACGCAGCCTAACTTTTCCCCTAGGAAAAGTTTATCTCTTTCTATTCAACACTAAGGGCCGATATCACAGTCTCCGATTAACGTGATCCTCCGATTAAACTCACTCTGCATCTCTTTCTAACTGTCTTTTCGTCTCTTTCTAGGGGGACAGTTAGAAAGAGATGCAGAGTGAGTTTAATCGGAGGATCACGTTAATCGGAGACTGTGATATCGGCCTTAAAGGTGCGATTTCACGATGACGCTCGACGCTGGATTCGAGCGTCAAATCTGGTCACGTGATAGATTTCAGCCAATCCAGTGGTTAGGTTATATTTCGCGTCCCTCTGAATCTATCACGTGACCAGTTGACGCTCGACGCTGGATTCGAGCGTCAAAAAGCTAAACTGTGTTTAGCTTTGACACTCGACGCTCATTTCAGCCAATCCAGTGGTTAGGTTATATTTCGCGTCCCTCTGAATCTATGGCCTAGTTTACACCGACCGTTTGATACGCGTACCAAGTACTGTATCCGTATCAAATTCGTATCAAATTTCGGTTTACACCGGGATAACCCGAGATTTGATACGGATTTGATACGGATATAGTACTTGGTACGCGTATCAAACGGTCCGGTGTAGAGAGCCTCTATCACGTGACCAGATTTGACGCTCGAATCCAGCGTCGAGCGTCATCGTGAAATCGCACCTTAATGCTGGGTCTACAATGCGAGTCGCAAAGTCGTGAGGGTGCCATTACATGGAGTGCGGAAACGCGGAAACGCGGAAAGAAAGTAACTAGATTCCGCGTTTCCGTCGCTTCTTTCTATCCCATTTGAGCGGAACAGCGGAATTTATGCGTGTTTCGTGTGGGTGTGCCAAGAAGTGCTAAACAAGTATATAAAGAAATGTAAAACATTTATAATGAACGGTCCAGTAAGTATTTGAGTATTGAGTATTAAGTATATTATAGTATTTGTACAGTACAGAGAAAAAGAACGAACATTTGACGCGCTCGTTCCGCAAGTTTATTTCTCCTTATATTACATGGAGCACAATTTGCGCGGAAAAGCGGAACAATATGGTGATAACTAGACATTTATATTCCTTTATTAAATGTGTGTTGACTTAATTTATTGCAATTTGTATTAGTATGCTTATCTTTTCAGTTTATTTATTAAATACAAGCATTTTAATCAATAAATACCGCTAAACATTCTTATTTTATAATTCCCTATTCCGCTTTTCCGCGCAAATTGTGCTCCATGTAATATAAGGCAACCAAATGAACGGAACGGATCGACGGAAATCTAGTAAATTTTGTCTTCCGCGCTTCCGCGTTTCCGCGTTTCCGCGCTCCATGTAATGGCACCCTGAGTCGCAAGAATTGACCAATCACAGTCGATTATTCTCCTCAAATTCGACTGTGATTGGTCAATTCTTGCGACTCACGACTTTGCGACTCGCATTGTAGACCCAGCATAATAGAAAGAGATAGTTACATGAAACTTTTTACTTTTCACGTTTCCGCTCTAGGGAAAAAGTTACATGATCGCTACCCAGGCGCGCAGGCAGCGAGCAAAACAGCATCATTGGCATCTCTGACCGCAGGAGACCCAGGCAAACTTAGGTGCACTCAGGTGCACTTTATGCACTAAGTGCACGTTAAACTGCACTTTAACTCCGTATTTTATTTATTATAAATTTTTAAGAGCAAAAATGCAAAATCGGGCTTTGTAGCTGACTGCATTATTATATAAAGAGTATATAAAAAAAAATTCACGAATCTATGTAACTTATTTTATGAGAAATCTTGTTATTACGAATCCGTAATTCAACTATTTAAAAACTACTGAGGACTTTTGCTCATAGGTTGCGTGGCCAATAATCACTCGCTAGTACCAAAAAGGTGAGAAGTGATTGGCCATAACATCGACTTTCGCCATGCGTAATATACGTCGACGCGCTCTTTGATGACCAAAATAAAATCGTTAATTACAAAAAAATAATTGGTCACAAACGTTAAGAACTGACTCACAATCAATCACGAACGATTTACAAACGAAATACACTTGATTTTCAAACGGAATACACTTAGAAAAATTAAAACTAATCAAATTGAGTAATTTCTGTCGGCTAGCTTCATACAGGTAATGCGTGGCCAATAATCGCCCGCTAGTTACAGAAAGGTGAGAAGTGATTGGCCACAGCATCGATTTCCGCCATGCGAAACGCGTCGATGCGCTCTTTGTGCGCAGGAGCCTTGAGTACATTTCGCGCATGCGTAGCACAGCTATCTGCGCAGTATGTACATTAACCATATTAACTGAACTTATTTTGCAAATAACTCAGAAATTTATTAATTTACAAACGTTACACTGATATATTCGTAAATCACAAACGATTTCCTATTAATTACAGTTATCAGTAATCAAAAATCTGTTTGTTATTAAAAAGTGTCGGCTGACATCATGGCCAAAATAAAATTGTTAATTACAAACAAACTAATTGGTCACAAACGTTAAAAACTGACTCACAATCAATTACAAACGATTTACAAACGAAATACTCTTAAAAAAATTAAAAATTATCAAATTTAGTCATTTCTGTCGGCTAGCTTCATTATAGTCATCGCGTTCAGCATGGTTCAGCAGACTAAGCTGCTCAGTAGCAGTCGAACGTGATTAGCTCTTACTTTTAGAACCAACCAATCAACGCGGAGTGTTGATAAGACGAACTCAACAGTTGCACAACAGTTGTGTCTGTTGAACGTGCCCAATGTAACGTTGGACAACGAAAATGTATATAAAGGCCATTGCACGTAACAAAGTTTTATGCTGGGTCTACAATGGGAGTCGCAAAGTCGTGAGTCGCAAGAATTGACCAATCACAGTCGATTATTCTCCTCAAATTCGATTGTGATTGGTCAATTCTTGCGACTCACGACTTTGCGACTCTCATTGTAGACCTAGCATTACCCGATCTACAATGGATGTTTTAAGTCGTAAGTCGTAAGAATTGGCCAATCACAGTTCATTATTCTTCGACCGCAAGGAGAATAATGGACTGTGATTGGTCAATTCTTACGACTTACGACTTACAACACCCATTGTAGATCGGGTCTTAGTCATAATCGTAAGGCCGTAAGAAAATAGACCAATCACACTCAATTATTCTTCGAGCTCAAGGAGAATAATTGAGTGTGATTGGTCTATTTTCTTACGGCCTTACGATTATGACTAAAACTTTGTTACGTGCAATGGCCTTAACTTTTATAAATCTTTAGGTCCCGGTCTACAAGAAAAGAATAATTGATTGTGATTGGTCAATTTCTTAGGGCTTAGGGCTTAAAACACCTATTGTGTGCTTTTCATTTAGCGACTCAAGTCGACACAAGCGTTATTCTGTCTCTTTTCAACATCTAGTGAGCAACAAAGATAGAATGACGCTTGTGTCGACTTGTGTCGTTAACTGGAAAGCACCTAATGTAGACTGGGACTAAAGGTCTATCCAGACAAACTTGCATATACTACGTTTACGCGAGCGTTACTTCTGTAGTAACTTACGATAATTCCTTCGCGTAAACGGGATTTTGTAGTAACTTGCGATAATTTACTCCGCGTAAACGAGTGATATATCGTAAGATACTACAGAAGTAACGCTCGCGTAAACGTAGTAATAGGTGCATAACCATATGCATAAAGAAACGGATTGGTCTATTTTCTTATGCACATGCATGGACCAATCAAATCTCTTATGCTTATGTTTATGCGCTATGCAAGTTTGTCTGGATTGACCTTAAGTGCCCATCTACAATAGGTGTTTTAAGCCCTAAAGGCCATCGCACACAAAATTGCATAGGCTACATAAGCGTAGCATAAGACCGCTGGACCAATGAGCATCTTATGTAAATTAATATACCGACTTTATGCTGGATGCTCATTGGTTTAGCGGTTTTATGTTACGCTTATGCTAAGCTATGCATTTTGTGTGCGATGGCCTTAAGCCTTAAGAAATTGTTCAATCACAGTTAAATTTGAAGAGAATAATTGACTGTGATTGGTCAATTTCTTAGGGCTTAGGGCTTAAAACATCTATTGTAGACCGGGACTAAAGGCTGATTTATAGAGGCCGTAACCGTTGATTTAAGCCGTAATCTTTAAGAAATTGACCAATCACAGTCGAATGTGAGAAGAACAATCGATTGTGATTGGTCAATTTCTTAAAGATTACGGCTTAAATCAACGGTTACGGCCTCTATAAATCAGCCTTTAAGGGTCGACAGGAGTCACGGCCGAACTCAGGTGCACTCAGGTGCACTTTATGCACTAAGTGCACTTTAAACTGCACTTTAATTTCGTATTTTATTTATTATAAATTTTTAAGAGCCAAAATGGAAAATCCGGCTATGTACCGGGTTGCGGCTGATCTTACTGATTAAAACGAGCATAAGTTTAATGAGATTCGTTAATTAATTTGGCTAAAATTTGGGAAAAACTATTTGTAGCCATGAACTACAAATGGTTTTTCCCAAACTTTAGCCAAATTAATTAACAAATCTCATTAAACTTATGCTCGTTTTAATCAGTAAGATCAGCCGCAACCCGGTACATCGCCGGTTTTCCATTTTGGCTCTTAAAAATTTATAATAAATAAAATACGGACTCGCAGCGAGTCGCAGCTAAGCCAACCCGACAGAGGTCTCCACTCTTAGGGTGCCATTACATGGAGCGCGGAAACGCGGAAGCGCGGAAGACAAAATTTACTAGATTTCCGTCGATCCGTTCCGTTCATTTGATTGCCTTAGGATGCCGTCCCATGCAGGACGGAATTTCGGAAAACGGAATCTCGGAATCATTCTGATTGGTTAGCCTCATGGGGCTTGTACTGTGCCCCATGGGGCTAACCAATCAGAATGATTCCGAGATTCCGTTTTCCGAAATTCCGTCCTGCATGGGACGGCACCCTTATATTACATGGAGCACAATTTGCGCGGAAAAGCGGAATAGGGAATTATAAAATAAGAATGTTTAGCGGTATTTATTGATTAAAATGCTTGTATTCAATAAATAAACTGAAAAGATAAGCATACTAATACAAATTGCAATGAATTAAGTCAACACACATTTAATAAAGGAATATAAATGTCTAGTTATCACCATATTGTTCCGCTTTTCCGCGCAAATTGTGCTCCATGTAATATAAGGAGAAATAAACTTGCGGAACGAGCGCGTCAAATGTTCGTTCTTTTTCTCTGTACTGTTGCACTCAGATACCTCAGATAGGTTATGTATTTTTATAATATATTCTATCCCGCTTAGAATATTGTGGACAGTTCTCCGTGAAATTGGAAAAGTGATTTAATTGTTATAAACTATTCGGTAGAACAAGCGCTAATGCATAAGTGCCCTATAGCCGTAAAGCTCCGCTGTTCCGCTCAAATGGGATAGAAAGAAGCGACGGAAACGCGGAATCTAGTTACTTTCTTTCCGCGTTTCCGCGTTTCCGCGTTTCCGCGCTCCATGTAATGGCACCCTTACTCCTGTCGACCCTTAAAGCTGGCCACACACACTTTTTCGTAACAGTAACAGTAGGATTTCGACCAATCGCATTGCTCGATTCGGGAACGTACAGCCGTACGTTGGTAGAGGGGAATAGTCGACTCTGATTGGTGGATTTCCTTACGATTTATGTCTTACGTCTTCCGTCGATTCGTGTGTCCAGCGCTTAGGGCCGGTCTACAATGGATGTTGTAAGTCGTAAGTCGTAAGAATTGGCCAATCACAGTTCATTATTCTTCGACCGCAAGGAGAATAATGAACTGTGATTGGTCAGTTCTTACGATTTACGACTTACAACACCCATTGTAGACCGGGCCTTAGGCCTTAGGCCCGGTCTACAATCAGTCGTATGTCGGAGTCGGATGTCGCAACGTAGCCGATGGTCTAAAGCCTTGTGAACACGATACTAGAAATCGGTCCGAGTTTCGGTTTAAGCCAATAAAACTGCTGCTTTTCTGTAAGAGCTGCAAGTTGATTGGCTTAAACCGAAACTCGGACCGATTTCTAGTATCGTGTACACAAGGTTTAAGGCCCGGTCTACAATGGGTGTCGTAACTGTCGTAAGTCGTTAGTCGTAAGAAATTGACCAATCATTAGTTGATTATTCTCTTCAAATTCGATTGTGATTGGTCAATTTCTTACGATTAACGACTTACGACAGTTACGACACCCATTGTAGACCGGGCTTTAATGGATGTCGTAACTGGTCTAGTTTCCACCGAAGTCGTTAATTCGCTCCTAGGCGCGAATTAACGACTTCGGTGGAAACTAGACCACTGTCGTAAGTCGTGAGTCGTAAGAAATTGACCAATCATTAGTTGATTATTCTCCTCAAATTCGACTGTGATTGGTCAATTTCTTACAAGTTACGACACCCATTGTAGGCCGGTATTTATAGTCGGTTCTTATATTTAAGACCGTCTTAAGGAGATCCTATAGCGGCAGTGCACTTTATGCACTAAGTGCACACTTTAACTCGTATTTTATTTATTATAAATGTTTAACCCTTATGTGGGCAACCGGGTACCCGGGTATCCACCGCGCTATATATTTGCTCGTAGTTTGATGAAAAATTAAAATTTCGATTTATGCCTCCGAATCTCCATTATTTAACTCTTTTAGAAGGGAAATTCACTTACAGAAAATTTTTTTTGTAATATTTTGATCCTGAAAAACATGACAAAAGTACACATACATAATGCGGGCAACCAGGGTACCCGGGTACCCACTAGATAAAAAATAATGTTTTTTACTTGTAAATGAATTAATAACATTTTTTATCATTTATTATTGGAATGTTAGTTAATAAATAAACATTTCTAATGATTTTCATGAATTGTGAACATTTATTAGATGCAGTCCATTCTTACTTTCTCTATTCCACCACTCCTGCCTCACCCCTCTCCGGTTACCTACGTTAGTCCGACCTTCGCATCTGCGTGCCTCTCAGGGCCGTACGTTTCACATTTCTGTGAATGTTCTTACGGGCCCCGGGACTCTTATATAACTTAGATAGCTTCTATGGAAGTTTATTTAATAAAATAAATTGTTTCCAAACGATTTCGCACTCATAAATTAAGAAAAACTCGTAGTGGATACCCGGGTACCCTGGTTGCCTAACGACGTGGCAAAAGTTGGTTGCCCACATAAGGGTTAAGGGGATGCTGGAGCCGTCTGTTTTACCGGCATTTTGTTGTCGGCACGTAGCGTCGTTAATATTTGACAGAATTAAAAATTCTTCTCCAGAATTGCAGTACATACATTAATGATTCAGGGGAACTCCGATTTTATATAGAAAACGAGAAAAAATTACGGAAGTACAGATTTCCTTATCTACTTTTATCCCAATATGGCGTCTCGAGTAGCGGCGAGCTGTCAGCTCGTCACAAGATGTATTTCATATAAGAGATATACCATTGGTACGAACGCGAAAACAAGTTCCCCTGAATTGCACAACAATAAAAACATCGATAAACCCCTCAAATCAAGATTTGGAAGCGTAATATAAAAGTATAATGTCGATGTGTATCGTGCGTATGGGTGCGTGCAATGTAGCGTGCTATCCTTGTCTATATCTTTGTCTATACAAGGACAGATATAGTCGGTGACCACTTCTTTATCGACGCTGATCGAGTTCGCCTGCGGCTCCAGCATCCCCAAGAGCAAAAATGCAAAATCGGGCTGTTTCGGGAACTACATATGAGCTTACTGATTAAAAATATCCTAAATGGAATAAGATTTATTCGATATTTTGGCTAAATGGTACTAATTCGTAATTTTTTTACGAATTAGTACCATTTAGCCAAAATATCGAATGAATCTTATTCCATTTAGGATATTTTTAATCAGTAAGCTCATATGTAGTTCCCGAAACAGCCCGATTTTGCATTTTTGCTCTTAAACATTTATAATAAATAAAATACGAGTTAAAGTGTGCACTTAGTGCTAGTGATGGGCGATCTTGATTCGATTTTCAGAAAATCGATTTTTTTCTTCCCGAAATCGAGTTTTTTAAATCGATTCTTGTCTGTTCGATTTTTGTATGAATCGATTCTTTTAATAGAGAATCGATTTTCGATCCATTGATATGTTTATTGTAACAATAAATTCTCTAAAAATTCTCTATTAAAAGAATCGATTCATACAAAAATCGAACAGACAAGAATCGATTTAAAAAACTCGATTTCGGGAAAAAAAATCGATTTTCTGAAAATTGCCCATCACTACTTAGTGCATAAAGTGCACTGCCGCTATAGGATCCCCTTAAGTACAATCTTAAGATGTCATTAACCAATCACAGAGCCGTATTAGCATCTTAAGACATTACTTAAGGTGATTGGGCCATCAGAGCATGTCAAAAAAAAAAATCTAAATTAAAAATGTTATAAAGAAAACCTAAATACGCTTAAATTTGCAATTTTTAGAAGATCTGACGTCTAGTTTTTGAGATATTAAATCTCAAAGTTGGCATTTTTAACATAGGTTTTATGGGAAATTGTACCGGAAACATACATTTTTCGAGAATTTCACTCACTGTCTGTAAAGAAACAAGTTCAAAAAACTGAAAATAACATTATTTGATTCTTCTAGCACTTGTTAAGTATAAGACAAAACGACGTTGACGTGTAAAGGTTATTCTACATAGAAGTCGTAGTCGTGAGTTGTAAGAAATTGACCAATCACATTCCTAGTTCAGGAGAATATTCAATCTGTGATTGGTCAATTTCTTACAACTCACGACTACGACTTCTATGTAGAATAACCTTAATAAGGCCAAAAATTCAATCAAAAGTTGATGAATTGTCGCGTTTCTTGTCGGCCTTTCGATCAGCTGTACGCGACGTGAACATGTGGCAACGCCGCGCCGTGTAGTGTTTTCTTTCCACAGCACTATTCTTTTGCAAGCAAATCTCCCGTTATCGAAATTGTTTGTTACCTTCCATTATTTTTCAACATAAACACAATACATAACCTCACTCAAACACATGGCACTGGCATGATAGCTGCCTACAGCGAAGAGATGCAATGTCGCGACATTGCCGACATTTCTCTTGTACGAATGTCAACTGAAGTCAAATCTTGAACTGTTTACATTTATCAGTAGATGAATTGATACATGATCGAATGAAAAGTTACATTATAAAACTAGTAATTATACAAGTGTTTAGAATATATATTAATAAAAAAGGGTTTTTCTTAAAAAAAATTTAGACCTTATATCGACTCATACGGTACTTGGCCCAATCACCTTTTAAGACGATCTTAAAATAAGAACCGACTATGGCCGGTATTCATAATCAGATCTTATTTCAAGACTGTCTTAAGTAATATCTTAAGATACTAATACGGCTCTGTGATTGGTTAATGACATCTTAAGATTGTACTTAAGATGGTCTTAAATATAAGAACCGACTATGAATACCGGCCTTATGAATACCGGCCGTAGACCAGCCCTAAACGTAGTATATGGCTGTGGAAAGTTTTCGCTTCTCGCATATAGGGGAAAATTACGCAGTCGCTATCGTAAAGTCCCTCGGAAACGATGCCTCCCATTGGACGGCGATGCCAGCCGGAAGAGCGAAATGCTGGTTGGGTTTTCCGGCGAGTCGTTTCCGCTTCCGTTCACAAGACAGCCATATCGTTTTACCGATCGGTTTTGCGAGCTCGCGAGGGAAACGCGCAGTCCGAGAGAAACAGCGAGACGAGTCACGAGAGGGACGAGCAGTCGTGAAGGAAGAGGACGAGAAGGAAGGCACGCGGTCCAGATTGTTTGCCGAAGCGTTCGAGCGGAATCGTCTTCCCATCTCGTCGGCGATCTTTCTCCTCATCGTTCGTCTAAAGGAGCGGCACGATGACGGACAACCGTGAGTATCCGAACAAGTTACACGCGCGATTTACGGAGCGAGGCGTCTCCTGATGGCGACGAGTCCAAGAGGCGTCTCCACGCGCATCATACACCCGAGTTGGAAGAGAGGAACCGACCAGCGTCGCGATCAATGTCTCGTCGACCACGAGCGAAAATGGCGATTGTCGGAGGCGTCGAGCGCGCCGAGTACGCCGGGCGGCTGGGCTGAAATTTTCGATAGGCTGAGGAGTCGCCAGATTTTTCCAAACTCGAAGAGCGAGAGTCCTCCGTTTATCCTCCAAACGCGTGAATTTACACATTTGTGCATTTATTTGAATATATATGTGCATTTTCCTGCAATATTATCTAAATTCATGTCATACAGACATTAATGGTCCTTTATTAAGTTATTTTATGCAACAATGTGGGTTATAACAGATATATCAGAAGATTTTGATAAAGCAACGCCACGTGCTACAATATTTACATCAAAATTTCCAGAGTATTCAAATTACCAGCAACAAGGGTACAATCAATACAGCCAGCCACCTCCTACGGCTGGTCAGGATACGTCGTATCCACCTCCGTCGACTGGCGGAAGTAGCTACAATCAATATAGTCAGCCACCTCCAAATGCCAATACCAACTATGGCAGTTACAACTACAGTTCTAACAGTGGTCAAGATTACAATCAGTCGCAGAATCAAGGCAGCTACGGTGGTCAAAACAGCTATGGTGGAGGTGGCAGTAGTGGGGATGGCAGTAATAGCTATGGTGGAAGCTATGGAAACAGTGGGGGTAGCAGTGGAGGATATAATCGCAACTCTGGTTCTTACAGCGGAGGTTAATGTCTTAGTCCTTTTCTTCTTTTCTCTTTGTTAAGCGTTGTACTTCGTCTTTCTTCTGTAATCTTTCAGTTACCTCAAAAACTTTGTTTTTAAATAACTATTTTAAATAATTTCTCTTTGTTCTCTTCATCTCTCTCTCAGATCATACTTTATACTTATCCTGTACGTATTTTAGGCCAAGGAGGTGGCGGTGGAAGCGGTAGATACGGTGACCGCGGCGGTTACGGAGATCGCTCTGGCGGTGGTTACAAGTAAGTTTTATTTTCTAAACTTTTAATATGTATAATGAGGCGATAACCGGAGCGACGGACTCCGGTGTGTTAAATTAAAATCAACAGCCACCGCATTCAGTAATCGTTCTTTGCCGAAGCAAAATCAAAGGTATGCAATGAAGTTCTTAACGCCAGTAAATGGAAAAACTCTTGTTGAATCATCATTACGAATCGGTGTTATGCCCAACCGGGCGTTAATATGTTTGTAGTATGCCTACAGGTTTAACAGACAGATATAACTGAGGTAAAAAAGAGGTAAAAGAAACAGTATATGACAATTGACGTAAAAAGGCTGTAATGTCGACACTATTCGCTGCTTCTGGAATATAAGCAAACACTTAACAGACCTGCACGCACATGCATACATATATACATACATACATGTATACGACGTATATACATATTGTGTGGCAGCTAAATGCAAAGGTCTTAAGTCGATAAAGACTGCAAAGCGATTGATGTCGCCACTGGGGCCACTGTTGTATTATTATATCCATTAGGTATATCGTATACGATTAGGCAATTAAGGTATTTAAAGTCTATCGTAAGAGATTACAGATATTGCCTTTATCTCCGACCGCTGTTACGCGCCATATTCTTTTTAAATAAAAAAAAAACAAGTTTTCGAGAGAAAGGTGGAACTGTGACTGTATATTGTATTATTCCGTATGTCATTTGTCTTCAAGCGATACATGGCTTTTTTGTGCGTATCGTCGCTTCTAGCATTGGTATTACTTAAACAGGTATTTTCCAGAAGATATTGCTATTTCTGTTTTCTATCACGAACGAAAGTGAAAGGCAAAGTACGTCGATTATGCTATAAATTTGCAAATTTTTATATTCCTAAACTGCAATGGAATCAATGGCGAGTTGCAGCGAATGCTTAACAAATATTTCTTTCCGCGGCAAAGTGTTCCTTAGTCACAATGCAAGTAATCTCTTACTTTTTTGTTTGAAAAATGACGGAATATATGTGTATATATACATGTCCAAATAGAATCTAGGCATGCTTTTTATCGAGATTTGTCTTTCCCTCGAGACTCGTGTTACGTCGAATCGATCGAACACTCGAATTTTAGCGCTCTCTCTCTCTCTCTCTCTCTCTCTCTCTCTCTCTCTCTCTCTCTCTCTCTCCCCCCCCCCTCTCCCTCCCCCTCCCTCCCTCTCTCTCTCTCTCTCTCTCTCTCTCTCTCCCCCCCTCTCTCTCTCTCCCTCCCTCCCCCCCCCTCTCTCTCTCTCGATTCGATCGTTTGTCGTCGTTTCTCATATTTGTATAAAGCTCTAATCTCTCTGCATGCTAAACGAGACTGACGGACGTGATTTAACGGCGGGACAAACGGTCTAATGTAAATCATGATGTGGTATGACTGTACAGACATTTAGACAAATAGGTACATCAATCAAGAAGAACGGTGGCGAGCGGCATACATACGATTCGCCATGCATCGATCGATCGATCACAGTCTGTCCATGAGTCAACTCATTGGTATATCTGCTTCTGTGTTTTAGCAGTGGCGGTGGCCGTGGTGGTTATAACAAAGGTAAATGCACCAGACTGTTTGTACTAGTCTGGTGCTAAATATTCTAGCTTTCATTCTACTATTTACGATCTTTAAATACTCGGTTACTCGGTGTTATATGAAAGGGCTGCTATGCAACATTGTTAGGGTGCCAGTAAATAGCGGTGCGATATCTCTGGCAATTCATTCCGTGACGTGATATTCGCATGGCGCTCGTTGAAAGCGAGAAACGGAGGAGAATGATACGAGACCGCTCGCGTTCTGTCTGAGTAGATGTATCATTGAAAAAAGAAAAAAGAGACCAATGCACTTACGATCACCAATTGCTTTTTTTATCCTACGAACGATCTGACGCACGGATGTCGTTTTTCCGTGTTATCATCAAAAGCAAGATTTTTTATAAGATAAGAGTAGGACATCTCCGTGTACCTTCCAAAATTATATTTTTTATACGTTCCGTAAGATTATCGTTACCCAACCGATTTCCGCACTGTACGTGTCCTTGGTGACGTCGTTCAGTGAGAAAGTCCCTTAAAAAGTTGAAAGGTTCCTAAAAGGGACGAAAAACAAGGTATTGCGAATGAACATTACGTTCATTTTGCGGATTATAGTGGCAATAGAGCAGTAGTTGCATAATATCAATGGTCGTGATTAATTTTTGGTATGGTATCGAATATATATTTTCAAATACATAAACATAAGAGCGCGGGAAGAGTAAATAAAAGGCAGCTGGTGAGCTACTTGCCGATCTGTGATTAAATGTCAAGGGTAAGAAGTAATGTTGCAGCCCTTTTGTATGTTCAGCTGCAACCCTGTGTTCTATATGTATCGTTAGGTGTTAATGGGAATATTAGACCGCTACTAATGCGTTTTGCATTTTATAAGTAACACGATAAGGAGATTGCGATGTATACTGTAATAAACGTAACGCCGTTCGAAATACGAAAAACTTCAAATTATGCAGAAAAATGGGTACCTAAGCAAGAAGTTGTCGTTAGTATAATTGTGCGTTCCTTTTAAGACCTCGGTGAAAAAAAAAGAAATGGAAAAAACACGCATAATGAGTAGCAATAATTATGCTAAATATGCTGGGTGATAACGTTATAAGGATATACGTAGATGTGTTACACGTTTTAGTTATTAAATATACTTTATAAGCCTCCGTAATATACGCTACAAGAGAAAAAAAACATCTCTTGCTCTCGCTGATATATATTTTACTATTGTAAACTCTCGAGTAGAACGTTTACCCGAGCGAAAACTGGTCGTCCGTTTTTCGCTTCCGCTCGTGTTTTAAAAAAAATGGCAGGAAGTCATGCAATCGAGATCGTAGAGACTATTAGAAAAGTATGGTGACTAAGATCGGAAATAAACGGCCATTACTCCTTAACTAAGAACTCGATCGTTGCGTCATCGGGAAGTATGTACGATAATTTTGAATATAACGACTCTATTATTTTTACTGAGAAATGAGAGAGGTATACGGACAGTGTTTCCAAACTTCTACGCAATCAGAAAATATGGTGAGATGCGCAGCACGAAACACTTTCCTTATACCTTTAGATTAGAACAAAGTAAAGTTGTAGCTCGAAGGTCGGTAGATACGCGATTTTTTTTTTTTTTTTTATTGTCTTTGACGCTTTTGTGTGACGAATCCTGACATTCTGTCCATTGCAGGAGGCTACGACCGTAACAGCGGTGGCGGTGAGGGAATGGTTACGCAAGAGGATACTATTTTTGTATCTGGTATGGATCCATCGATCTCCGAGGAAGAGATTTGTCAGCATTTCGGCGCGATTGGCATTATAAAAGTACGTGCTCTCCCACTTACACACATAGATCAGTTTTACCCCATACATCTATATTTGGAGTTCTAATCTAATGTCCAATTCTACGATCTTTTATCTGAAATAAGAGGAGAAAAGAAATCAAGCGTGGAATTAAGGGGGAACATATGAGTAGACCGCAAGAAAAAAAGGTGAAATTCGGGAATTTTTATCTTGGAAACTATTAATTCGATTCGATCCGGGTTTTTTTTATTTAAAAGTACCTACATTGAGGCACGTTCACAAATTTTTTTAAGGGAATTTATTCCCTCGGAGCGCTGTTCTCGTGGCCGGCGTAAAATGTGACACGGTTCACGGTGGGTAAGATTTCGCGCAGTCGGTTGATCTGAAACGTAAAATTCAAACGGATTCTTAAATAGCAATACATAAAGCAATTTCCATCGGGAGATTTTTTTTTACTCAACTAGTTTTTTTTTTATCAGACTATAAAGGTCGAAAATTTGGGTCGAAAAATGAATCTTGAGTTCAAACAGTCGACGTTTCGGTAAAAAATTTTTTTTTTATGAAATCTGCCGATGAAAATTGCTTTATGTATTGCTATTTAAGAATCCGTTTGAATTTTACGTTTCAGATCAACCGACTGCGCGAAATCTTACCCACCGTGAACCGTGTCCGCGAGGAACACATTTTACGCCGGCCACGAGAACAGCGCTCCGAGGGAATGAATTCCCTTAAAAAAAATTTGTGAACGTGCCTCAATGTAGGTACTTTTAAATAAAAAAAACTCGGATCGAATCGAATTAATAGTTTCCAAGATAAAAATTCCCGAAATTCACCTTTTTTTCTTGCGGTCTACTCATATGTTCCCCCTTAAATATAAAGTACTAAAATGGCGATGAGATTTAAATTGCATTTAAATTTAAATGCTCAATGAAAACTTCATGTTTCCAGAATGACAAACGCACAGGCAAGCCAAAAATTTGGATGTACAAAGACAAGAACACGGGGAAGTCGAAGGGCGAAGCGACGGTCACGTATGACGATCAAAACGCCGCGCGGTCGGCCATCAGTTGGTTTGACGGCAAGGATTTCAAGGGCAGCACGATAAAGGTGCAAATGGCTCAGCACAAAAGCAGCTGGCAGAGTAACCGCATGGGCGGCGGTCGCGGCGGCGGTGGCCGAGGCCGAGGTGGTAGTTTCGGCGGTCGTGGCGGAGGTGGCGATCGTGACGATCATCATCGTGGAGGCGGTGGCGACGATCGTCGTGACGGTGGCGGCCGCGGAGGCGACTGGAGGTGACATACCTCACGCGAAAATAATATTTTTATATCTTGTTATATATTGGTGTTTACTATTATCGAAGCAATACCTTGTAAGAAGATGATTGTGGCAAAGCAACTAAAAAGAGCCTTTAAACAGATGTCCCAACCCCGACTGCGGTAACACAAATTTCGCATGGCGAGATCAATGCAATCTCTGTAAGAGCGCAAAACCGGAAGGCCTCGGTTACGGCGGCGGTGGCGGCAGAGGGGGTGGTGGCCGAGGTGGCGACCGCGGAAGCCGAGGGGGTTACAGGAACGATCGAGGCGGACGTGGAGGTGACAGAGGTGGCAGAGGCGGCGGCGGTTTCCGCGGTGGAGACCGGGGCGGCCGTGGAGGACGAGGCGGTCCTATGAGAGGAGGCGGCGGGTATGTTCTACCCTTCATATTTCTTGCATGTCATCATTAACTCTTCGCGAACTATTCTTTACTTTTCTTCGATATGTCGGCGGCATATAAAAGTTAAAGTCGAACAATTGTATTTTTTTACACAAAGATATAAACTTGAATTAATAATAACATCGATTAACGACGTGTCAATTTCCGCATTTTGTTTCAGTCGAGGCGATAGGGACCGGGACCGTCAGCGACCATATTAATGTCATATTCTTAAGAAATATCGATGGTTATTCGGCCATCATTAAACAACTTGTACACATATTGTACACACTTTCAGCGCTTGTACATTTCGCAGAGTGAAAGAAGTCATTCTTTACTCTATATATGGCATGTATTTCTTATTGTCCTTTCTTTTCGCGAGATCTTTTTATATTCATCGGAACTATACATCACATATGTATGTTACGTTCGTATATAAAATCAAATATCTAAATAGATAACAATAGATAAGATACTTTAAATGTGTGAACATGTGATCGAATCGACTTATTCAATACCCACCATCCCATTTGAGGCTTATGCGAGATAAACAGATTTGGGAAAATTTGTTTATTGAAAGTTGAAAATATAATACACAGCTAATTTATGTTATATTATATATATATATATATATATGTATACAAATCTGATGGAGAATTATAACTCAGAGACATGACGAAAATAAATTTACGGCATGTCTTCGTCTATAATCGGACGCAAGAGAAGCCAAACTTCATTTATAGTAAATGAACTGTATTCAACATTTTCCTCTTTTTTTTCAATGTAGTAAATATATTTATATAGTCTCGCGTTCGCTAAAGAGATGTTATGCATATATACGTGTATGACGTGGTTGTATATCGGTATTTATATAATTTTTCCGGTATGTATATGTACACAGATACCTAGGTATGGATAGATTACATGAAGACCTCTAGTTTATGGATTTACTTGAATGCACAGCGATTACCCGTCTTGTTTTCGCTCAATCTTTACGCTTACGTGAGTCCTTGGACAATTCCTAAAATCAGGAAAAAACCAATATAAAGATCACAAATATTTTTAGAATTATTTGTTAAAAAAAAAGGTAAATATTTACCTTTACACAGCCCCCGCCAATGACCTTGACATATGTTGTCAAGGTCACCCTCCTGAGTAACCTTCAGAAGGTTTTAGCTGTCCCTCGTTTTTTATTAAAAAGTTATTCACAAATAGAGTATGGAAAATTATACGAATTTATGTCACTACTAAGGGAGGTAACTTGCTGATGTGTGTATAGACAGTACATATGTGAGCGGGGGAGGGTGGGGGTGGACCTCGGTTCGCGTGGAAAGTCGAAAACACGAACTGTACAATGATAGACCTTGTTTGTAACATACTTGCACATTTATTATCCCAGTAAAAGATCGTACTGCAAATACATTAATTACAATCATTTAGCAACGTATTAAACCTGGCACAATAATCTGTAGTGACTGTTGGAAAGGATAAAGATCTTTGAATGATTTTAATTACATACATTAGACTGTGAATTATTCTGAGAATTTTGTAGACTCTGTCAGGTGTACATACACAAAATATAGAACGATTATGGCGCGATATGCGTGCTGCTTTGCCTCGTTTTAACATAAAACAAGAACATTATATAAATTACACAGCTGAATTTTTGTTTAAGAAACGGTATTATCTTAATGAAAGAATACCGCAATTTTTTAAAATAATGGCTTCTTTATATCCATTAACTAATGTATCAATTACTAATGAATAAATTGTAACATATTTTTGATAAAATTGCACAATGCGACTTTTCACGCGAACCTAGGTTCACCCCCACCCCCCCTGCTTGCGGTAGCCCCTCCCCCGCTCACATGTGTACTGTCTATACACATACATCAGCAAATTACTTCCTTTAGCACTGACACAAACTTGTAAATTTTTCAAACTTTTTTTGTTCATAACTTTTAAATCGCCCCCCCCCTGCACCCCCCATGTACTTTGATATATTATATAGGATATATTTAATCATTAGAAGCTAAGTGATATGCAAATGGATATTTTGCTCTCTCCCACTTACATGTGTACTTCTATCCCGTTAAAATAACTGCTATATTTTCCAAACTTTTTTTGTGAATAACTTTTTAATAAAAAAACGAGCGACGACTAAAACCTTCTGAAGGTTACTCAGGAGGGTGACCTTGACAATATATGTCAAGGTCAAGGTCATTGGCGGGGGCTGTGTAAAGGTAAATATATAACAAAAAAATGTGTGCGCGCGCGCGCACGCGTGTGTGTGTGTGTGTGTGTGTGTGTGTGTGTGTGTATGAATCTAACTAAATATGCATCCAAATATTTCTTAAAAAATGCGATCCAAAATACGGTTCTGACATGCAAAGTGTAAGCTAAAGCACTTTGTCTTTTTGGACTTGAGTGCTTTTTTTCTGTATCGCCAGAGATATCTCTTATTATTCTATATTACGACATTCACTTCAATGCTATAACCGATCGATCTTTTAATCTACTTAGTGTCGACGCAAAACGAGTTCGTAAACACCGATAACACAGTCGTTATCGACTTCTTCTCATTTATACTATTTGCTTCTACTTAAGAGCTTATTTTAAACTGATGAAAATGTGTCTTATCGTAAATAATGTATTGTCTGAGTTGAAGTTAAAGAAACAGTCCGTTAGCCCAAAATTTCTTTTACATATCAGCGAAAAGTGACACGCCAGTTCCAAGAAATATCTGCGAAGAAATGGTTAATTCTAGAAGTTGATACGTCAGGACTATTTACCTTTTGCGTAAGTATCACAAGGAGGTGTCGGAAAACGCCAACGAAATCGATAAACAAGTCCAAGGAGTGCATGATGAAGTCCCTGCTGCCAATATGATACTTCTCGATGATCAGCTGCGTATCGTAAATAACGAAGCCGCAAATCACGAATAATCCCACATATAAGTGCGCTTGGTAGATGAAGGTCGAGCGCAAGAACAGATTAGCGAGGGAGAACAGGATCATGACATTCAGCATGCTCATCAAAGTGCCGCCAAGATACAGCCAACGGCCACGTGCAGCCAAAAGTGCGGAGAGACTAAAGGAAACGAAGATGACCGTCGTACCTGTAAACATTGCACAATCATTGTACATCGTATCGTACCAACATAAAAGTACATCTTTATTTATTCTGAAACAAATACTTCTAAAGGTTTCTTATGAGATTTCAGAAATCATTGATCAATATTTTTATTTTTATTTCATAATAGCTTAATATGGCTTATTTATTTAATGAATCTTCTTATCACTTTCTCAAAATGTTACATAGTAAATACATAGAAATTTTTAACGAGTTGTTCTTAATCCGACAGTCTCGTGTGCATAAAACTGGACTTGGGTAAAATCAATTTTACTTTAACTTTTGAGCAAGTTAATCAACTTTGAATTCGGTCGATTTTGGACAACATTGTTTTGAATGTGCGTAAAATGCACAAAATAGCTTAAAAATGGATAAACCGATACAATTGACTCACCGATTAATGCCGTCATCACAATACTCGGGTCTATACTGACAACCAACTCGAGCAAAGGACCCAAACCAAGACCGGACAAGAATGCGAATCCCAGGAGGTAGCCGAGACGCAGTTTCTGGTTCTTCCCATTGTCGGGTGTTGACATCAACGCGATAAGCAGGCCCAAGGTGCCGATGGTTGTCAAGAAACTGGCCTGCAAGAATTGCGTGTACATGTGCACGTAAGCCCCGACCGCTGCCGACACGGTGGACAGAGACAGGCAACCGTAGACATTCTTCAAGTGTTGCCTGACCGGTGCATTTCTGTAAACAGTATTATTATCATTTGTTAGTGTCATCGACTCATCTTCTAAGAATCTTCTGTCGTATGATACCGATTATTTATGTTATTACGAAGGAATCTGATATCCCAGAAGGGAATTCTTTCGTCCATATCTATCGCAGAATGTGTCTAATGCAGCCTTCAAATGTGGACACTTGTAATAAAGATTGAGTTTCATAAACAGAGATTTGTATTTGAAAACAATCGTCAAAACCCTGACAAGGGAGGTCCTGAATGTAAATTTGTTTTTCAATTTCGTTGGTCTTATCTAAGGCCGGGTACTCACTAGGACCGTGCAACGTGCAACACAACGGTTGCTACAATTTTTTCACAATGTGTTCATTCCGGAATTAAGACGTACTCACTAGTTGCAGCAACCGTTGCATTGCACGTTGCACGATCCTAGTGAGTACCTGGCATAATAGAGCATCTTTCAAAGTATAAAGGCCATCGCACACAAAATTGCATAGGCTGCATAAGCATAGCATAAGACCGCTGGACCAATGAGCATCTTATGTAAATTAATATGACGACTTTATGCTGGATGCTCATTGGTTTAGCGGTCTTATGCTACGCTCATGCTAAGGTATGCATTTTGTGTGCGATGGCCTTAACACGCTAAGTCCATAGACCACTTAATGCTTAATAACCGAGAGAAATAGACCTATGGCACTTACAGCAAAAAATTACTTTTTTTCGAACACAAAAAACTAGTCGTTTTTGGTAGTCTTTTGGACGCTGAATACGATCTAGTTTGCTCTATCACGTCACAATTTTGAGGAATTTGCAATTAATGTTGCAAAAATGAGCTATTTTAAAAGGGCTATGTACCTATTTCTCGGTTATTAAGCGTTATATTGGCCTACGGGGACTTAACGTGTTATATCTGTTAGGTAAGACCAACGAAATTGAAAAACATGTACACTTAGGTGGACCTCCCTTGTGAGACAAATCTTGCACTCGCTATCTATATAAATGGCATAATGCAATTTTATCTTTTAATCTTCCGATTGTCGTTACGTTTCTCCCCGGAATTGAATATATTTTATTACACGCAATTAAGTGGCTCACGTTTTTTAAGATATTTCTCTTTATCTCGCTTGGAAAGTTAATCTAAGGCCTCTCATAGGATATTTATATCGTCGCAGTTGCTTAGTGTTTATAAAAAATGCTGCAGTCGTAGTGTCACCTTATTAATGAGGCCAATCGTTAATGGTATTTTAAAGTTAAGGGTGACGATGTCTATGAAGTTTATCATTTTCATATGAAGAATTTTTGAAATTTAACCCATAACTTTTAAATTATGGGTTCCACTTTATCATCGATTTTTGGGGTATTTTGAACGGAACTTTTACTAAGTAAAACCTATAGGCAACTCTAAAACTCATCGAAATCTTTCTGAATCTACCACAAAAAATTGATTTTTTTCAAAAATGGGGGCGCCGTGAAGTTAACCCCCCCATTTTGTTTGAATGGTGTGTTTTCGTTACTTTAAATAACGGAACTCTTTCTAAAATCGATAGAGAACTCTAAAACTCTTGCTGGGGTATACAGAATTCTGATAAATTTTTTCGAATTATGAAAAAGTGGGGCCAATTTCACAGACATGTGACTTCGATCAAACTCGACCGGGACAGAAACGCCTGAACCAAACTTTCCAACCACACACAATTCGTTGTGATTTATTTTTTTTCCATGTTAGATAAATAAAAAAAAATCAATTATTCTATCTATAGCAAAATGGTGTTGTTTGATAAGTTATCGTTAATTAAGATAATCGGAGTTTAGACAAAGTTTCTTTTTATCAAAAGTTTTTATCAGCTTTTTATCAGTTATAAAAAATTACGGGAATATCGCGTTTATCGTCACAAGTTCACAAAATAAAAACAATAGAGCAAGGTAAGATGTGAAGGGCCGACTAATTGGACAACGTTTTAGAAAATGGAAACGCTGTTATATTATTTTTTCCCCTTTTTTCAGTCTTTCCCCGTTTTTCTAAGATGCATATGTTCTTCCCATTCGTGGAAAATCTTTTTCTCGAAATTTCTGTCTCTTCCGCCCTTTTCACAATTTAGAGCGACAATTCGTCCTCCCGAATCTGTAGCAGAATTCTGTAACTTCTTAACGACAGTTTCGATATCGTTGCGCAGGTATTATATATGGTAAAAAAAACTGCGCAACGATACCGAAAACTGTCGTTAAGGGCCAATTTCACCAACGTCAGTTAACTGTAACCTTTGATTAAACCCACTCTTCGTCTCTTTCTAAGAGAGCAGTTAGAAAAAGATGAAGAGTGAGTTTAACCGAAGGTTACAGTTAACCGACGTTAGTGAAATTGGCCCTAAGGAGTTACAGAATCCCGCCTCTGATCTCGTTTCTCGTTACGTTAAACAACGAAAAATCGATAATTACATCCGTGTTAACGAAGTGGCACGGGTATCGCTCGATGAGTTAATCGCCGATTAAATTAATCGGAATTCGATCGAAGTCACCCTTGCCGTTCCGAGTACAAAAGGCACTACGCAGCATGGCTAAAAACAACACGTGTGGAGCTGGAAAAAAAAGGTTCTCTTTATAGGGTGTCCCAGCTCAGTTGCTGAAAACGACTCTTTGGAGGGAGGGGAAAGGTTTGAAGTCGGTTTCTCCCTCGCCGAGGATGTCATTATCGACATCGTCGTCGGGGAAAGCCACGAAATTTCTCTCCCGACGTCACACTTTCGGCGTTTCTCGGCGTTCGCTTTCGCTAAACATAGACCCGCAACGACGCAACTACGTCGCGTTCGTTATCTACGAACGAACGACGTTCGTCGTCGTTTGCGGAACACCTACCAAACACCTATCGAAGTTGAAGGTCACATGTCGCGCACGAACGCGCGATATGACGTGACATATATCGTAAATTACGATACGCTCTTTTTTTTTACGAGGACGCAAAGGTAAAAACGAGATCGCGACATTGCGTCACGAGACCGAGTCTCGCAGGCACGGGAGAGAAAGAGACAGAGAGAATCGTGCAAAACGTATTTTCGTTCCCGATCATGTGGCTCGACGCGTTTCATCCTTAATAGCCATCGCGAGCGGAATACTCACAGCGTGCTGCTGAAGCAATTGTTGAGAAAAACGTTGAAGTTCGCGGCCGATGCCATAATTTTGCTTGTCGCTCGATTCGCCGCTGGCCTCAAACTCGGTGTGTCTTCTCGCGGACTGGCGTTTTCTCTCGGACTCTGGGTGTTGCACAGGAGATTCCTGTTCGCTTGCAGCCCAATGACTGGCGGTATTGCCTGGCTAATTCTATGCGCGCGGGGCCGGGGCAAACTTATCGGCGAG
The DNA here is from genome assembly GCF_030848795.1 of Temnothorax nylanderi. Lineage (NCBI taxonomy): Eukaryota > Metazoa > Arthropoda > Insecta > Hymenoptera > Formicidae > Temnothorax > Temnothorax nylanderi. The sequence goes on along the minus strand of NW_027249167.1, from coordinate 377,178 downwards.
AGCCGAGGCGAACCGACGAATTGCACGAACGTAAGTAAGCTGATAAGCGCCGATCCTCGCACGGGGACACGTCAGTGATATTCTTACGCGTAGGAGCCAGGCCGACGGGGCAGATGAGGATAGGAGAGAACGAACACGTCCAATTGGTCAATGGTCATGCGCGCCGTGACCCTCTTACCCTCCTATCGCCGCTGTGATCGCGCGGCGAACTGCGCCGCCAGGTGGCGGGAGTTTCGACCGCGCTATATACATTAATACATACAGTGTCCCGAAAACACCGCGATCTCGTAACTCGTAAGTAAAAGAAATATCCGAAACATGGTGATCCGAATTCTAATTGGGATTTTATTATCGAACGAGATGTCCTTATCAAAAGACGCGGTAGCGTCTCACGCTAAGTATATGTATATATTTTAACAAGATACAAGATACAGATCGTTCTTTTACCATACCGTAATTTCCTCTATTATTTCTTTTCCTCCTCGGTCAGCTACTTCGAAAAAGGAGGACGTAATTTATGAACTCCGGAATGTTTCATAGTGTTTAGTCTCTTCGTTAAATCCTAATGACACGTTTCTGTGTTCTGAAATATTACAAACTGAAAGTAGCTAGCTTACAGTAAGGATGTATATGTATATATATTAGGGTGGTCCTTATTATTTACTCGACAAAAAAATTTTTTTTGCAGCATTTCCCAAAATGTTTCCCATTCACAAAAAAATAAACCCTGCCAAAGTTCAGCTTGATCGGAAACCCGTGCCCCCGGCTCTTTAAACATTTGAATTCCCTTGTATTAAACTGTTTACACAATTAACATTGATGTTTAAAGTGTATTTTCCACAAAAATCGGCTTAGAGGACTTTTCTTTTTTATTTAACATGTGTGCCTTGCTTTTCTGCACCGTTTGAGACCTTATACGTCTTATTTAAACAATTAGGTGAATTATTATTAACTAAAAATAAAAGTAAATAGTTATTGCATTTATTGTATCCTGACAAAGTTGGGAGCCCCTCGGACCCCTATTCTAAGAGAGGACCTGAGGAGACTTAAGGGGGGAAACCACTGTGACGGCCGGAAAAAGAATGCTATTTTCGTGAATTTTTTTTCGCGAGAAATAATAAATTTAATGAAGTTGGTTTTTTATTTCTTTAAAGTACATATATTGAATATATTGCAAAAAAAATTCGTTAAAAAATGTTAATATTTGCGCCTTCAGCGTGTGGTACCACGTGTACCTCCGCAAAAAAATTGTGCGTGCGCGGGCGCTCATGTTCCGTCAGAACAGGATGTCTAAAATCAGAGAGAAACCTGAGAGCGGCCACCGGGATCATTCCGTTCCAGCGGACGTATACTGACGCGCCGCCTGAGAAAGTGGACGTCAACTACGTCGTTACGCTCGGTAACGGTACACACATGGTTCGTGTCCGTGCTATGGTTCGTGTCCGAACTACTCAGATGGAGGGGATATGCTGGTCGGCACTCGGCAAGTTTCGAGCGGGGAGAGAAGGACAGACATACGATCTGCTGTCTCCTTTTCTCTTGAGCTGTGACGTCTGACGTTGCCGGCGTTGCCGCTAGCACGCGCCGGCTATACCACGATGCCACGCATTTCCAGTATCGCTCCTCGCGTCTCGCCGAATCCCGAGTCTCGAGTTGGCAAATCGACGATGCGCTATACGTTACATTTGCGTTTATATTTACAAATTTTAATTTTTATATTTATAAATAAATAAATATATATATAATATATATATATATATATATTTGAAATTTATAAATATAAAGATTGCAAATATAATTAATTAAATAAATATTTATAAACATAAAAACTAAAATTCGTAAATGTAATGTATAGAAATCCCCGATCTGGCCAATATGCTTTTCTGTCTAAAAAAAGTCTTACATTAAAAACCTTTACTTTAACAAAATAGTATTTAAATTTAATATTTAAATGCATAACAATAATTATATATTAACTATATTGAGAAAAAAAGGTAGTTTATAATGTTCTTTTTACTTTTATTAAATTTATATTAGCTATGATCGTTCAAGCAGCCAAATCACGAGCAACAACAGAGGGATATTGGATTAAAATAAAAATAATTTATTAAATAAACAATACACATGGTTAACGTTTCGACTGTACTTACAATTAGTCTTCTTCGGAACGGATTATTACGAAAGAAGAAGATAAATATCAAGAAACATGATAATTAATGTTTATTTTAACATACTAAAACATTAAACATTAGTCTAGACTAAAACATTAAACAATCACCTCTAATAATAAAACAATAATCTAATTGAATCACAAATATAAAACGCCGGAATAATCGAATGAAACCATGGCAAGATAAATTTATATTTATATATTGAGAAGTGGTAAAATCTCTTCCGTCAGAAAGAAAATGTAAAAAATTATTAACGGGTGTATTCTGATTTAAAAGATCTTTAAAATATATATTTTTCAGGAATTTTTTATAGGGAATCAAAGAAAGTAAATAACGTTAAACTTTGCATGTTCTCTTCACCTTATTTTAAAATTTTATTTTTATTTTTTAAGTAACAAAAATGCTTTTCCTTTCTATTATATTATAGGTATTCCGGTCACTGGAAGGTATAAATGACAGACGGTGTAAATAATTCTAGCTGTTCTAGGTATCTGAAACGCAAAAAGTTAAAATTTTCTTATTCAGAAGAAGTATATGTGGCTATCGTCTGAACTAAAACTAAACCAATATTTCCATTCTAGGCGGCCTTTTTATCAAAAATATTATTAATCAATATTAAATAAACAATTTACGGTCTGAGCTTGGATTTTATATATAGTAGCCTAATAATATTTTTTATATACTATATTTACATATTTTTTCCAACCTTAATAAACTATATACGCGCCGACTAACTTGTCAGACTTACAACACAGCTCCTTGGAGTAGTAAAATCCCCTCACTCCCCTCTAATTAAATCGATTTAAATAATAGTAAAGAATTTACTACTCCAATAGGAGCTGTGTTGTAAGTCTGACAAGTTAGTCGGCGCGCAGTTTATTAAGGTTGGAAAAAATATACGTGTAGTACACAAAAAATATTATTAGGCTATTAAGGAGGTTCCGTCGCTACAAAAAAATGCAGCCAGTTTTATGAAATTTTAATATGTTGTTCTGGAATGCAAAATAAAATTATGTGAATTTTTGGGGAATTGTTCACCGTCCCGTTTTGAAAAAAATCTACTCCAAAAATTGTACTTTTTAGGTTCTTGTACATAGGTTCTTATGAGAAATGACATATTGCACACCTTCAGAATGAAATAAGTGCAAGAAAAAATGTAAATGATAAGGAAAAAAAATATGCACATGTAACTTAATAATTTACAAATAAATGAGTGAAAGAAAGGGGAAGGTTACCGCACATTTCGTAGAAAAATTAATTATTAAAGCATAAATTGCTTGATTTTTCGTCTGCTAGACTGCCACGGTCGTGAGCAGCTTCACGCACTATCACGCAGCGACCAATCATAGCAATTCCTTTCTCTCCCACTACTTCAAACGCTAGTGCGCTGTTGCCAGAACCCCCGCGTCCCACTACTCCCCCCGATGAAGCAACCGAACCTCCTTAAGATCCAAGCTCGGACCGTAAACAGCTTATTTAATATTGATTGATTGTATAACAGTCATAAAACGGTCTTATTTCTCTTATATTATTAAAAATATTATAACTTTTTTTTAAATTTTGTTAGTATTTTATTAAAAGAAAAAAACTAATAAACGTATAATGTTTATTCTAGTTCAGACAATAACCACACTTATTCTGAATAAGAAAATTTTTTGTTTTTGGGTTTCTGATACCTATAGAACACCCAGAATCATTTACTCCGTCTGTCATTTACACCTTCTAGTGATCAGGATATAACATAGAAAAAAAGAGCATTTTTCTTATATACTTAAAAAATAAAAATAAATTTTTAAAATAAGGTTAAAGAACATGCAAAGTTTAACGTTATTCACTTTCTTTGTTCCGCTATAAAAAATTCCTATGTATGAAAAATACCTATTTTTAAGACCTTTCAAACCAGAATACGCCCTTAATTTATTGTTTGTTATTAATATATTGTTATTATTAATTATATACATATTAATTATATATATATAAGTATTAGAAAGCATATGGTATAAAATAATTTCAATATTCAAATTATTGTAATAATAATAAAAAAATCAATTATTTACATTTTCTTCTGTGTGTGTATATGTGATGTTGTTGACAATAGTTCCTTTGCACGTTTACATTTATTTTGCAGATTTTTTACACGCTTAATTTTCACAAGTGTGATGTCAAATACAGACAAGATTTTTGTTTATCTGTTATAAGCGTTATTTCGAATGCAAGATTTTAATAATCAAACGTTTTTAATAATCAAACATTTTCAAACGAGGGACAAACAATATCATCTACAGCATGTAGCCTTAAAATACTATGATCTTTTCTAATAGCAGCACTATAGCGTATAATTTGTCCGCCGACATTACGAATGTCTTCTGCAGCAACATATAAAATGTTAAACAGTTTTCTCGAATGGTTGTAACAACGTCTGTATGTCTTTGCATTATTAATTCGTTAAAGTATTGCTCACATTCTCATTCTAAAATAATATTCCTAATATTAAAAAATGTTTATTCTTCTTTAAAGAAAATGCTGTCTCAAATGTTCTTCTTTCAAAAAATTTTGACAGACTTGGAAGAAAGAGTTTCTATATAGAGACAGAAACTTATCTTAACTTTTAAAATATATTTTAAATTTCTTTAATGCATTTAATGCGCGTGTGAGTATGAAAATGCAATTTGTTTTTCTAAATATGATAAATTCAACGGCAAGACGTTTGTGTGTGATAAAAAATTTACAACATAAAAATACACAAATATATATAATTAAATGTAAAATATGTCTGTTTAATTAATAATATTCACGATGTTTAGAAACACAAATTGGATTTTCATATTCACACGCGCGTGGCCGGGGCGTATTAAAAAAAAGAGGTGTGGCCTCGGAGGGTTAATGATGCAAGGGCATGCAGACGTTGTTACAATTAACCGTTCAAGAAAACTGTTCAATATTTTATGTGATTGTTGCAGAAGAAATTCGTAATGTCGGCGAATAAATTATACGCTAGTGCTTCTAGAGAAGATCGTAGTATTTTAAGACTATACATGCTGTGGATAAAATTGCTGGTCACTCGTTTGCAGATTGAAAATGTTAAACGTTTGATTATCAAAATCTTGCATTTGAAGTCACGCTTATAACAAATAAATAAAAATCTTGTCCGTATTTGACATCACACTTGTGAAAGTTAAGCGTGTAAAAAATCTGCAAAAGAAATATAAATGTGCAAAAAAACTTGTCAATAATATCACACACACACGCACACACAGTAGAAAATGTAAATAATTTATTTCTTTATTATTACAATAATTTGAATATTAAAATTATTTTGTACCATATGCTTTCTCACACTTATATGTATGTAATTAATAACAATATGTTAATGACAAATAATAAATTACAAGGGCGTATTCTGGTTTGAAAGATCTTAAGGACGTTCTCCGGAAAATCGATTTTCTCTAGATTTTTTTAAAACTGTGAATATATACATTAATTTAGGTGTGCTTTATGCGTGGTATAAATTTCAGTACCCCTTGCGGTATTAAAAATCGAGATATTGAGCTTCAAAGTTTCAACTTTTAACATGGAATTCCTATTCCGAGCTATTGTGAAACAGACATTATAATGAATTGTGAAAAAAGTTTTCCCTAAATGTTTTTGAAAAACTAGTATATGATCCATAAAAATAGAAATAATATGCGATAAGTGTCAATACCCTTGTGGTACGCGTTTTCGAGAAATACTTGTGTAAAGTACGCGATTTGATGAATTTTTCGCTCGGTTCAGGAATGACAGAAGAGGAGAGGCGTCAGTTACTTGGCAACGCCGCATGAGTTCTCATCTCACGCGTGAAGTTAACTTCTTATTTTTTAGTTGTTATATGTAATATTTTGTATATAAACAATTAACTTTAGTAAAATAAATTTTTCTTTTTAAGTATGAATACAAGTTGAGCACGACTGGAGCCGGAGAAGGTCTTTAAAAATAGGTATTTTTCAGGAATTTTTAATAGGTGAACGAAGAAAGCAAATAACGTTAAACTTTGCATGTTTTTTAAATCTTATTTTAAGAATATATTTTTATTTTTTAAGTAAGAAAAATATTCTTCTTATCTATGTTATATCTTGATCACTAAAAGACGTAAATGAGAGACGAAGTAAATGATTCTAGCTGTTCTAGGTATCAGAAACGTAAAAACCAAAAACTTTCTTATTCAAAATAAGTGATGGCTATCGTCTGAACTATAGAATAAACATTGTTTATTAGTTTTTTCTTTTAATAAAATACTAATAAAATTTTGAAAAAAGTTATAATATTTTTAATAAAAAAACCGCTCAGAATGGAAATATTTTATTCTAGTTCAGACGATAGCCACACTTCTGCAGAATAAGAAAATTTTAGCTTTTTGTGTTTCAGATACCTAGAACAGCTAGAATTATTTACACCGTCTGTCATTTATAGTGACCAGGATATAACAGAAAAGAAGAGCATTTTTGTTACTTAAATAAAAATAAAATTTCAAAATAAGGTGAAGAGAACATGCAAAGTTTAACGTTATTCACTTTCTTTGTTTCCCTATAAAAAATTCCTGAAAAATATTTATTTTAAAGATATTTTAAATCAGAATACCCCCGTTAATTTTTTACATTCTCTTCCTGACGGAAGAGATTTTACCACCTCTCAATATATAAATATAAATTTATCTTGTCATGGTTTCATTCGATTACTCCGGCGTTTTTATATTTGTGATTCAATTAGATTATTGTTTATTTTGTTTATATTATTAGGAAATTGTTTAATGTTTTAGTCTAGACTAATGTTTAATGTTTTAGTATGTTAACTTAAACATTATCATGTTTTGATATTTATCTTCTTCTTTTTATATTCATAGTAATCCGTTCCGAAGAAGACTAATTATAATAAGTACAGTCGAAATGTTACCCATGTGTATTGTTTATTTAATAAAGTGTTTTTATTTTTATCCAATATCCTTTTGTTGTTGCTCGTAATTTAGCCGTAATTTGGCCGCTTGAACATGCATAGGTAAAATAAATTTAATAAGAGTAAAAGGAACATTATAAACTACAATTTTTTTCTCATAGTTAATAATATAATTATTGGTATGCATTTAAATATTAAATGTAAATATTATTATGCTAAAGTAAAGGTTTTTAATGTAAGACTTTTTTAGATAGAAAAGCATATGTATAGAACGGTGATTTCTATACACATTTGCGAATTTTAGTTTTTATGTTTATAAATATTTATTTAATTAATTATATTTGCAATCTTTATATATTTATAAATTTCAAATATATATACATATATATATATATATATTTATTTAAAAATATAAAAATTAAAATTTGTAAATATAAACGCAAATGTAACGTATAGCGCATCGTCGATTTGCCAACTCGAGACTCGGCATTCGGCGAGACGCGAGGAACGATACCCGAAATGCGTGGCATCGTGGTATAGCCGGCGCGTGCTAGCGGCAACGCCGGCAACGTCAGACGTCACAGCTCAAGAGAGAAGGAGACAGCAGATCGTATGTCTGTCCTTCTCTCCCCGCTCGAAGCTTGCCGAATGCCGAGCGTACACGGACAGAGGAGGGTCTTGCGCGACCAGTATATCCCCTCCATCTGAGTAGTTCGGACACGAACCATAGCACGGATACGAACCCATGTATCGTTACCGAGCGTAACGACGTAGTTGACGTCCACTTTCTCAGAGGGCAGATTAGGACAGGCGTCCCCCGAAGCGGGATGGCCGCTCTCAGGTTTCTCTCTGCTAAAATAAAAAAATTTGGTGTTATTTTAAACTATACGAATGTAGTTTCAGTTAAGCGTACGGATTTTTTGAAATATTAATCTGTAACAAAATGGCGCAGTTCTAAAAAAAAAGTTCGAAATTCAACCAAAAATTTTTTCACTTTTTTAATAGTTTTTCAAAAACTAATTGTCCAATAAAAAATCGTACGCTTAACTGAAGACAATTTTGTTATAAACATTCTGTCCAAATTTCAAGTCATTCGGATAAAAATTGGCCGAGATACGCGAACGCCCAGCTACAAAATTGTAGTTTCGGGAAAAACGCGTTTAAAAGTTTTACAACTGATTATTTGATATAGAGTAATAGAGTAATCTTTTAATTTTTGTTCTTCTTTTGACTCTAAACATACTACTATAACTTTTGTAGCCCATACATAATTTTTTCCAGCTGATCAAGCAATAAATGCAATAACTATTTATTTTTATTTTATATATATACCTATATATATATATATATATATGTTGCTTTGCAAAAAAATTATGCAATTTGCAACATGCAACTACATGTCTTTTTTGAAAAGCAATAATAGTTGCTTTCCATTTACACTCAAGTGATCTGAGTCACTCAGTTATGTGAGTATTTTATACTCAGGTAAGATATGTCATTTTGTATTTACCTGCTTATTTTGGTGACAAAGCTATCGCACAATAATACAGATTCATAGCCTCACTTTTAATGTGAGTCTATTAGATTCATTAAAGCACATGGTCTCGATTGTGGATAAAAACTCAGTTGAATCTCACTTGCCAGCATGCAAAAAGAACGTGCATTCAACTGAGTTATGACGTCACAAGTGAGAATTATCTGAGTTTTGATGTAAATGGAAAGCAACTATTATGTTTTCTTTACACCAATTGATTCATCTTATTATTCTGTACATAAACGTGTTAAGGTACAGTTACCAAAAAATGAATAGCTTACGAGATATTTTATGTTTCATGTCAAAATGTGCCAGAATAAAATATGAAATATCTCGTAAACCATTCATTTTTTGAATACTCTACCTTAATACTTTTATATGTAGAATATTTAGAAGAATCATATTATGTAAAACAATCATACAATTTCATTTTAAAAAATGGCGATAACCTTATGTGATCTTAAATCGTTTTTTTCGAAAATTGGTTTTACTATTATTTGTCCCCCTTGATATCCTATAACTTTTGTCTGAAACGTTTTTCCATATCTTCCATATTTTTCGAGAGATTTGCCTAGAGCATTTAAAATGACCCTGTATATACAGGGTGTTCTAAAAAGGTACGGCCAATTTAGGGAGATATTCCTCACACCGAAAGGATGAAAAAATGTTATATGAACATGGGAAACGCTTTTTTCAGGAGGCTAAGGCTGCGGTCAACTTGACGCTACAAATGCTTCGAAGCATTCTTCTTCTCCTTTCTTTCAACGAAGAAAGAAGGAGAAGAACGCTTCAAAGTATTTGTAGCGTCAAGTTGACCGTAGCCTAAATGTTACAGCTAAATGAGGTAGTGACCTTATCTGCCAGGCAGAAATGTACTCAAGGTCACTTTAAAAACAAATGTAAATAAACCTACTGATTAAAATGATTGTCGTCCACAATGATTAATCCTAAAATGTGTAAATTTATTGTGTAAATAATACAGTCAACTGTACTTTCAACGTAACTCCGTACCTTTTGTCTCAAATACATGTCTCAAATCGGGATATATAACGTCTTAAAGACATTATTAAGACGTCTTCAAGAGTCTCATGATATGACGTCTTTAAGACGTCTTATGCCCCGATTTAAGACATTATGTTCCTCTCTCTCCCTCTCCCTCTCTCTCTTTTCGGTTATGCCTGGTATCGTACATACATCTCATCAAAATGTATAGTCTTCACGTGTCTGTTCAACGTATATATTCAAAAATTACAATACAACCGTGAACCACTCATGTAGTTCATGCTACCGATTATTTCCAGTTAATAAAAAAGATCAATCGTAACTAGAATAAGGAGCTTCTTCGATACGTTGCGATTACTGTCCCTCCTACACACTCCACTATGTAAAGCCATCGACACAGTTATCCAGTAGAATTTACTATAATCGTGAAACAACTAATATGAACGCTATATAACTCTCATCGCAGTAATATCAAATCGCGTTAAGCAACAACTTTAAGACGGAGGACATTGTATTCTTCCAACGTCGCCGCCTTCCGATTGGTTATCACTGTCCTCGGATGAGCTATCCATCGAGGAGTCAGGGTGATAATCGTCAAAGTCATCTTCTTCCTGATTTGGATCCTCGTAACGTGTATAAAGATTCTAGAAGGGGCACGATAGTGAAACAATCAATTTGAAATATCACAAAAATGTCTACGATATTTATATTATTTATTACTTACACGTACTCGGAGAGAGAAGAGAGGAGGATGGAGTAGGTACAAGTAGGGGAACAAGTAATGGGAAGGATCAGAATTTCGACTAAGCCAGGAAGGTGGCACAAGGGCCGGGAGCAAGGTTGGAAATAGAGAGGTAGGTGAAGCTGAAAAGGGAGGGGGGGAGTTCAAAGGGAGGAGAAGAGTTTTGTTTTGGAACACTGCAGGCTTGTTTAACAAAGACAAAGAGTTTTGGAAATATATAGGTAAGTTCGATTTTATTAGTTTATGTGAAACATGGTTAGAAAAGGAGGGATGGGAAAGGATTAAAGACAAGCTGCCTGAGTCGCACGAATGGGCTTGTAGTTTTGCGAGGAGAGTAAAAAGAAGAGGGAGGGCAAAAGGAGGTTTTGTGATAGGTAAAAAGAAGGACTGGGGAAAAGTAGGTAGTAGGTTAATTAAGGAAGAAGAGGGGGATGTGGTAGTATCAGAAATAAGAGGAGAAAAAGAAAATTGTAGGATTATTTCGGTGTACAACTCCGGGGGCTGGAGAGAGTTGGAAGAAAAATTGAATAGGCTATTAGGGGATGAAGAAGAGGGAAGTATTATAATGGGTGGCGATTTTAATATAAGGATAGGGGAACTAGGGGGTTGGGAAATAGAGGAGATGGAATTGGAAAGAAGTAGTAAAGACAAGGTAATCAGTAATGGGGGAAGGAATTTTGTTGAATGGGTACAGGAAAAGGGTTGGTATATATTAAATGGTACGACGGTAGGAGATTGGGATGGTGAATACACCTATGTAGGAGCCAGAGGCAATACGGTAATAGATTATGCGATAGTAAGCGATAATGTACACGAGAGAATTGTAAAATTTAGGATAGATGATAAAGTGGACTCGGATCATATGCCGCTAATTCTGGAGGAGGAAATAGAAAAAGGAAGAGGACAAGAGGTAGAAAAGGAAAGTGAAGCAAGAGAAGAGGAGGAAAAGCTTGTTATAATGTGGGATAAGGATGCTATACAGGAGTATAAAGAGAGGACGGAGGAGTTATGTATGGAAGAAGGACAGGTATGCAGGTCGGTGGAGGAAAAATGGCAAAGGATTAAACAAATTGCTCAAGAATCCATGGTCAAAAAAAGGATAAGAATTAAGAAAAAGGAATTAGGTCATAAGGACTGGTGGGATAGAAGCTGTACAAGAAAGAAGAGGGAAGTGCATAGAATGTACAGGAAGTGGAGGAAGGGCAAAATAGGTAGGAAAAGGTACATAGAGGAAAAAGGAAAGTTGAGGGATCTACAACTAAAAAAACAGGAGGAGAAGAGGCAAAAGGAAGAAGAGGAATTAAGGAAATTGAAGAAGGAAACAGATGTCTGGAAATACATAAATAAGAAAAGGAACAAAAAGGTATGGAAGAAGAATAAAATAGGCAAGAAGGAATGGAGAAGGCACTTCATGGAGCTACTAGGAGGGTCGGAAGTGGAGGAGGAAGAGGAAAGTAGGGAGAAGACAAGGCATCAAGAAGGAAGGAAAGAAGTGAAAAGGGATGAAAGGATTGAAGGGGATGAGGAGGATGAAATTACAGAAATGGAGATCAAATTGGCATTGAAGAAATTGAAATTAAAAAAGGCGGCGGGAATAGATGAAATACCAATGGAGGCGTGGAAATATGCGAGTGGACCCTTATGGAACAGGCTGGTGGATTTGCTGAGACAAATATGGAGAGAAGGAACGATACCATCAGACTGGAAGAAAAGCATAATAGTGACACTATATAAGAGAGGAGATCAAGAGAAGACCGGAAATTATAGAGGTATATCGTTATTATGTACGGCGTATAAAGTTTATGTGGAGGTAATAAGGAGCAGGCTAGAGAGGGAAGCGGAAGAGAAAGGAATGATCCCGGAGAGTCAGGCAGGCTTTAGAAAAGGAAGGTCAACAATAGATAACATTTTCGTGTTGAACCATCTGATCCAAAAAGGAAGAAGAAGAGGCGGAAAAGCGGAAAAGGTGTACGCGATATTTGCAGACCTTAAGGCTGCATTTGATAATGTGGATAGGGAAATCCTGTGGAGAATTCTACGTGATAAAGGTACAAATGAACAACTGTTAAGAAGATTGGAAATGATCTACGAGGAAACGGAAGTTGTGGTCAGGACCAGCCAGGGGTATACGAAGAAGTTCCAGACGTCAAAAGGAGTAAGGCAGGGATGCGTAATAAGTCCACTTCTGTTTAATCTGTACATAGCGGAGTTAGCTGAAGTATTGAAAAAGAGAGATATAGGAGGAATAGAGGTAGATAAGATGAGGGTTTGGAATTTAGAGTATGCGGACGATATTGTAATGGTTGCGAGAAATAGGGATGCATTGTTAGACATGTTAAGCACGCTGAAAAGATTTTTAAAGGAAAGGAAATTAGAGTTATGTACAGAAAAGACAAAGATTTTAGTGTTTAATAGGAAGAGAAAAGAAGGCAAAGAAGTGTGGAAATGGGGGGATAAATATATAGAAGAGGTACAGAGCTTTAAATATTTAGGTTTTACGTTTAATAGGAATGGTAATTACAAAGATCATATTAGAGAACTGATGAAAAAAGGCAGGATGGCAGTCAGAAAAATCTGGGGATTAGGAGAAAGAATGTGTAGAGGGGATTTCTTAAGGAGGTGGATGTTATTTAAATATTTGGTGCAAAGCGTTATGGCTTACGGGGTAGAAATTTGGGGGTGGGAAGAGAAAAAAGAGTTGGAGAAAATAATGATGGACTATATTCGTTGGATTTTTGCGATAGATTTCTGCACACCAAGGTATGTGATATCTAGGGAATTAGGTATGGATAAATTAATGGTGGGTTGGGGAATAAGGGCAATGAAATATGAGGAAAGAATTTTAGAAGATAGGTGCGGAGTTATTGTAAGTCATTGTTGGAAGGAAAAAGAAACTTATGGGTGGAAGGATCTGTATAGTATGGAAAGAGAAAGGTATTATAACAGGAATGGATGGGGAATAGGCTTTCTGGAGGAAAAGAGAAGAGAGGGTACAAATCTAGAGGAAGAAATAATAAGCAGGGAAAGAGATAATCAGAGGCAATGGGAAGGAAATAAAATCTTAGAGGCAAGATATAACAAAAGATATAGAGTGTTAGACAAGGCGAATGGGGGTCCGGAATATTTAAAGAAGGGTAATTTAAAGAAAGTAAGGATAGGAGATGATGTGAGAGCTTTAATAAAACTGAGATGCGGAAATTTAGAAGAAGTAAATAAATATTGGTTAGAAGAAAATTGTAAAAAATGTATTTTGTGCGGTGAGGGCAGTGACTGTATGGAACATTATGTAAAGGAATGTAAGAGGGCAAGTGTGTGGTTTAAGGATTTAGGTAGGAATGAGGCGGAGAAGTGGAAAAGGCTGTGGAGCGATGAACTAGATTTAGATAAGGGTAAGATGCTGAGGAAATTATGGAAAGAGAGGGAGAAGGAACTAAAGAAGCGCAAGGAATTAAATAAGACTAAAGATATGACTGTGATATGACTGTGAGAAATAGTTTAGTTTAAGGTAGTTGTAGGTTATTTTAGGCTATAACGGATAGTATACGCAAGGTATGGATGGATGAGTGTGGTTAAGTTTTATTTTGTAAACCAAGTCCCTTCCTGGCTATTATGTAAAGCTGAAGTAAATAAATATCTATATCTATCTACTTACACGTACTCTCTCTCTATGACGGATATGTCTCAGTAAAATCCAAAGTAATTGGCCATCGAACGAATCAGGCACGTTTTCTTGCTTCCTATTCCTCGCGTTGGACTTGACGCACTTATGAAAAAAAAGGAATATGTGAATCATCATACGTTTATCGATATACAATTAGTCCACAACTAATAATTAGTCGCCATTATTAGTTACATTCAACTGTATTGTTTATTTTAGAAACGAGATACCAAACATTATTATTAAACGATGACAAAACAACAAAAAGTATGCAAAGGAGAAGATAAACAGAAAATGTGAAACGAGAAAAAGAAGAGATATGTAGAAAGATGATTTTTGTCTACCTACGTTTGCGAATGATTTCATCATCGGAGGTTCTGTGCGCGAAGGCACCCATATCTTAACGTCGTAATCCAATCCACTTGTCGCAAGAATGGGAATATGTGGGTGTCCTTCTAAGCAATTTACCTATAAATTAAATGAAAAGAAGACTGTTATTTTCTCTTCTACATTACAGAAAAGGAAAAATTTGTTTATCAAATTTATGAAGTAAACTCACAACTCCTTGATCATCTCCTGTCATCCACTGTACAACAGCTTCCGTGTTTTTGTCCCAAATGAATATATTACCGCAATCGGATCCGGATATGACATATTCGCTTTTAGGTCCGAAGAAATTGACTCCCTTTACTGCAATTGAGCAACAAATGACAGTTAATAAATCACAATTATTTACAGCATCGTTTCCTAACTACTGACAAATTTCAAAAGAGATGTACAGAAAGATTTCTAAAAAGAAGTCTCAATGTGAAAATTAATTTAAAAAATGTACCACTAATTATGTTATTGGATGTTAGTTTTTCGTATTGAAACGCGCATATAAAAAAAAAGAGATCTAAGAATTAAAAAGATGTAGAGGATATAGAATGTAATAATATTCATATCATTTTATGTATAACGTACCAGTTGCACTATTCCTATGGCCCTGATATCTATGAGCGTAATCTACACGTGACGACATTAATCTATCAAATAGGTATATGTCCTCGTCATTATACGATGCGAGAATTTCTGTTCCGTTGTGATTATACACAGCGCACGTTACATGCGCGTGCTTATTTCCTGTCTAAGACATTACAATTACACATGTAATGAAATTAAACATGTGTAAAAAAGAAACAAACTACAATATTTGTTATATTACTTCAAGTATTGGTGAACTTTTTCAGCGATAAGATTGCTATATAATGCGACGTACCAGGTGATCGGGACACAGTTTATAAAGCGGTGTCGAAGCTTTTCGCCGATCGTACACTCTCACGTAATGGGAACGGCCGCCGACGCAAAATTCATTACTATTAAAAGGATTCGAATGTATACTGAATAGTTGCACTTCTGATGAACCGTCCTTTACTACGAGTAATCTGTGGATACAGGAAAAGTCCATTTTATTACGTATCAAGAGACACGGTAGTGTCTCGCGCCAAGTATACACGAAGCGAGACCGCACCGTGGATTTTTTTATACGCGATGCGACGAGTTGCAAGTACCCGAGATTTTGAGATCTCGATAACCAGTGAACGGGTCAGGTTCTGGTCTAACTAGGCTTAATGGATAGTTTGGACCAAATTTATATAATAAAAATGTTTTTCTTTGTATCATATGGTAACAGTACAAAATAAAAATATTTAATTAAAATAAAATGAATTTTTCTTGTAAAAAAACTTAGCGTTGCTTTTTTACTCCTGTCGCATTCTTCCAAAAATTATGCTTATTTTTTATTCAATTAAAAATCTTAGTACTTTATTAAATTTCGAGGTTCAACAGCGCCAAGTTTTTTTTACAAGAAAAATTTATTTTATTTTAATTAAATATTTTTATTTTGTACTGTTACCTCTTTAATTCTTTGTGATAAAAATTATTCTTTGTATATTATAATTTCGTTAAGGAGAATTAAAGCTACTATCACTTGGATTGGAATAGGAAGACCCTTGAATGGAACAAAGATACGTACCACTCGGGTTTTATTTTTTAAAAGTAGTTGCACAACAATTATTTTTCAAAGCAATATACATATTCTCTTTGCAATTGGCGCAATTTAAAGATTTCATATATTTTTTTGAAATACATATCACTTGGGTTGAGTTAGGTAAAGCAATTTTGTGATATAATAATTTTGTTAAGAAGAAATAAAGCTACTACCACTTAGGTTAAATTTTTAGATTTACAACATACATTGCGCGTGTACTTGGCGCCTTTTTTTACCTTTTTGAAGAAGGTAATTTTGTACTAATAGTTATTACGCGAAAAATTAACATTATATATAGATATGCTGCGGGCTACAGACGCAAATAGAAAATACGAATATACTTATGCTTCTTAATCGCGACTCACTTGTTTGGCTTACTCTCTCGGATATCTATGGAGAATACCCTTGCATCCTCTCCAGCGGAAAAGACCACATGAGGTGTTTCAGGGTGCACAGCCAATTTGTGTGACGGTCCACGATGCGTCGCCAATTTCTTTGATGTGTCGTGTTTAAGATCTAATAAACGTACCTGACCGTCTCTAGCACAAGTGACCATAAGGTATTCCACGTCTAATGGTAACCACTTTGCCTAAACGCATACAATTTCGAAAAATTTATTGGCAAAAGATAAACATAATAATATAAAAATAACTGTTGAACAACACATCGATTGTAACGCTTAGTTATAAGATACACACTTGAAACATATTGCTTGTATGACCGCTCATAAACCAGTGACGCTTTTTCCCTGCAGCCCAATCCCAAATAACAACTGCTAAATCATCAGAGGCACTCGCTAACAAATTTCCTTTTTGATTGAAGTTTAAGGCGTTTACGCAACCCTGTAAATAATAATCGAATGTAAATAAATAGTTAATGATGCAAGAGTAGCCCAGTAATGATCCTAAAACGATGTATAAATCTCATGTCGATATACAAGGTTTCTCTAAAGTCTGACTCAACTCCTTAGATCTCGAAAACAGCTTTAAATATGGGAAAACGTTGAAACACTTGTTCAAAAGGCTGTTTATTTTATGCCAAAAAAATTTCTTAGCCCCCTCCCCCAAGAGAGCGGAGGCAAGAGCGCAAGTCAAAAATTTTAAATGGGAAGGTGGGTCAAATTATAGCTCATTTTAAATGCATTTTTATGTGCATTTGCCGCTAAGTGCAGAGAAAGGGGGTATTACCCTTCACTCCTCCACGATCAATTACAGTCAAAATTAAAAATGTTTTTTTTCAATTAGGTGAACTAACCGTCGGAATAGTAGTCCGACAGCTCCCTATGCATTGTAAACAGTGTCAGAAAGTCTAAAATGTCTTAAGATGCTAATACGGCTCTGTAATTGGTTTATGACATCTTAAGATTGTACTTAAGACAGTCTTAAATAGATTCGACTATGAATACTCTCATAACGGGGATAATGTTATTTCCGGGGCCCTTCAATTTGATAGGTGTATTTGATAGATCTTTCGCTGAGAAAAAGAATGCCGCAAACCACAATGCGCTACGATGCATAGTTTTTGAGATATCGATTTTTAAATGTAATAATAGCAATATTGTTGTACGATATTACATGGGTTTGCAATTTACGGGCGACCTCACCGATTTCAATGACCTTGATATATGTTGTCAATATAAAACGAAGTGCCGCATGGGTTTACAACTTTCCACGCGTGGAAAGCCCACGCATGTACTTTGAAGGCACACTATGTGTCTAGTTTAATAATAGTGGAACCCCCCCCCCCCCCGCAGGGATTCCCGGATTCCCGGATTCCCGGATTCCCTTTCGCCCGACGGGCAGAGGCGCCGTACGGCAAACCGGGCTCGTGCGGCGACCGGACCGCGAGGACCGGCCGCCTAGTAGTGTGTCACATTGTTTTGAGCCTTTCGACTCACGAGACTCCTAGAGATATCATTGCCACCTTTGACTAGAGAGGATACGGCCTTAGAGGCGTTCAGGCATAATCCCACGGATGGTAGCTTCGCACCACCGGCCGCTCGACCGAGTGCGTGAACCAAATGTCCGAACCTGCGGTTCCTCTCGTACTGAGCAGGATTACTATCGCAATGACTGGTCATCAGTAGGGTAAAACTAACCTGTCTCACGACGGTGAGCTTTGGAGTCTGCCTCCACGCATACACTTTTCACGCGAACCGAGGTTCACCCCCACCTCCCCCGCCTACGTGTGTACTGTTTATACACACACAATTGAAGTATTATTTAAAAATTCATATCTCAAAGCGAGCGTTAGTCGATTATCTGTGTGAATATTTGTAGCGATATACAATAAAAAGAATTGGAGGAAACTCATTTTATGCGCTACAATGCATAGTTTTCGAGATATCGATTTTTAAATGTAATAATAGCAATGTCGTTGTACAGTTGTTTGGTGGAACTTAGCGTTACCCGGAATGCCGCGTGGAGACGTCCACCGTGCATTCCAACATATAGGACAAGGAAAAGACAAATACAGGACAGAACTAAGATGACAGACATATAAGACGTGGACATTTAATTTTTGCCACGCGTGGTAAATTGCAAACCCACATGTAATACCGTACAACAATATTGCTATTATTACATTTAAAAATCGATATCTCGAAAACTATACATCGCAGCGCATTGTGGTTTGCGGCATTCTTTTTCTCAACGAAAGATCTATCAAATACACCTATCAAATTGAAGGGCCCCGGAAATAACATTCTTGCCCTCATAACTTTTGATAAGGGGGTTGCAGCGACCCCCTTATCAACCTTATTCACCAAAAAGTTTCTTTTCACTAAATTTTTAAAACAAGCTACAATTTGACCCACCTTCACATTTAAAATTTCTGTCTTGTGCCCCCGCCTCCGCCTTAGTCCTGGGGGGCTAAGAAATCTTTTTGGCATAAAATAAGCAGCCCCTCCAAATGATCGAACATGTGTTTCGGCGTTTTTCCATATTTAAAGTCGTTTCCGAGATTCGAGGGCTGGGTCAAACTTTAGAGATATACCCTGTATAGCATTTACAAGGTAAATAAATAATTTACCTGATGTTCATTAAGTTTATGCATAACGTCCAGCCGCTCTACCGCATGTAAAGAACCGTAGAACCTTCTTTGGAATAACGGATTGCTACCTATTTGGCGATTTATTACTTCCGGTACAATACGCCAATTAGGAGGTGGTTTCTCTATTTTTAGACAATGAGGTATTTCTTCGTCCTCATCCTCATCTTCCTCATCTTCGTCCCATTCATCGTCGTTAGCAGCTCTCCATTCGTTCGAGTCACCTGTCCAGAATTCAGAATTCTACATCTTATCAAACAAGCAATGCAAAAGCATAGAATACCTCTCTCGTCTTTGTATCGATCAGATTCGTCATTAGGCGTTTCTGATCCTGCTCTATGAGCTTCTGAACTTCTATTTGACGATTCGTTTTGAGCTGACTCATTTCTGGTACTGGCAGATGCAACATTTCCTGAAATCACAATATTAATTTTATGTATATAATTTATACATATAATTATTATCATATATAATTGTACAATAATTATTGATACCTATATCTTATCTATTATAATAAGCAAGACTCCTTAAGCATAATTACAAGTTACAAAATCAAGATCAATTAAATAACAAAGATATACTGTTGTTACCAATATGCATGACAAAACAAACAAGTACCTTCATCTGCGTCAGGAATGGAAGCTTCCCTTGTTACCTCGTTAGACAAGGTATTCCCCGAACTGTCTTCATTATCGCTTGTTATATTCCGCCTCTTACGATAATTTCGCTGTTTCGCTTTTGATTTGTTTCTTTGAAACGTCACCGCATCGTCGTTTACGTTTCCACCACTGATGTGGCGCGCATTTTTATTTAACTTCTGTCGCTTACTTAAATCTTCGTCTGAGCTATCATCCGATTTTTCTACTGACATACCGCTACCGGTATACACTTGACCTTTCGAAATACTTCTTTTAACTTTATTCTGATCCGTGTGCAATGCGTTTTCTTCGTTAGTACAAGAAGAAGACGGACTATTGTTTTGCGAGGTAGTCGCCTCTGATAAATCGATTGGATTACAACTGGTGGCGTACAAGATTTCTTTTAACACATCGTTAGTTTTGTCACATTTATTAGTTGTTATCTTAATCTCGTCCTCTGCAGAAAGTTCCATAGGTTCGCCCGCTCGCTCGTTTTGCATAGTTCCACAGGCAAGATTATTATCAAATCCGACTATATGACTAGCGTCTTTTAAAGTGACACTGCTCTCAGATGTAACACTACAACTATCTACATTTTTTGAGATGCTTAAATCTTCTACAGAACTCGACTGCGCCTTCCTAGACTTCTCGCCGTCCGAATCCTTGGTGTCAGAAAGTTTCACTTCAGAGTCATTACTGGTATCATGCGTTTTAGACTCCATTTTATTTTCAAGATTTTATTCCTTTTGTTTGCCTAGACTGCCAGCGATCATTTCACAATCTGCATTTGCATTGGCAACATATTCAAGGTTTATCTGAAATATATTAATTGTTAATTGATACAATAAATAATAAACTCTTTTGTTACACATTTTACCATATATACACAAATTAAATATCAAAGCACACATATATTTAAGTGAATTATAAAAAAAATCATTGCTGAAAAAATGATTGTTGTCTATTTGAAACCAATATCTATTCAGAACTCTCTTCTTTAACAAAACTAAACAAATAACTTGATATCATCCAAGACATCAAAAATCGGAAGGTATGCAAAAATTATACATT
Source organism: Temnothorax nylanderi (assembly GCF_030848795.1). Classification (NCBI taxonomy): domain Eukaryota; kingdom Metazoa; phylum Arthropoda; class Insecta; order Hymenoptera; family Formicidae; genus Temnothorax; species Temnothorax nylanderi. The sequence goes on along the minus strand of NW_027249167.1, from coordinate 356,356 downwards.
TGATAATAACATTGCTGTTTATCTTGCAATAACAATCAATAAATTTAAAATCTGCACTTTTGAACTTTATGTATCATTTTGGAATATTCAAATAAATTTTATTGAAGCGTGCCATTTTTCGAAAGTACATTGAAAATCTAAGAAATTGCAGAATTGATTAGAGATGTCCTAATATTCCTATCTCTTAACTATACAAATAACTTAGATGTTAAATGCAAAACTGATTTATTTCAACAACTTGACAAATATGTATTGAGATATCCTTTCTTGAGAAACTTTATGTCACTGCTTTGATATATTAAGAAGATAAAATATTTTTATTGTTATAACTTTACGAAACTAAAACTGAATTTAAGGTAAATTATTTATTATTCAAAATCTTTTCTTGAGAAACTTTATGTCGCCACTTATTGAAACCTGATATATTGCTATCAGTGGGTCTGTTCTGTAATTCTTAACAACAGTTTCGTTATCGTTATATTCTCGTTGCTCAGCTTCTTTACCATATATATCTGCGCGACACAAATATAACGATAAGTCCCAGTCTACAATAGGTGTTTTAAGCCCTAAGTCCTAAGAAATTGACCAATCACGGTCAATTATTCTCCTCAAATTCAACTGTGATTGAACAATTTCTTAAGGCTTAGGGCTTAAAACACCTATTGTAGACCGGGACTTGTTGTCATAACGAAGCCAAAACCGAAAGTTCCAAGGTAGACTATTTAATTATCCCTCAAGATCTTTTCTTGAGAAGCTTTACGTCACTGCTTTGACATTTCAGGAAGACAAAACATTCATATTTACAAAATCAAAACTGAATTTGAGGTAGACGGTTTATTTTTCGAAATCTTTTTTCGAGAAATTTTTGATTGCCGCTTCGATATTTCAGGAAGGTAAAATATTTTTTATTATCATAACGTTATAAAGACAAAACTGAATTCAAGGTAAATTGTTTATCCTTTCAGGTCACGATAATAGTTGCTTTCCATTTACATCAAAACTCAGATAATTCTCACTTGTGATGTCATTCTGTCTTTATTATTCATTAATTCCCAAAAAGGATAGAACGACGTCACAAGTGAGAATTATCTGAGTTTTTATGTAAATGGAAAGCACCTAATGTCGCGACGGAGATTCGAGAAAATGCGTCCTGATGTAACTTAGCAAAATAAATCAGTGGCAAAGAATCGTTAAGATATGTATCGAGGAAGAAGGCACGATAGGCGCAACAACATCGCTGATTTAGCACGATCGTCATCCGCAACATAGCCCCGTCGCCCCCGTCACAAGCGGAGGAGGAGAGGCATTAAAAAGTGTTATCCGCGTTATGGATGTTGATCGCAAATCGAATGGATATAAAAACATCGCGACGATAGACTTGCGAATATAATATAACGTACGCGATCGCGCGCGCGTTATATAAATTCGCTGTTCGCATTCCGACCCCCTTTTCTTCTGCTCCTTCTTTTTACTATTTTTTAGCGAAATTATCTGCTAAAATGGCCAGCGTTACGTACGTAACGCAACACGTATATTAAATTTTGCTTATATTTACAGGGTTGACCCCGGGTGTCGTCGGGGACGTCGAGACTTCTCGACAACGCGAGCGGGTCGGTCCGAGTTGAGAACGTTCGGACGAGCTCGAACGAGACACGGATGAAACTGCTCCGTCAACACGGACGGGCTACTCACCTCGAGACTTTCACTGACGGAACGCGGTATGCGGTATGGATATGGCCGTACTCGATTCCCACTCACGGTGATTCACGGTGCTACTACTCTACGGACACGATCACAATACAATGCGCGATCAGCGCGATAAGATAAACGCGCAACGCGCAACTCCCGAACTCCCCTCGAGCTCCCCGTCCGCGGCTTCGATTGCTACTAGAGTCCCTCTAATGGCTCTAATTGGAGTCTGAGTCTGGTCAACTTGCACTTCTGGCAAAATTCTGCGAGAGAGAAGGATATACAATATATACATTCACCAGGGTTGGGAACGTATATCATACACCCTACGTATCATACATGATATACATGGGTATTTTACGTATACCTTAAGTATGACACATACTTTGGTTTCATATATATGTGTACATTATACGTATGTACATACATACATATGAAACGTATGGTACGTATCATACGTTACGTCACATAACTATTAATATTTAAAACGTTTTAACCATTATGTAGATAAAAACTTTTCTTTCTATAATTAATTAAAAGTATATAAATTATTTAAAGTTTACTTTAAAAGATGACAGTATATAATTATATTGAAAATCGATTAGAAAATTACGGCATGACCAGATTTTAGCCCATACATATGCTTTAAAAACAGATATATTAAATCCACGCGATAAAAGCAAAAATATATTTAGCAAAAATATAGCGAACATGACTGAAATTACTGTACTGAAACTGAACACATATACTGGCATACTGCACTTATATTCTCACTTGCATCTTTACTTTTTTGTTTTTTATTTACAGACTGCATATTTTATATAAACCTAATAACTATAAATAACAAATCTAAACCGCGGGCTTTAGGTCTTTTTTAAAATTTTTTACCAAAAAGATATATCTAACCTCAACTTGTAACCGTCGAAACATTTACGATGTACGTACGTATAAATATTCATGGATGTAAATCTCGTCTCAAAACTTTAGAATTTTTTATTTATGATGCGTGGCACAGTACACATTTAGTAGGGACATTGAACACGAATGGATATTACTTATTTTCTGGTTTATTTTGTAAAGGACAGTAAATTTATACAGGATGTGTGAACTATGCGATGCTGCTGGCATTGGATGCGATCCTTGGCCACAAATCCGCACACTCCTTCGCGACAGGTCCCGTAATAGCCGATCCTTTCATCTCTCCCTTGTTGTTGACGATTACACCGGCATTATCCTCGAAGTATATGAATGTCCCGTCCTTCCTGCGGAATGGTTTCCGTTGCCGTATCACCACCGCAGGCATCACTGTAACAATACACGCGCGTTTATCTAAAATCCTTGGAAGGCAATGGCTGTGTTCACCAAACAAAGCAGCTTAGTAAGCGCTCAGTGATTTTTTTAAAATACAATTGCTTTATACACTGAGATTAAGGGTGAAAACCAATATTAAAGAATCACTAAGTACTTATTAATTTATTTCTTCTTAGATGCAAGCAACGTCTCGGGGAACAAAAGAGAGAAAGAAAGAGCACAAGAGTAATTAATTTACCCTTTTTCCTTAGTTCAGGTTTTCCCTTCTTCACAGTGGCAACGATCATATCGCCGGATCCTGCCGCTGGCAGACGGTTCAACCGGCCCTTGATTCCTTGCACTGCGATGACATACAGGTTCTTGGCACCTGAAAAACCATTTGCTGTTACACAGAGATCTATCCTCAATAGGATGAAAGGAAAGGCCAGGATACATATGCTTGAGTTGAAAATTATATCTAATCCTTAGATTTATGGTCACATATAAATCAGTCTTGTAACAGGCGCTACAAATAATCTCGACAGTTTAACTATACAGCTTATACTACATTTACGCGAGCGTTACTTCTGTAGTAACTTACGATAATTCCTTCGTGTAAACGGGATTTTGTAGTAACTTACGATAATTTACTCCACGTAAACGAGTGAATTATCATAAGTTACTACAGAAGTAACGCTTGCGTAAACGTAGCATTAGTATCTATGCAATTGACATGTAACTTTATTAAACATTTTGCTTCTATTATAAAGTACAAAAAAATATTTGAGAAAAACTGTAAAAATAATAAATAATAATATATACGAGATACAGTTTAGCAATTACTATACGTTTCACTGATATCTATGAAATGATAGTATTAACTATAAATATCATCATTTTTTGTTTATTAGGATTCTTGTTCCTTTAAGGCTAGAACTAGAATCATTTGACGTGCGCAAACAGAAAACAACAAAACTGCGGTTTTTATTAAATTAATCAACAAATCGGGAAACGTAAGTATAAAAATTACTTGACAAATTACAAACGACCATGTGCCCCTCTTGTTTGCGAGTTACACGGTTGCCCTTTGAGGTTAAGTATCGTCCAAAAGATGCTTTTCTTCTGCAAACTCACCAGTATTATCAGCGCAATTGATGACCGCGCCGACCGGTAGACCCAGGGATATCCTGAACTTGGCTCCAGCCGAACCACCACGTCCTTAGGAAACAAGTAATGTATTGAGACAGCGGCATTGGAAGAATCGTTCTGTTTTCTCGCGTGTAATAAAGTAACGTTTCGTTTCGTTTTATCGTGCGTACGAAACGTGCCTCCGTCCCTCTATCTTTTCGCCCGAGACCGATGCGTCGTCTCAGCACCGATTTTCCCGGATTTCATACGCGGCAACGAACTTACCTCTCTTCGACATCTTGGTTTGTTTGAAAGGAGAACCTGGAGAACTCGAGCCGCTCGAGTCGAGCGTATCGCGTATCCGCACTCCGCAGCACACGTGACACGAGGCACACGCACACACGCGCGGAAAAATGAGAAATAGGGATATATATCTCTAGTTTCAGGATTGCTTACAACAGCACAAGTTCCCTAAAGTGCAGGAACTAGGTCCCTATATTTGTGACGTTGATCACAAGGTTGCTTAAGCCCGTATCAGACTACGGATTGGGATTGAGATTGGATTGAAATTTAATCAATCAGAACAGAGAAAACTGATCTCAAGTTTAGTAAACTTTGCTCTGATTGGTCAAATTTCAATCCAATCTTAATCCCAATCCGTAGTCTGATACGGGCATTACTAGGGCTGCGTTCGGTTTGGGCGCTCACGCGCTGTAAGCATCATTCTATCTTCGTTGCACATCGAATATCAAACGAAGATAGAGCGATGCTTACAGCGCGTGAGCGCCCAAACCGAACGCAGCCTAGAGGTTTGTTCGCGTCGCATGCCCCACTATGCTCCTAATCACTCCAACGCACTCATCTGCTCCAATCGCCACCTTAGGTTTGTTCGCGTCGCATACTCCAATAAACACCAAGAGCACTTGGATCACGGATAAAAGGTGGCGATTAGAGCAGATGAGTTTTTGGAGTGCGTTGGAGTGATTAGGAGCATGGTGGGGCATGCGACGCGAACAAACCTCTTTTATCCGTGACCGCTGTTACACGGCGCCGTTAATCGGGTTTAATAACATCGGTAGTTCTTAGACTAGCCAATCACACTCATTCTTCAGAAGAAGGGAATAGCTGTGATTTGCCAGCCTAAGAACTACCGATGTTATTAAACCCGACGTGTAAAGCCTTGTGTACACGATACTAGAAATCGGTCCGAGTTTCGGTTTAAGCCAATCAACATGTAGCTCTTACAGAAAAGCAGCAGTTTCATTGGCTTAAACCGAAACTCGGACCGATTTCTAGTATCGTGTACACAAGGCTTAATGCTGGGTCTACAATGCGAGTCGCAAAGTCGTGAGTCGCAAGAATTGACCAATCACAGTCAATTATTCTCCTCAAATTCGACTGTGATTGGTCAATTCTTGCGACTCACGACTTTGCGACTCGCATTGTAGACCCAGCATAACAGCGGTCCGTGATCTAAGTGCTCTTGATGTTTATTGGAGTATGCGACGCGAACAAACCTTAGATGTTGAAAAGAGACAGAATGGCCGCATTCAAAAAACACAACTGTTGAGTGAGCAGTCAGTGACTCCGTTTACACGGCACAGTTAATCGGGTTTTATAACATCGGTAGTTCTTAGGCCGGTCAATCACAGCTATTCCATTCTTCTGAAGAATGATTACGATTGGTCTTCCTGACAACTACCGATGTTATAAAACCCGATTAACGGTGTCATGTAAACACAGTCAATGACTACGTTTACACGGCTCGATTTACGCCGAAGTTATAACATCGATGTTATAACTACTGACGTTAAATGCCGTGTAAACGCTCTTTTACGACAAAGTTATTACATCGATGTGGTAACTTCGTCATAAAAGAGCGTTTACACGGCATTTAACGTCAGTAGTTATAACATCGATATTATAACTTTGGCGTAAATCGGGCCGTGTAAACGTAGTCAGTGATTCTTTAATGGCCGCGTTCAGCAGACACAACTGTTGAGTGTCGTCTTATCAACACGCTACGCTGATTTGCTCGGTCTAAAAGTAAGGGCTAATCACGTTCGATCGCTACTGTACGGAAGCCCCTACGGCTCACCAGCGACTGTGTCGCCAGTAGTGGTTATTCGTGCAACTAGTAGCACGTTTTGCTTCGCGCGGCGCGTGAGTCGGGTGCAAGCAGCAAGTTGTGTTGCTTCGTGCAATAACTAGTTGCAAATGGAAAATTTATTGGCCTGAGCACACTGAAGATTCTCGAACTTGGTGTCTTTATTCTGATTGATTGTGTTATTGTTTACATTCGAATGTTTCAGTTTTTATCATCATCGTGAACATTAAAAAGTTATTAAAATCCAATTGCATTATCAACTAACAAAATGTGAAATGTTTTTTGGTTTTTTACTGTAGAGGTTTGATTGATTGTGCTATTCATGTATTACATGTTCGAATTTTATGTTTCAGATAATTTTCTAGATTATTTTGTTGTCAGAAATAGCTTGTAATTTTGAAGACATGAATCACATTATAGTGAAAGATCAAAATAGTATACTACATATGATTTAGATAATGAAAAATGTGACCTTTCAATTTTCTTGCAACTTTGTAATGAGAAAAAGTAACATTTAATGAAGATTGAAAGAGGTAATTTTTTCGACTCCAAATTTATCATTTATTGTATTTATTTCTATTGAAGTCACCTTTTCATGATGATGGAATATGTTCCCATTCACGAATCCCCACCCCGCGACTACCGAATTTTCTTTCGAAATCAACGATCATTTTGTGCGGTATGGATGTGTACATGGATGTGTCTCGTGTATCATCCTGAAAGTCCTGAAACGTTGAAACATTGCGTCAGCCTCTCGCTTTGGCCTTTTGCGCATTCCACTTCCGCATTCGCAAGGAACGGGGCAGATTGGTAAGTTAATTATCAGAATTTTCGTAAATAGTGAATCGAGCGAGAATCGGCACAAATTAATGTCAATATTCTTATTCTATTTTTCAGAGTCGACGATCGGCGTTTTCTCTGTATCTCATTCGGACGTACTTATCTCGTATATCGTCCTGAAACGTTGCGTCAGCCTCTCGCTTTGGCCTTTTGCGCATTCCACTTGTACATTCGCAAAGAATGGAGAGATTGGTAAGTTTATTATCAGAATTCTCGTGAATAGTGAATCGATCGACAATCGGCACAAATTAATGTCAGTGTTCTTATTATATTTTTCAGAGTCGACGATCGGCGTTTTCTCTGTGTATCTTATTCGGACGTATCTCGTGTGTCGTCCTAAAACGTTGAGACGTTGCGTCAGCATCTCGCTTTTGCCTTTTACGCATTCCACTTCCGCATTCGCAAAGAACGGAGAAGATTGGTAAATTTATTATATTAATACGTAATTAGTAGATGTGCAAACCATTAAGCCGGGTCCATAATGTCAATTTGATTTTTTTTACATTTGCATGCAATTTTGTCGGTTTGGTTTGATTTGCCCAGGTAGCACATATTAGTTTCAAATCTACGCTTAGAAAACTTCCAACAATTGCAAAATAAACGTTCTGCTGAACATGGTCATTGAAAGAACATTTATACGTGTGTTCCGTTTTGAAGAACTTCCTGAAATGGTGAACATCAGTAATGCAATTAAGTTGGAGTGAGACAAGTATATTTTGTTTCACTTTAACTTATTATATGAATGTGCACCAGTTCAGGAATTTCTTCGAATAAGAATATACGTCATAGATGGTATATGCATAAAGCTTTTAGAAGCCTCTCACGCATGTCTCAAAGACGGCATAAACACGTTCAAAAGACGTGAAAAGTAGGAATTTTAAACGTCTTTATCTAAAATGTCTTTATCGTTAAAACAAAACGTTTGTATAACAGTTTTTTAAACGGGATAGTTATTTTATCGGGAAAGAAACGTTCCTTCGAACGTTTTTCGAATGGACATTTTTACTCGTCACAAACGTTTCTAGAAATTGGTTATAAAACGTTTCGGAAAACGCTTATAAAACATTTTTGAAACGTGTATGTGCTACCTGGGTGGTTTCGAAACAAATAGTGAAATTCAATTTGATTTCACAAATCCTTCGGAGTTGCACATCTCTAAATACAGTAAAATTGTAAGAGTTTATACAAAAATTCCCAAACTGCTTAACTTTTATTAGAACATGGGCAAAAGTTGTTGCGTTCCTGGCTGTAAGTCAGGAGTAAAAGTGCCTTCACACAAATTTCCAAAAGATATTGAGAGATGTTCACAATGGATACACAGTTTAAAATTGGGTCAGTCAATGAATTATTGTGCTCAGAATTTACAAACATTTAAAGTATGCCATAAGCACTTTGCACCAACAGATTACTCCTGTTCTTTACATAATCGATAAAGATATAGAACAAAATCAAGTTCCTACAATCTCAGGGCAAGAGACAGAAAGTTAATATGGTGACATCAGAACTCAACTTTTTCCAATTTAAATATCCTCGTAATGTCTTTTGGATTTTCTGGCAGTTGGTCAAAGTTATAAAAATAATTGTAATGATCTCTCCAATTATGTCACTGTCACTACATTTACGCGAGCGTTCCTTCTGTAGTAACTTACGATAATTGACTCGCGGAGTAAATTATCGTAATTTACTAGAAAATCCCGTTTACGCAAAGGAATTATTGTAAGTTACAGATTTAACGCTCGCGTAAACGTAGTACGTATTAATACTCCGGTCATTTTCTTTTTATAATTAAGTTTTTCTGTTGCTTTCACACATTTCGTATTTGTTTATAAAGAAAATGTGTGAAACAGCGATCTTAAATTATCCAACAATTATCCATTTTGTTCAATTCAGGATTGCATATGAAATAATGAAACGATTTGGATCCTTTACACTATTTATTATTTCGTATACAATTCTCACAGGCTTTGAATGTAAACATGGAATGTAAACTAGTACTACGTTTACGCGAGCGTTACTTCTATAGTAACTTATGAGAATGCATTCGTTTACGCGGAGTAAATTATCATAAGTTACTACAAAATCCCGTTTACGCGAAAGAAAATCTCGTTTACGCGAAGAAATTATCGTAAGTTACTACAGAAGTAACGCTCGCGTAAACGTAGTAGTAGTATAGGCCAATAATATTATTGTATTATAATTTTATTACACGCAGAGTTGTATAACAACAATAAAAACATTTATAAAACGTAAATAATAACTTTTTTACTCATTTCAATATCCTATATTTATATATTATATTTTTTAAAAATAATTTAATTTTTTATTTTAATAATAAATGTAAGGGCAGTTTCACCATCTCCGATTAACGTGATCCTTCGAAACTCATTCTTTGTCTCTTTCTTACGAAAGAGACAAAGAATGAGTTTCGAAAGATCACGTTAATCGGAGATGGTGAAACTGGCCCTATGGATACTAAAACGTTGCGCATTTTTACCGACGGATGACGCCATCTTGCTACGTAGTTCCATTTTCACGAGGAAAAACTATAAGATGGCGCTGAAACGCTACACGACAAAATAGTACGGGAGTGTGCACCCCCTGACACAACTTGCTGCTTGCACCCGACTCACGCGCCGCGCGAAGCAAAACGTGCTACTAGTTGCACGAATAACCACTACTGGCGACACAGTCGCTGGTGAGCCGTAGGGGCTTCCGTACTACTGAGCGGTTTGTTCTGCTGAACGCGCTTAATATAATTGGTTCTTACCTTTGGTTCTTCTTCGGATTAATGCTGGGTCTACAATGGGAGTCGCAAAGTCGTGAGTCGCATTGTAGACCTAGCATAAGTGTCTGAGCAGAATAGCTGACTTATAATTTCAAGACAGTGTTTTATGCTTTAAATCTTTGTTTTTAGCAACGCACAATACTGTCTTGTGTCTCAAGTCTTAAACGAGTGTACAAAGTGTCAACATTGTAAGACTTGAGACATAAGACAGTATTGTGCGTTGCTAAAAACAAAGATTTAAAGCATAAAACACTGTCTTAAAATTATAAGTCAGCTATTCTGCTCAGGCCCTAAGTGTAAAGCCTTGTGTACACGATGCTAGAAATCGGTCCGAGTTTCGGTTTAAGCCAATCAAATTGCAGCTCTTACGAATCCGTAATTCGTAATAACAAGATTTCTCATAAAATAAGTTACATAAATTCGTGAATTTTTTTTAAATATACTTTTTATATAATAATGCAGTCCGCTACAGAGCCCGATTTTGCATTTTTGCTCTTAAAAATTTATAATAAATAAAATACGGAGTTAAAGTGCAGTTTAACGTGCACTTAGTGCATAAAGTGCATCTGAGTGCACTTGAGTTTGCCTGGGTCTCCTGCCGACCCTTAAAAAATTATCACGTGACCAGATTTGACGCTCGAATCCAGCGTCGAGCGTCATCGTGAAATTGTACCTTAGGCTGAGTTTCCACTGAGCGCGTCACGCGTCGTGTTGTCTGTCATTAACCAATCCAAACATCCCATCACAAATAATGTAATAAAATTGGATGTTTTGATTGGTCGCGACGGATGACGCGACGCGTGACGCGTTCAGTGGAAACTCAGCCTTAATGGTGCGTTCCCACTATACGCGTCGCGCGTCGCGTCACGACGCCGCGTTATGAGTTATCCAATCAAAACGTTTCATTTTATGACGTCATTTCCGACGCAAGATCTTGCCATAAAATGAAACGTTTTGATTGGATAACTCATGACGCGGCGTCGTGACGCAACGCGCGACGCGTATAGTGGGAACGCAGCATAAGGCTGAGTTTCCACTGAGCGCGTCACGCGTCGCGTCGTCTGTCGTTAACCAATCTGAACATTTCGTCACAAATAATGTAATAAAATAAGATGTTTTGATTGGTCGCGATGGATAACGCGACGCGTGACGCGCTCAGTGGAAACTCAGCCTAAGACTGCTTTTGACCAGACTTAAGACGATCATGCGGGGTCTACAATGCGAGTCATGGGTCGTGAGTCGTATGAAATGGACCAATCACAATCGAATTTGAGGAGAATAATCGACTGTGATTGATCAATTCTTGCGACTCACGACTTGCGACTAGCATTGTAGACCCCGCATTAGATATAAGATCCGACTATTGTTCGTTCTTGACTGGACTGGAGGATGATCCTACTTGCGGCTCATCCTAGTGAGTAGGATCATTCTCCAGTCTAGAACGGTCATATGAATACCGCCCAATTTTCTTATGCTTATGTTTGTGCGCTATGCAAGTTTGTCTGGATAGATCTTAAATAAAGCAAGGTTGTAGACCTGCACTAATGCGGGGTCTACAATGAGAGTCGTAGGTCGTGAGTCGTGGGAGGTTGACCAATTACAGTTGATTATTCTCCTCAAATTCGATTACGATTCGTCAATTTCTTGCGACTCACGACTTGTGACTCGCGTTGTAGACCTCACATAAGTGATTTTGTACGTTTGAAGTGAAATATTAAAAAATCAGTGTGACGCACAGAACGCTTGATTGGAAAAAATTTTGGATAATTTTGATACGATTTTCCAAGCTGAATAAAAGCAAAGGTTATAACCCTGAAAACTGGGGCCCGTTTTAACCGTTGATACGCTGATGGTCCGCCCAAAATAATGGCGGAAAATCGGACACCAATAGATCAAAGGTGCCGACAGAGAGTCAACAATACTGATACTTGTGCCATTTTTAAGCAGGGTACACACGCTTTTCGTAGAACGTAACAGTAAGGTTTCGACCAATCGCGTTGCTCAATTCTTATTTCTATGGTTACAGACGGCCAAATCGAGCAACGCGATTGGTCGAAACCTTACTGTTACGTTCTACGAAAAGTGTGTGTGCCCTGCTTGAAGCCCCGGACACACACTTTTTCGTAACAGTAACAATAAAGTTTCGACCAATCGCGTTGCTCGATTCGGGAACGTATGGCCGTACGTTCCCAATTCAAGCAACGCGATTGGTCGAAACTTTACTGTTACTGTTACGAAAAAGTGTGTGTCCGGGCTCTTAGGCTGAGTTTCCACTGAGCGCGTCACGCGTCGCGTCATTTGTTGTTAACCAATTTGAACATCCCGTCACAAATAATGTAATAAAATACGATGTTTTGATTGGTCGTGACGGATGACGCGACGCGTGACGCGCTCAGTGGAAACTCTGCCTTAAGGCCATTTCACACAAAATGCATAGCTTAGCATAAGCGTAACATAAAACCGTTAAACCAATGAGCATCTAGCATAAAGTCAGTATATTAATTTACATAAGATGCTCATTGGTCCAGCGGTCTTATGCTACGCTTATGTAGCCTATGCAATTTTGTGTGCGATAGCCTTTAAGGGTCGACAGGAGTAACACTACCGACCTCTGGCGGGTTGCTTAGCTGCGAGTCCGTATTTTATTTATTATAAATTTTTTAAGAGCCAAAATGGAAAATCCGGCTATGTACCGGGTTGCGGCTGATCTTACTGATTAAAACAAGCATAAGTTTAATGAGATTCGTTAATTAATTTGGTTAAATTTTGGGAAAAACCGTCTCAAAGCAGCTTTTCAGGCCTAAAAAGCAGCTTAGAAACGGTTTTTCCCAAATTTTAGCCAAATTAATTAACGAATCTCATTAAACTTATGCTCGTTTTAATCAGTAAGATCAGCCGCAACCCGGTACATAGCCGGATTTTCCATTTTGGCTCTTAAAAAATTTATAATAAATAAAATACGGACTCGCAGCTAAGCAACCCGCCAGAGGTCTCCACTCTAACTCCTGTCGACCCTTAAGGTCTATCCAGACAAACTTGCATAGCGCATAAACATAAGCATAAGGAAATTAATTGGTCCATATGCATGTGCATAAGGAAATAGACCAATCCGTTTCTTCTGTAGAGCTCTACAAATACCATAGCGCATGCGCATATGGCTTCTGCATTCTGCCCATGGCTCCTGCAATTTTATGTGCTTCCACCTTTACATGCGGTGCGTGGCCACGGACGGAGCATGCGCATATGGCCACGGGGCATGTTTATGTAGGCTGGGTTCGGGGAGCGCGCTTTTAGCGCTAGTGTGCTCTGTCCTTGTTCAATCAGTAAGTAACAGAGATAGAATGACGTTGTCAGTCAGCGGCCAGCGCTAATTAGGAATGTTTGGTGTAAAACTCGGGGCAGATGGCGCCATGGCGTCCAGTCCTGTCATGGCGGCGTCACCAACACTAACTCAATATACATGTATGTGTTGGTGTATCTGTGAGCACATCCGTGAGATATAAGGTCTGTTTTCTGTTGCTGCACTGCTGAACTAGTGCACTAAAGTGCACTAGAGTGCACTAGTTCAGCAGTGCAGCAACAGAAAACAGACCTTATATCTCACGGATGTGCTCACAGATACACCAACACATACATGTATATTGAGTTAGTGTTGGTGACGCCGCCATGACAGGACTGGACGCCATGGCGCCATCTGCCCCGAGTTTTACACCAAACATTCCTAATAGCGTCTCCCCGAACGCACTTGTAGTCGCAATTCGCAATATTTCGTTCGTGTGACAGGTTTCATAACCTGAATAGTCGTCAAATTTAACGATTAATATTTCTCTTCGCGGGGTAGAGCGACGCTTTTTTTCTGCTAGATTCTTTCCTTTCGTGTAAAAACGTGTAGATTGAGCATAATTTCATCAGTATTGGAGGTGGGGTCCCTAAACTGTATAATTACCAAAAATTTTTTGCAAGATGCTAACGGGTTATTAGAAATAATCATTTAATATTTATGTTCATATATTTAATTAAACTTTTTCTTTACTTACAGCTGATGTTATTAATCCCATTTTGACAGGATGTTCTGTCTCCTGCAAACTGATAAACGTCCCTGCAATGTGGCAGAAATTGTATAGTGTTCTAACGTTACCAATGGAGACCAAAGTGACCAGTAAAACCAGCAGCTTGAAAGCTCTCTTGCTACGAGCTTGGCGAGAACGCTGGACTGATTTGCAATGGGGTATTAATATCAAAACGGTAAGCGTCTGTATTTCTTTGATGTGCTTTCTATTTGCTTCCCAAGGTTCTACATGTTTTCTAAAATCAAGATTAATTCTTAGATTTTGCCAAGAGGAGTAAGTGGTGATGTATATAACTTAGCAGATTGTATATTACAACAAGCGTTAGTGGGACCAGGACCTAATCAGTTAGTACTGTCTTATCTGAAGCACTCGTTAAGTTCTCAGGTTTGTTTATTAATTATATATATATATATATATATATATATAAAATATATTTCAGGGGTTACTTTAATTTTTTCGTACACAATACACATATACTGTGACTTGTCAGTGATTTATATTTCAAATTGTCTTGCAGCTAGTGTCATACGCTGCAGTGTTGCAGCGAATAAGTAAATATGATGCTTTTCACAAGCCCCATTGCATCGTGAGCCTGCTGGAGTTCCTGGAGTCTATACAAGTTGGTATCACATGCCGCGGTAAACCAGAGGAAGATCTCTTGGCAGCGGCAGTTCTGTCTATTGTACATTGGCTTCTACAATGTTACCTGCACACTTTGACAAAGGCGCCCCAGAGTAATCCTCTCACTCCGCATCCAAGCGAGCTCGTAGACAAACCTGCTAGTATTTTGCAACAGATGCTGAATTCGGACTTTTTGTGCGCGATGATGTATCTGGCTAAATACGATGACAAAGGTGTGCTGTGACCAATGGAAAATTATTCGACGTTTTGCAATTGCTTATGCATTTGCACTTTTTCTTTTAGATCTATACATAGAAGTTGTGAAGAAATGCCAGGAGATCGAGACATTACTGAAGACGAGCACTCAAAAGTCTGTGGTACCGATAGAGGATTCACTGAAAAAGTTATGCAATCTGGAGATCGAAAGTCTCTGCCCTGAGAAAATGAAAATGGAGTCTATTACGCATTGTCTGCAGCCACTTTTTGCCGTTCAAGTGTTACTGAATCCTAGTACCGAGACAACCGTGTTCGTCAACCAGCTGCTGATGGTGCAGAGATTAAAGTGCTATACAAATGCACGGCTTTACTGCGAGATTATCCGCGCCTGTCTGATGTGCCTGCACAACGTACAGCAAACGTTCCAAGAGTCACAGTGGGGAGCCTTCACATTTTTAAAGATGCCTCAGATATTGAAGGAATTGCATGTGACTAATCTGAATGGTTGGTAAAACCGTTTGAAGTGCTCTGAATGCTGGGAGAGGAGGGGGGGGAATTTGATTTCACATCTTTGCATCTTTGCAGGTGATGAAAAGTTTGAATACTCGCAAGATATTCTGGATGCATTCGAGTTGCTCTATCAGTTCATGCCTCTGCTCGACAAAATGGATACCTCATTCAATTCGTGCAATTACATAGAATGCTTGCTGAGTGAATTGCAGAAGGTAAACCTTGTGACAGAAAAGCAAGCGAAGCAAATAGGCGCTAGGAGGTATATACATGAGAATCGAACCATTATCATACTATGAAAATAAACTTGGACAAATAGTCGAACTTTTTTTTGTGATTATCACGCGATTGTTGCAGGGAGGGGACGACTTCGTCGTCATCAATTCCGAAGGTAATTGTACGAGCAGGGCAGACACTTAACGGGATCTTGAGGACACTGAACGCCGAATCTTACGCAAAAATCCAGGAGGGTTTATTGAGCGTGCTGTATCAAGTCTTGACAGGGAAGAGCTTCGAATTGATGCTAGCCGTGGCAACCGTGGAGGGAGAACTGAAGACTTTCGTCACGAAACTCATCAAGTTTAACGAATATAGTAAACAGATCAACGAGCCTGTACCTGATAAGGCAGCAGCGACGAAAGCAATGTTGTTCGATGTATCGTTTCTTATGTTGTGTTCTATAGTGCAAACGTATGGCTCTGAGGTAAGTTTGGTGTTGATACGTGTCTCGAATTTTATGCGCAAAGAGACCTTATAACTTCGTGTGTCGATTACGTCCCATTATGGTTCAATTTTCAATTAACAAAAATTGATTTTCAGGTTGTCCTGGAGGAAGGTGGAGATTCATTCTTTGAGCAATGGGCACGCGAATGCATGCCAGAACGGAACAAACTAAAATCGCCACAGAGGATGCTGCAGAGTGTCGACCCGGCGAGAGTGGACGCTCTGCTGACGCAGATCAACTCGCCAGATCCCGATTTCAAATCGAACAACTTAAAATGGCACGTTGCATGCCAGTCGGCGATGGGCGCGGTGAAGGAGTTGCTCTGCGCGTGGGAAAGTGGGGTGCTGGGTGCCGGCGACGTCAAGAGAGCCCTGGATGGTTTGCGAGCGACGGCTTGCTGCTTGCCGGTCTGTGCTGCCGCTTGGCTATGCGCATACATGAGCATCACACATCAGGACGCTTTGCTGAAACCCATGAACATGGTTCAGCACTTCTTGACGCCATTGCCGGGTGACGAGATGCAGGAAAATCTTAAAGACAGGTAAACAGATAGAATAGCCACGTGAGTGTATGATGCAATTATTAGAACATTGTTAAATAATTGCATTTTTTCTTAGATAAAAATATAATCTTATTCATTCTTATTATAATATTATACATTTGGATGTTATATAAGATTTTAGTTTATCTATTTTTTTTCCAGATCCAGTTTAATGTTCCAAATTATTCGGAAAATGCAATACGACGTGCACCCGCCCACACAGTCGAAAACAAAAGTGCTTTCGGTATCCCACAGGTATTATGGTATTTTTGTAAAACAAATTGTCGTATTTTTTCGGAATTGTTATTTTCACGGCGTTTTTGCTTGTAGTATTATATCGCGGCAACCAATACTGGAACAGTTAGAATCCGTTTGGCAGACCATAAATCAATGTGGGTGGATAAACATACAAGCCATGCAATCGTTGGAATCTCTGCTAAACACCGGCGGTTCTTTATGGTTCGTCACGAATATAGTCAAAGAAGTGCTCAAGTATCGCTATCAAGAAGAACTGGATCAAGCTGTGGATCTAGCTTTTGCGATCTTCCATCTCGACATAGAGAACTGTACTCTGGACCTTATAAATCACATAATACCACAGTACCTGCACAACTCGTTGCAGTAAGTCCATCATATCGTCTTCGCATCTCGATCGAATTTTTAAATTTGTACGCAGGACGTTTGTTTCACATAAATTCTCTCTTGCATAGGAGTGATGAGCTTGTGGAACCGCAGTCGTCCATCCTGGCAAAATTGTGCGTGTATTGTATATTCTCCACTTTGGAGTACAATAACTCGAATCCATATCAGGGGAACAGCCGTAAACGCGTGCGACGCGACCTGGACGCGGAAGACCTGGACGCGCTTGGCGTATCCAATAAGCTTCTGCGACTAAACGAAACAGGCGAGAGCGTTCCTATGTTCAGCTCGCAAAGCCCGCAGGCGCAGGGTTCGAGTAACGGCCAAAAGTCGGTTGTCATTCTCAGGGATCCGCTTATGACGGCGTTGAACAATCTGTTCACCATATTCGCCTTTCTAGCCGGTAGAGACGGCGAGGTGTCCCAACAGACTCATTTCATACTCCAGTTCCTGCGGCTCATGGTGGAGTGCGGGAAAGACAGAACTCGCATCGTGCTACAGGGAATGCCGCAAACACTGGTACATTTTGATATTTGTATAGAACAGCTGTGCAATAGAGCAATTTCATTTTCGCTTTCAATTTTATTTTTATTTTCAATTTCATTTTCGGGGATCCTGGAGTGACGGCCGAACTCCGACGGGAAAGCGCCCTCATTTAAGCGGAATTAAAAATATCGATAATTTTGATCATTCTGTCCTTCTCCAATGAGATATCCTACGATATCTGTCCTTGTCAGATTGCAACGCCATGTATGTACACTGCGTGTGTGTACATGCATAAAATCAGGTGGATGAAAAATCTTTCTTATTAGGCTTTTAACCTTAGTTTCAATGGTATCACGCTGTTTGATCTAGTCCGAGATGCGGGACATTTTCAATTTGTACACGTAAGCTATATAATTTGTATATAAGCGAACGTTTCCTTGAAGTGACAGCTCTAGGTACAAAAGGTGCAACACCAAGTAGTATTAAATATATTTTTCTCAAGTTTTTAGTTTTAAATTTACTATCCCGCACATGATTTCTGTCGGAAATGTCGGTAATTGCCGTAACTCTGCACGGGGATTCTCTAACTCCTTCACGACAGTTTCGGTATCGTTGCGCAGCTTTTTTACCATATATAATACCTGCGCAACGATACCGAAACTGTCGTTAAGGAGTTAGAGAATCCCCGTGCTCAGGATCCCCTTAATATCGAGCGTTTGGAGAAATGGCAATTATGAAGGAGAGGGGTTTCCTCACCGATTTGGCTAAAACTTCACAATTTTGTGTATTTTGGTGCGTAAAACATGAATCTATAAGTTAAAATTATCGCTCTCAATTAGGAAAAAAGTTATTAAGTACTAAAATTGATAGTTGCGTGGTTAGAATGTCTGTCATACCGACATGATGTAGACGCACATGATCATGCGTAGTGACGTAAAAGTGCATGAAATTACAGTAATAATACAGTATAACGGCAACCTGTCCTATAATAGTCTGGCGCCTTACTTTAATTATGTGCTATTATTTGACTTTGTATTTATTATACTTTGTATTTATATAGACTTTTCAATATACCAATTATTTTCTGTTTTAAAAAAAGCATAAACTCTATTTCTATTATCTTTTTTAACTATATGGTTAAAAAAGATAATAGAAATAGAGTTTATGCTTTTTTTAAAGCAGAAAATAATTGGTATAACCAATGGTTAAAAAAGATAATAGAAATAGAGTTAATGCTTTTTTTAAAGCAGAAAATAATTGGCATATTGAAAAGTCTATATAAATACAAAGTCAAATAATAGCACACGATTAAAGTAAGACGCCAGACTATTATGAGAGGTTGCTGTTATACTGCACTATTACTGTAGTTCCATGCACTTTTACGTCACTACGCATGATCATGTGCGTCTACATCATGGTATAACAGACATCCTAACCACGCAACTGTCAATTTTAGTACTTAAGGGGATCCTGGAGTGACAGCGACAAGGCATAATCGGTCTAAGCAATATCTTTGAATTGGCTGAACAGAATGGAAAATCCTTTTACACGATTAAAGTACGCACAAAAATGTAGAGGGCTGTACATGATTTTTTCTGATAAACTAAAAAAAAAATTTATTTTTATAAATATTGTCTTCACCTGACGACAATATTTGCTTTATACAAAAATTCTGCAGTATTTCTATAGAAAATAGTGATGCAGCCCTCTACAAAAAACTGTCAGGAATAATATCGTGCAATTAGAAGTAAGATTTGAAGCCTAAAAAGAAAGATATTACTTAGACCAGTGGAAGATGCAAGGTTAGGTGCTATCCTTGTCTATATCCTTGTCTATACAAGGACAGATATAGTCGGTGAGCACTTCTTTATCGACGCTGATCGAGTTCGCCTGCGGCTCCAGCATCCCCTTAATAACGTTTTTCCTAAAATTGAGAGCGACAGTTTTAACTTACAGATTCATGTTTTACGCACCAAAATACACAAAATTGTGAAGTTTCAGCCAAATCGGTAAGGAAGCCCCTCTCCTTCATAATTACCGGAGAAATAAATCGTCTGTTAAAATCAATTATACAAGAGTTTGGTTTTCCTAAAAAAAATTTTCTTTTCCATTCGTACAATCCATGATTAACTGTGGGATAAACTGTTGGTAATAACATTTGCATATCTGTTTTCAGGTACCTTGCCTTCTCAAAGCATTGCCCGAGTTATTCACGACTGATATTCTGCTGAGATTGTACGACATACAAACCATGATCGGGCGCAAGGCCACCGCGCGAGATCTATGTATGTTGCGGAATATTAATCTGAAGCCTACAAAATAAAGTCACAATTATCGTAAAATAGAGAATACATCTTTTCACATGGATAATATTGACGAACAAATACATCAGTTTTATATATATAAATATCTATATAATGTACACAAATATTATCCTCTAAATTCTTATGGCACTTGTACTGCTATATTAGCAGGACAACTGACAATGGCAATGTAATTGTACATTAAGCGTCTAAATGCCTTAACAGCTTATACAGAAATATTACTGTATGGGGCAATCTTTTGCGCCATGGTTTACATGTTTGTATGTAATAGCATAAATAAATAATTATGTTCAATAATTATTAAGTTAATCATACTTGATAAGTATTGATTTTATAAAAACACAGAAGAAGAATATTATATTTGACGCATGGCATTTGTTAAAAATTATCTTCTCGATCTAAAAATTACCTATTTCTTTACTACAAATAAAGTTAGAACAAATATTTGAACGTAGTCACTTTGAAAGTATTCTTAGAAAATGCATCTGATATATCTACATTTCAAAACATTTGAAGAAATATAAGTTTATAAGTTCTACTTTAAACATAAAATTGTGTTTAAAATGGATTAATTATGAATTTATCATTTTCTTCCCATGAACTCTTCATTCAAGACGCCTAGTTGTCAAAGTACGTATAAAATAAATGTCAAACTTACCATATGTGCTAAAAAAAATGATAGAATAAAGTAAATCATAGATACCTAAATGTGATCACTTAAAAACATGATACAGTGTTTCATGATACGCGCATTATGTTTGCGTTTAAAGAACTAAAATTTAAATAAGTTGTATTTTTATAAATAAAGATTATTTATGTGATCATTAAGAGTATATGTTATTTTATAAGAATATAAGCTTCAACCTGATTGAATTTATATAAAATTGAAGAGAATTCTCGTATTTATACGTGAATATACGTTTCCTAGTAGAATTCTCTTGAAAAAAAACCTACTTCTCAAATGTATACAGGGTGTCACTGAATGTTTGGTACTTTTTTCATATTTAGATAGAGCGAGCCAAACTGAGTCGAAAAGTCATGTACCATTTTGCAATTTTCGCAATAGTTGATGAGTTATTAATGATTAAAAATCGCCGTATTAGCCCGGCCCACCGCCAAATCCAAGCGAGCGCGAGATGCGGCCGCCCCGCGGTCGGCGCGCGGGCAGTTGTTTTCTACTAGCGGCGATGATTACGCACGAACGGCGCGTAACGCCGGGCCCCCGTCCTGAGCGATGATAGTTTCTCGCCTTTTTTAAATAGAAATAAAATTTTCTAACAACATAGAAAAATTTTTTGTGCGTACGTATGTACATACGTGTGTACATGCATACACACAGGAACATATCAATTGTACTGCTTAAAAAAGCGATTACTCAATTTACTTTTTTTCTTTTAGTAAGTAACGGTTGTCTTTAAGAAAGAATATTTTCTTGATGATAGTCTTAAAATGTACAAATTTTAGAAAGAGTCTTTATCATGTACTCGAAAGAAGAATTTATACTCCTTCAAAGAACATAATAAAATTTTATCAAAGAAAAGTCAAAATAATAAATAAAGTAATATGAGGACCCTCGAGATTAAAATAGGAGAAGTCAAGGCTATGAGGGTCAGACGCAGATCACAGTGAGTAATATCAGAAATAACTGATTTATTCGTCGTTTTGATACATTACATCGATCCGTACGTTTCGGCTCAGTTTTGAGCCATCTTCAGCGGTAGTTACAGAAATTAAGTTACACGTTCTCCGTACCGTATGGTGAGTATACTGATTCAAAGTATCAGAAAAATAGATCAATTGATCCATATCTGTAAATTTGTTCAATTAATGTTGAGATATTAAAAAGATCCCTTAGGAAACTCACCATTCGGTCTGAAAAACGTGGAATACAGAGCCATGTACATAATGAATACTCTCTGCGAGAAGACTTGACGATCTTGTCGACACGACACACAATGATATGAAAGGTCTTGCAAGAAGAGGCATGTCGTAGGTCAACACACCGGCGAGGATTATAACAAAGCACGATTTGACACCGTCTCAAACTGACACGGATTTTTTGCATCATGCATATGTCACGGTTTTGAGCAAATTGTAATCCATGCTCATGAACTTTGGTCGTTGGCAAATCGGGGTTTTACTATTGGTACATGTAATATTGTGACGGTGTCAAATCGTGCTTTGTTATAATCCTCGCCGGTGTGTTGACCTACGACATGCCTCTTCTTGCAAGACCTTTCATATCATTGTGTGTCGTGTCGACAAGATCGTCAAGTCTTCTCGCAGAGAGTATTCATTATGTACATGGCTCTGTATTCCACGTTTTTCAGACCGAATGGTGAGTTTCCTAAGGGATCTTTTTAATATCTCAACATTAATTGAACAAATTTACAGATATGGATCAATTGATCTATTTTTCTGATACTTTGAATCAGTATACTCACCATACGGTACGGAGAACGTGTAACTTAATTTCTGTAACTACCGCTGAAGATGGCTCAAAACTGAGCCGAAACGTACGGATCGATGTAATGTATCAAAACGACGAATAAATCAGTTATTTCTGATATTACTCACTGTGATCTGCGTCTGACCCTCATAGCCTTGACTTCTCCTATTTTAATCTCGAGGGTCCTCATATTACTTTATTTATTATTTTGACTTTTCTTTGATAAAATTTTATTATGTTCTTTGAAGGAGTATAAATTCTTCTTTCGAGTACATGATAAAGACTCTTTCTAAAATTTGTACATTTTAAGACTATCATCAAGAAAATATTCTTTCTTAAAGACAACCGTTACTTACTAAAAGAAAAAAAGTAAATTGAGTAATCGCTTTTTTAAGCAGTACAATTGATATGTTCCTGTGTGTATGCATGTACACACGTATGTACATACGTACGCACAAAAAATTTTTCTGTGTTAGAAAATTTTATTTCTGTTTAAAAAAGGCGAGAAACTATCATCGCTCAGGACGGGGGCCCGGCGTTACGCGCCGCTCGTGCGTCGCGCCCAACGACATATATAATATTATATATGTCGTTGGTCGCGCCGTGTCATCATCGCCGCTTGGAGTAAACAACTGCCCGCGCGCCGACCGCGAGGCGGCCGCATCTCACCGCGCGCTTGGATTTGGCGGTGGGCGGGCCAATACGGCGATTTTTAATCATTAATAACTCATCAACTATCGCGAAAATTGCAAAATGGTACATGACTTTTCGACTCAGTTTGGCTCGCTCTATCTAAATATGAGAAAAGTACCAAACATTCAGTGACACCCTGTATATGCTTCCGTTTCTCACTTGTGGAAATTGTTTTACTGTAAAAAGTATAGATTTGTTTGAAGTAACAAAACGTCATTTTTTTAAGAACCTTATTATTTCATACAATTTTCATATAGATCCTAATGTCCATGTCTTTTACAATAAATAAGTACTATATGTATCTCAGGTCTATATTCCACTTCTTAGCAAGAACTATTCTTACAAATTATCTGCACAAGTTTCTTAAAATATAGCTTACTTACAGCTAGGAACTCGAACTGGAGCTTTACGTTACATTGAAGTGCTATGCATTAGCAAATAATATGTTTATACATAGTGAAAACGAATCTATAAGCAATATAATACATATACAGAGTAAGAGTTAGAGAATAGAATTAAATTCGCAGTTTACAAATAGTTTCGATTTACGCTGTACAAAATTAATGTATATAATGCATATAAACTATGTATATTCATATATTTATATATATGTATAGATTATAAATAATACTTTTCTAACGTCTAACTTCTCTTTATCATCTTTCATTTTTCAATAACTTCCTGAAAGCTAGCGTCAGTGTTATAAAATATAAGAACGTATATGGGCAAGAAAATAAAATGAATAATGCGATAATGATTCTCCTTTTCTCGTTCGTTATAGCACAAATGTGTTGTTAGGCCAAACGTTCTGTATCTTACAGCCATGGGTGCCACGAGGGATCCATTCTGCAGAGATTGTCATGGCTATTGGCAGCGGCTACTAGTGTGCTGACCTTACTGTCAATGCCGTCGAAATTCGCGAGAGAATTTAGTCTACCGACAATCGCGTTGACCGCGTGGTTCACCATTTTTATCAGAAGTTCACCCTTCAGATCGGTCGGCGCTTGTGATGTGCCCTCGGCGTCTTCTTGCCGTTTATGGTCCGCGATCACTTCATCCCGCAAAATTGTGCGAAGTATAGCATGCAGCTGGAACGTGGGCTGAACCAAACAGCGCGCTGTGGCGATCGCGCTAGCGGTCAATGGTCCGCAAACTCCTGCAAAAGAATTAACATCGTGAAACCTGAAAGAATTTGGCAACCGTCTGCACAGTAACGAATATCGGATTTACTACAAGTATTTCTATATAACATTTGAATTTATCCAAGCACAAGGGATGTCTATATCAAGATATCTTTTTATTTTCACGTCGACAGACGAGAAGATTAAGATTGTGTCTGACTGACCTATAGTTGTGAGAAATTCGAAGATATTGGGCGTCAAGCGGAAGGGTACCGGTCTCTTTGCGTCTAACTCTCCGGAGATGTCATCGATGTCGAATTTGAAATACGCGATGTTGATTAGACCGGAATCCTGATGCACGTACATCATGTCGGGATTGAGTCGCGTAAGATGAAGTACGTATTCGGCAAAGCATGTCAGCGACAGCTGCAAGGTGAACTAAAAACAGAAAGATGAAGACACGTTGAAAATACATATGTTGCATTGTAGTTTTTTACATCAGTGATTAAATTCTTCGATGATTGCAGGTCTCTATCTCTATTTTTCTTGGTCAGAAATTTAGAGATGTTCTTCTTTTTTTGTATCAATTACTATAAAGAAGGATATAATTTTGTGCTTGAACTCAAAAAGCTTTCTTGTAATATAAAATCAATTAAAAATTGTCCAAAAAACCTACAATATTTATGTTTTAAATCATTAGTATTAAAAAAAGTACTTACCATTTTTCTGAATGTCCAATAATCAGTGGCGCTGGGGAATGTTTTCATTGCCCAATCTTTGATCATAGTTTTGGAGACCATTGTGGTCTGCACTTCCTTCAGAATATCCCGTAGCACTTGATGGCTGGCTTGCGCGCCTCGTGCTTGTACGGCAGCCAGTTTCTCATAATATCTGGCAATAGGTGCGTCGCGCTCCATCCCCAGCTTGGCACAGGCCTGCTTGTAAATGTCTAAGAGGGAAATCGCTGCCGGGTTGTCCTCCACGAGTCTCATCTGCGGCGAAACCGCGACGAGTCGTGGCACTGTAAAGTGCAGAAAACGTCGTGACGTTTCCTTCTGCTTGGTCAGATAGTGGTTCAACATGCGCAACAGTTGTAACAGGCGCTCTTCACGTCTGGCGTCTCCCAGACCAGCGTCGTTGACCACTAAATAAGGATAGAGGCGACCGTTGTGACCGCGAATGCGTAATCTCCTGGCGGCCGTGTTGTGTCGTTGGACCACCTCAACGCGTGGTACAAATCTCGCTATCTTTACAGAATAATGCGAGTGCTAAAGGATATAAAATTTTAGAAAGGATTAACAAAGCACAGGCCCTTTTCAATTCAATATTGAACATTATTTTTATCGTTTAAATAAAAATAAGATTATAAATGCTGAATATTATTATGCAGTTGGATAGCTTTAATTTTAAATTATCGGGAACAAACTCCCTAATCTCTTTCTTAATTTCACCTTTATTTTCTACTTATATATATATATATATGATATATGGAAAAATATCATTACGTGTATGCGTAATTATGTCTATGCGTATCCACTGAGAATAGAGGATTTTAATTTAGAAGAGTTTGACTGTCTTACCCTAGGTATGAGAAATTCACCGGGCAGCTCGACTTCTGCAGTTTTCAAACTAAAATTGCTCAAAAAGCGACATTTCTCCTCAATTAAAAAAGATCTGCAAAACAATGCACGAATCTGTAGTCCACGAATCATAAAAAAGAGAAGTCATTGTAAAAAAACAGAAGTCAACAATTAAAAAATAAAATATTACTTTGGCAGTTGTTTCGTTTTTTCTTCGAGGATCTTTATCCATTTCTTCAACTTGCTGATGAGATTGTGTAGTAATCTAGCTCCAGGTACAGTGAAGTCGAAATCACTCGTAAATTGGCCTTTCATTTTCTGGAAAACAGGATCCTGCACGGTAGCTTGAGCTCTTCGTGCCAAAGATTCCGATGCCGCCGAGCTAAACGAGCTGCTCATGTTTTGGGAGGATGATATGTTCTCTGCAAATCGCAAAGTACATATTAGAGGGAAATCGTCTCCTTTTTGTCTAATTCTCGTTTAATAACCAATACAAAAAGCGAAATTGGATTTACCAATGCCAATACCGAACGTAGAACCAAGTTTTTTCACGAAGTTCAATGTATGAGGAGTTATTGTAGCTTCGCTGACTGCTCCACGATTTTCGAATGCTATCGCGTAACATTTTGCGAGGCCTTGTCTCAACTGCCTTAAAACTTCTTCATACCACGTCTCACGGAACCATACCATCTGAAATATAAATTTATAATATCTCTTTTTATACGGGAAATCTTAAAATATTGAATCTTACAATTAGTATAAAGATATCTCAATTATAAACTTAAGATAATTACAGAATATTTGGGACACACACACACACACACGCACACGCACGCACACGCACGCACACACACGCACACACACGCACACACACGCACGCACACGCACGCACACACACGCACGCACACGCACGCACACGCATGCACACACACGCACACACACGCACACACGCGCACACACGCGCACACACGCGCACACACGCGCACACACACACGCGCACACACACACACGCACACACACGCACACACACGCGCGCGCACACACACACACACACACACACACACACACACACACACACACACACACACACACACGCCACACGCACACACACACACACACACACACACGCACACACACACACGCACACAATATTTCTAAAGTGCTTCGATAAACTTCGAAAATAATTTCTTGACATTAAAATAAGAAAAAATTCATATACATACATGTATTTGTATATATCAAGCTAATAAAAAATCTCTATTATTCTATTAGCTATATCTTTTTTTATTATATATAATTTTTTACTGTATATTCTTTATATGATAACGTATACGTGTATACATCCATTATATTTCCTGTATTTGTGTATTATGTCTTATTATGTGACATTAAGTGGATAAAAGTAAAAGAATTATTCAAACCAACCTGATCGACTATGCCCTCCAAACTAGATAAGATAGTTGGATGAATGTCTCTTTGCATATGCATGATCTTCGAACACCTCCACATAGGCGCCGTGGCACGTACCGTATGACCGGTTTCCGATATTCCCTGTTGCGGGAGTACATTGCCCGTGGTAGAGCCCCGTTCTTCGACACCATCCTGACTCTTCCCTGCGGTCAATTCACCGCTTTTATATCTCTCCCTCTGCTCTATTTTCAAAGTCAAATAAAGAGTACGGATGGAGAAATAAACCGCTTGCGGGAACATCCTTCCAACTTGACTTAACAAGTTTAAGATCACACTTCCTTCGTAGCGCACCAGATACATCAGTAACTGCGGTACCCACGGTAACCACTGAATAGCTGGGACACCCACGGCATACTTGTCCAAAGTATCCATGAGCAATGACTTGTCGTCATCATAGGTGAGTAGCCATAAAATTTTTGCAATGTACTTTCTGGATTTTGATTCATTCTGGTGCCTGCAGGCATGTAAGAAGCATACAAGAGCGTTTACGCCGATGTTGATCTGACGAGCATGTCCATCGCGCGTAAAGATACTTTCGAGATAATCGCCCCAAAGAGACCAAGCTTTCACCAGAGTGTCATGCAACTGAGTCGCCGCAGAAAAGCTTTTGTTGGCATCGTCCGAGCGGCCAAGTTGTGACTGAAGCAAACCCTTCAGTGCGTAAAATTCAGCGACCATTTCTTTTGTAAAATACGCCATATTGGTTGATTCCAGCACATCCAAACCTTCTTGCAACTCGTTTTGCCCTCCCATAGTGGCCATCTGCAAATAGCACTTTACCTGTTGTCTGATTTTCTGGAAGCAATCGACCATAGGTACGCTCGTGGGATTATAAATCTTGGCCAAAGAATCCAGGCAAACGCCGCATAGATTCTGCTTTCTAGCAATTTTACCAAAGTGAATAATCGCCTGCATAGAGGCATGCACGCCAAGCAATGAGTGATTAACCGTTTGGTCCTGTTGAGAATCATAGTGATTGGAGATAAAGGTATAGTGATGTTGCCTCCAAGTAAAGATATCCGACCAGTGACTGAGATCGTCGGCTATTACGGGTAAACGATTTCTCCATGTCTTTACGATGGCCTTCATGTCGTGCAGTGAGTTACTCCTGCCATGTAGCAGTCCCTGATGGATTTGCATTGCTTCCTGAAGCTCCATTATCTGTTGGGCCGCTTGTAGCAGCGGCTGATGGACGTGGCTAACAATGCGCGGCAGTCGACGCCACTCACGCATACACAAGCCAGACGCAAGTTCTACGTAACGCTCGACAGTGCTCAGATGTTGATCCTCACTACTGCACAAGGTTACAAATCCACGATACAGGTTGATCTACAACAATATAGAAAAAATTACGAGTTTGACAACATCTCCTTTTGATGTTAAAACATATACGTATGCATGGCAAGATTGCGCTACAAAGTCAACATCTCAGATGGAATGGAAAAAAATTATAAAGCTATAAAGCGTTTATCTTTTTCTTAAGGATTATTACGTCGTAATACCTTCCAGGCCATTTCCCGTGGACAATTGTGCTCCAACTGTGTGAGAATTTCCTTCATCACCGGCCAATTGGGAATACGCCATGCACTCTCTAGGACGAGGAAGGGATTCTTGTAGTTATTATGGCCGCCGAGTTCCAATAGAATGTCCCACTGATTCTGTTCTTTCACAGTGCGCTCCCAATGTCTTTCCCAGAGAAGCATCTCCTCGTTAAGATGATAGGGTGCAGGGCCAGACGGATAGTCCTGTCGAAACTTAGCCGTACATACCTCGTACGCACCTTGTGCCTGCTCAAAAAATCCTTGCTGCTCTAGCGCAATCGCGTGCAAGGTCTCCTTGTAATGCGCAGGCCTCTTCTGCCACAGACCCGACCACATGTCTTCCTCACAGAGCAACGAGTACATCTCCGAGAGCATGTGCATCACCTCGTAATAGGGAGTGACGCACTCAACCTGCTCGGCTTCGTCAGGCGAGCGATACAGATCAGTCTCGCCTCGATTCTTTACGTTACCGCCGTTACCGTCCGCCGCCATCTCGGCACCCATCTGCTCTAGACTCAGGGTTATTCGGTGCCAGACATTGTGCGACCTACCCAGGTATTTCATCACGGGCGGCGGGATGGCCACCGGTGGATTACAGTGCGCCAGCGACTCGAGGAAAGTGCCGAGCGCGCTCGGATGGCAATCCTTCTGGATAACGTGTGTCCCGCTGGCGACAAACGGTGCTATTTCTGTCGTTATGGCATTGAGATAAGGTTCTTCCAAGATGAACCATATTCGTGGGAACATGTCCAACCAGACGCGCTCCGCCAGCCCTGTGTCCATGTGGCACAGCTGAGCAGTTGCTAGGAGCAACTGCTCCGTTTTGATCTTCTTCGCATTCTCCATGAAGCGTATCTGTTTGTTGATCATCTGCGTCAAGCTGGGTTTCTCGGTGATCTCATCAGCAGGGGTGGTGGCGCTCGTCGAATCCATCAGATTGGACAACCAAGTGTCCATCTCGAGGAACGTCTCCTTCGAGTCTCCTTCCGCCATCTCGGTGTCCTGCGGCTCCTCGTCAGGGCGACCGAGACGACAAACAAAGTGCGTTTGATCCTTGCTCTCCTTTTCCTTGCCTCCTTGCATGATAGACGTAAGGCTAGGTAGCAAGAGATCTTCATTTGTTATTTGTACCGAGGTAGTAGTATTGACGGTGGCCAGCAGCAACTCGATGCACTGCTTGATCCAATAGTGGGATCCTATGTTCTCCCAATTCTGACTGACGACGATGTACAAAATACGATCGGCCAAACGCTTCTTCATCGAATTGTCAAATATCTCGAAAAACTTTGCTCTCACTTGCGGCTGCACGCAACGCAGACCGGCCAGGAAAGCCTGTTCCAGCTTACAAGTTAATTCCGTCAGCTTCAGGCTGTCGTCGCGGTAAACGTAATTCACCAGCTCCAAGAATTGCCT
This sequence comes from Temnothorax nylanderi, assembly GCF_030848795.1. Classification (NCBI taxonomy): domain Eukaryota; kingdom Metazoa; phylum Arthropoda; class Insecta; order Hymenoptera; family Formicidae; genus Temnothorax; species Temnothorax nylanderi. The sequence goes on along the minus strand of NW_027249167.1, from coordinate 326,119 downwards.
GTTCAGCTCTAGATCGTCGGGAAACCGTTTCTCGACGTACTGCATCATTTTCACCAGCAGGATGGACTTCTCGCGCAAACTGGGCGTCTGATTCATTGCGATGGTGGTCTTGTTTTTCATCCACTCCTCCAGTATCTTTGTGATGGCCTTCATCACTTTGACATCTTGCGTCTTCTCGATCAGGCCAACCAAGATCGTGCCTATGAACGACTTGCGCATGTCGACGCCCATTACTGCTACGCGATTCTTCACCAGATCCAGACTGAGAATCAACAATTCGCTCGTGACGGGATTGGCCTCAGTCTGCGTGGAGTGCAAATGTTCTTTGGCCATTTTGTGCAACACCCTCATGAATGGAGTTATCAGCCGATCGATATAACTGGGATTATTCGTACAGGCAGCTTTAAGCATCATAAGTGTGCCAAAAAGCGAGCTTGGCGTAGCCGCGCTAGTCTTTTCATAAGTAGTCAGTCCTTCGGCTATAAATCTGCCTATAGTCGTGTATAATGTGTCCAGTTCCTCATACTTGGGTGCTATGTTTGGAGACGCCTGCTCGGCCGGGAAAATCGTCATCAGTCGTGACAGCAAGCCATGTACCAGACGTATGATTTTAGTGTTGCTGCTGGTGATACAGGCACCTATTCCGCGTTGCAGTGGCTTAAAGCTGGCGAGTATTTGCTCCCGCTTCATTACGCTCAACAGAAACGTTAGTACTTCCAGTGCTGTGCTAATGTTACCGTAGTTGGGTTGAGCGCTGTCCACACTGGCGAGAACTTTGTCAAGCCAAGCCAGCTTTAAGTCGCACTGTTCGGCGACCCATACATCGGGTTTCAGCGCCATTTTCAATAAAGCGACGCAACGTCTGGATAATTGCTCACCAGGATTGCCGTGAATAGTCGTCACATCGTTTACTTGACACGCCAGGCGCAGCAAGAAATTCAAAACGGCGTCCGCGTGAGCCTTCTCAATGGGTTTTGCCGATCCCGGCTCCATTCTGGGTAGAATAAGAGGCACGGGGCTGTTACCGGACGGCTGGGAACTCATGCGTTTGCCCGACGGATCCTCGTTAATCGTGCGTTTAATCAAAGTCGACGGTTGCATCGCTCTATTAGATTCTGAGGCTTCGGCTTCTTCCTTAATCCTATACAGCTCCCACTTAACGATGACCTCCGCCAATTCAACAGCTAGTCGCCTATGTTCTATAGTAGCGGTCGGGGTACATCCTATACGTTGAATCGAGTTTACTATATGCTGGACCAGGTGGTGCCTGACTGGATAGTAGACTTTGTAGTGCCTCACAACTAGTTGTAGGATATGAGACAATTGTTGCATAGAGTGACCTTCCTCCACGATAATCTTCTTCGTCCAGTGTGTTAACATAGTATTACCATCTTCCATCCGTACAGGCATCGCAGGTGTCAGTATTTCTAACGCTTGTCGTACAACATTACGCGCGTCCACGGCATGCGCTTTCAACAAGCTATGAAACACTTGCAAGACTATGCGTTTGTGGATAGCAAACTTAGCTATTATGTGACTGAGTAGAAGATGGCCATGGTATCTAGTGGTCGGATCTACGCAATTCTTGCCGAGTAAGCAAGGCCAGGCAAAGGTCATCAAGCGACGCAGCTTGTTTCCTTGCCTCTTGTTGGTCACGTCGTGAATGTGTTGCGATGCCTGTTCCACTAAAAGACAGGAGAATTGCAGTAAAGAGATGCGGACGCAGTCGGCGGAGCCAAAAGGATTGTCCGGGTCAATTATCTTGCTGATAAATACTGATACAACGTTCTCCGGGTTGTCTTGATAAGGCATCGGCGCCCCCCCGACCAGTTTGGTACCTTCGCCTCGCTCAAAGCTTATTGCGAAACACGGAATTATGATCAGTTGCAGAACGTTGGCCTTCAGTTCCTGCGACATGTTGTTCGTGGGAAAATGTTCGACAAAACGGAAGAAAGCACTTCGCTTCCATTCGACCGTGTATTCCTGCGCCACTGTGTTCTCCAAGAAATCTCTTAAAAATTGAAAGTCTGGCACAAACCGGTCGCACGTGGCCCGAAGCAGTTGGAACAGCAGATCGATATCATTCGGTTGATGGCGGAAATAATGCAGCAAGATCTTGACAATGTGCTTCGGCTCCTTCCAATGGCAGTACTCGACACCCTCGACCTTCTTGTGCAACGCCTGATAGTCATTGTTGTACCAGATCTGCTTCAACGCGCCTACCAACTGGCTCTGGGTGGATAACCATTGTTCGTCGTACTTAATCAGTATACAGATGATCTTGATCGCCCGATACTGTACTTCGCTCTTCTCCGGATGAGTCAAATTGGAATTAGTTTGCGAGTGAGCAAGCAGCATCGTGACAAGCCGGGCTGTGCTGTTGTGTAAAATATCACGGAATGGCTTACCGTCCTTGTGGCTAATAAGATACTCCAGATATCTGCTCCACTGTTGATCCTTGATATTACTGTCATGCAGAAACAAATTGAGCGCATCCGTCGGATAACGTAGGAGACATTTCATCAGAGGTTCTCTGAAAGGGCTGGAGACCTCGACTAGCAAGGATTTTTCCGTTTGCAGGATGAGTCTGCAGAGCGCGTCATTGAACTTGGGTAGCGATGCCGGAATGTTGTGATATATCCCTATAATGATGGTGATCTTTTGCTCGTTCTCACCGGACTTTGATATACCTTTGTGGGATTGAATTAAGTTCTCCAAAAACTTTTTCACATGTTGCAGCATTTGTTCGCAGAGAGTAACGCTGAAGGTGCTCGGGAAAAGCTGCGTTAGATACGACAGTCTTCTGACGCAATCCAGACTCAAGTTTCTGTGATCACCAAGCGTCAACAGCATAGGCCGCATCATTGTGTGAACAGATTCCATATCGAGCTGAAAACCGGCAATAAATGTTTTCATACACTCAAAGGCTGTCTCCTGCAACTCTGCATGGGGTTTTTCCAAAGCTTTATATAAAACTCCAAGTATCTTGTTCCGGCAGTTCTCGATGTAATAGCAAGCTGCGAGCGCTCGTAATGCCGATTTTCTTAGGGGCATCAAATTCGAGATTGATTTGTAGCAAGCCAACTTATTGAGATTGGCCTCGTCCGCTTCGCAGAGACCCAATAACTCTTGGAAAAATACCTTGTGCTCCGTGATGTTTAAATCAATGGTGAAGAGACGCGGATTCAAGGTGGTGCAGAATGTGTTACCGTCCATCAAACCGATTTGTGCGTTGGTCGGCTGATGCCTCAAAAGATGTTTCTTGGGCGGTATCATGTCTGCTAAGACTTCCTTATGCGGCTCCATGACCTCCGTCACCGATTTGTTCTGTATTTCGGCGAGCTGACGTAATGAGGCCATGGCCTGTTCCCGCACAATCGTGTGTGGCGACGTCACCTGCTTGACCAGTTCGCGGGTAACCTCGTACAGACTCTTGTTTTGCGCTTCTATCAATTCCGTGTTGTCCTCTTGAATCCCAGGATTCACGCAGACTCTTAGCATCTTTTCCAGATTTTCTTTTGCCATGTCAATAGCACCGTTAGACACCTCGTCAGTTAAATCCATCATTACGAATATGAGAGCCTTCAAGAAGACGAACAAGTGATTGAGGACCCATTTAGTAGCCATTCGTTCGAACAGAAACTTTATCGTTATACAACCACCCAGTTTGGCGTACCAGGCGCGCTCGTAGCACAGTGAACACATTCTCTCCGCTAAGTACTCCATGAAGGGCAATTGGCATGCCCGTTCCTTCGAGCCCAGAATATTCGTCGCAGTTTCTAATATCAGCACAAGCGCCAAATATCCCGCTTTATACAGTTCTCTTTCGTCGTGACCCATTATGACAGCGAGAGCATCGATCAGCACAAATGGGTCTTGACCTTGCATATCTTTGCGGTTTTCCCGCTCCGTCCAACTGAACAGACCGGCCTGTTGTGCTATGGCGATCATCGTGTAATGCCTCACGACGGAAACGACAGTGTTGAGCACAGAAGGTCTCAATTCTTTGATCTCTGCGGCGACAAACATGCCGGTCAGTGCTGTCTGCTGAACATTTCGCGCCACAGCGTCAGGACACCTGTAGTGTGGTCCTTGTTGAGGCAGTATCTCGCCTTCTTTAAAACTCGGATGCGTAAACAAATCGTACCATAGGTGAGCGGCGTCGTCCATTTTTAAGGATGCCGCCAAATAGCAATATATAATCTCCCAACATTGCTTGCGGTAGAACACATCCGTCGTGTTAGATTTCAATGCATTAAACGCAGCCTCGATCACTTTTTCCATTGGAAAATCGATCGACTGGGACAGTCCTTGGAAGTAAACCACTACATTGGGAGAATTGGTCTCACGATCATTGTATTCTAGCTTTTGCGGTTCAATCATCATTCTTCGATTTCCACCGCCAAATTTGCCGAGGACTCGGAAGGCGACGTGAGCTTGATCGGTGGAATTATGCAATGTCCTCCAGAGAGCTTGCATTAATTCGGCACGAATCGGTTGTATATGCTCATATAAAAAATCGGGCTGCAGATTGTCAACGCATAATTCTAGAGTACGAAGACCTTGGCTTACTAGACAGTAACTTCCGTTGAGAGCGGAAACCAAGGGATCCATTAGCATCGGAAGATACGGTAAGAGAGAACTGAGACGCACGGGCACAGTTAAGCATAACTCGACAAAGAGATCTTTCATATGTTGCCTATGTAAACCAGATTGCAGTCTGTTCAGTCCCTCCAACATATTAGGAAGCAGGGGTAAGAATTCTTGATATAATAAATCATGAGAGCCACCCCCTATAGATCGGAACAAAGCACGCAGCAGTAGAAAATAGTTGTATGGCTCCTTCGCTGACATAGCGAGCTCCATGGCGCGGTTTACAATTAGATTTAAATGTGGCCGCAGCATGTGTTCGTTTTCGGCAGGAAAGAGCGATACGCTGCCGAAGACAAGTTTGAATAATTTAAGATACAGATTACTGCGTTCCACATTCGATCCCATCTCGCTCATTCGTTCGAGCAGATATTCCACCAGGATGGTTGCAAACGTCGACGAGACTGTATGACTCGACAAGAATGAGCTTCCGATTATTTGCAAAGCGCAGTTTTTGAATATTCTCTCGACCATATAATCTATGGATACAGAGAAGATCTCTTGAAACGTTTGGGGGTTCATTTGCGTGAACACGTTGCCGAAAAGATCTAACACCTCCTTCTCTTCTCGCGTCCGTATAGTTTGAGATTGTACTGGTCTGCCTGGCTGTGTGGGAATGCCAATTGATGGTGGTCCTATTGTGTAAATATCTAGAGCTGGTAAAGCCCATTTAACAAGTTGTATATAAATCAAAGTCTCTTTCGGCTGGAGTTGATTGGACTGCGTTGCCTCGCTGGTTCTGCTATTGATGCAGTTAGATGTTATAGCCTTAGCTCCATGCACTAAGCTTTTCACTAAATTTCTATAATCCGCTACATTGTAACTCATCGCCTGCGAGGTCGGGAAGCCAAATTTCGATTTTGGCGGTTCTTTCTCCTCATTCACGTCAATACACGGCTTCGTATCCTCAGTCGTATTGTCCGCTACGGCGGGCCGTAGCTGTTTCGTTTTGTTTCGCAGAATTGGAATATAGATTTTGGCGATAGTTTTAAATTTCAGAACAAAAACCAACAATATACGTATCAACAACTCGCGTCCTTGAGTGCTGTTTTCGGCATCGGATCTTTGCCTAACTGTATCCACCAGGTTCATCAGTAATTTACAAGAAACCATCTGAACGGCTGTGGGTAAAGTCTGATCGAGCAAATTTTTACCATACAAGTGCACCGCTCTGGATACGTCACTGAGCGGCAACTGTAGCCTAACATGATGAACTAAATCGGCGAGTGTTGAGTAAGCTAAAGGTCTTAAGGCCTCATGGGCGGTCCAACCGTGGCCAATAAAGATATCCTCGTTAAAGAAAATCTCCATATGCGGAATAAAATGATTTCGTAGATCTGTAGCGAGTATGTGGCGCGAAGCTATCACGAGTTCTTTGCGTAAGTGAGCCACTTCCATCGGACAGAGAGTAAATAAGCCTAGTATACCTTTGACCAGCATCGCGCTGTTCTGAGATATCAAGTCTTGGTATAATCTTATCACGTACGCAAGGAATGAAAGCGTCTTAACTTGCGCCCCCATGAAGTCAACGAAGACCTCTTTATTAAACCCAGGAGAATTTCGATGCTGCTGACTAGGTTGAAGCGATATGGTCGTTATCACAATTGGAACAAAATCCGATACGTCCTGATGTACATTCTGTTTGTATAATTGATTCAATAAAACCACAATTATCGGTAATTCTTGAAGCACCTTGAGAGATAGCACTGCTTTCGGAATCAAATTGTACTGGAAATAATAAGACATGTCCTAATTAATTTCACATTTCTTTTTCTTTACTTTATATTATGTACTTTCAATCATAATCTGTATGCGAATTATACAATAGGATAAATTTAGTACTAAATAAATAAATTAACAAAAGACTATAGTTACCGTCACGACAGTACCATCGGCAGCTTTCTTTTCGCTTTGTATTGCTGTAATCGTAAACGTTTCTTTCAATAGGGCTTCTATGTTAATTTCTGATAGCTCTTTTACACGTAGAGGCGGACGTGGTTCAAATATTTTTGGCAAATTTTTTGGTAACTCGCTATATACCGATTTGACAAATTGAAGGAAATATTGAATCTGTAAACAGAAAAGAAGAAAATAGTTAAAGCAATATTATAGAAATAAGATAAATGACACGTGAGTCCATGTGAAAATGATTGGTTCATAATTGGGTCTCAGGTTCGAATCTGACTTTCATCCTATAGGCCATTGCATGTAACAAAGTTTTAGTCATAATCGTAAGGCCGTAAGAAAATAGACCAATCACACTCGATTATTCTTCGAGCTCAAGGAGAATAATCGACTGTGATTGGTCTATTTTCTTACGGCCTTACGATTATGACTAAAACTTTGTTACGTGCAATGGCCTTATGTATACTTTAGTTCGTAAAAGATTGAGTTCGTAGAGTTTAAAAGTTGCAAGTAAAGAAATATAAAGTAAATTGTAACAACAAATTGATATATATATATATAGGTGTGTGTGTGTGTAAAATAAATTAATTATGAAAGAATTACTCACTTCTGGATTGAATGTCGGTTTATATTGCTTATGAAGGTCGATTATGATGCGTAAACACACTAGCACGTTTTCTTCATTGTCTGTCTCTAGTAGTTTAAATATAAGGGTCAGAATTTGCCTGACATATGGACGCAAGTATTCATTGCTTGGTAATCTATGTATCATTTCCAAAATTAGTTTTCTAACTTGCTGAATGTTATATTCTGATATAAAGTGCGGCTCTCCCTCTTGCAATATCTTCAGAAAGATCTTCATCATATGATCGAGAAATCCCGGATATTGTGATGAGCACATAATGATCTACAATTAATTTTGTACATTATAATTAATGTAAACATAAGTACATATATTAAATACATATATTTTCCTCCGACAGATTAATTAAGAACTATTATGTACTGTATGAATAATATTGATGATATTTGAATACCTCGAAATTTTCTGATAATTCTTGAGCTGCCTTCAGTTTCAGTTCATCTTTTGAAACTGGATCAGCCAGCATGGTCACGTATGAACGATATGTGTTCATTTGTGTTACTGGATCGGGTGCCATTTTGATCGTTATGAGAGATCCTTGGTAAATACTATAAACAGTCCATTAGAAGATCTGAAAATCAAATATTCAATATATGCAGAGATGTGCAAAAAAAATTGAATTAAAAAATTAATACATATATATAAATTGCTAAATAAAGTACTTCTCTTCCATATTCTTTATAGTTCGATTTTTGAACATTCGAGTAAAAATTGTTTTATGTTGCTTAATGTAAGGACATACTTTATATCAACAAATTTATATTAATCGGTTAGATATTAAATATCTAATACAATAAATATTTATTTGATACAAATATTGAGCTAAAGGAATATATATGTCTTAAAATCAATGGATCTATGTTGTGTAAACAAGCCTTAGCAACCACTTTGCTCAGTATATCAGAATCCTTTTCATTTATATAATGTATATTTTAAAAAGAAAATATATTCTGTGTAATTTACGGACTTTTGTAGTAGTATAACATACAATAATATCATGTTAGCTATAGTAGATAATGTAAGAATTCTGTGATATGGAACACTCGAACGAAGATGATGAGCTACAAACTCCACTAGCTCACGAGATACTATAGTTTTATTGTAGATGTATAAGACATTGGAAACGCAGTGCGGATTTTAGTTTGCTAAGCATTGCTGCAAGCGATAAGAAGAGATCTCGACTGATTTAAATTTCTAGCTCAGAGATCAAGGTGTATTAAGAGACAAAACATGGACGAAACAACGATTGATTCAATCTTTTCGGGATCATTGAAATCCTTACCACCTGTCAGTTCAAAAATTGTGCGGATATTCACGAGCTCGACTTTTACTGGTAAGCTGTTAATATATTTATAGTTACAGTAGGAGATAGTAGAATAAAAATAATAAAAGATACAATTTAGTGTTAAAAACTTTGAAAGAAAATGCAAAAGCAGTATAAAGTGACATATTGCATGTGAAATAGCAATGTTTATTTGATTATATTTCAGATACGACAATGGAAAGAAATACTTTAATGGCTCAGTGCTATCCCAAACTCAAGGACTACTGCAGAGAAAAACATGGTTTAGAATTTCAGGTAGGACTTTATTTCATAAGAAAGAAAATAATATGGCACATATTGAGACAAGCTGTTAACTGTATACTGATAAATATACATAGTAAAACATGAGTTATACATCTTGGATAGAGAAATTGATTTTCACGGTGCCAGGTACCGGTAATATACCTACATATAGGATTCAACCTTTTTATGTTAATCTTTGATAGGAATCGAGTAAACTTGATAATTACATTTAGGTCACATATACATATACTACAATTAAATTAGACTTGGATAATCGACAAAATCAGTTGTTGCATAAATCGCTATTTTATTTATCTAATTAATAATTTTCTCTGGTTAATAATTATATAAACTAAATATTTTGTTATTAATAGAAATCAAAATTTGCCTTACGTAATGATGGTTAAATCCCCCTTTGCAGGTGGTTGATATGAGATGGGGTGTACGTGATGAAGCCACCGACGATCATATGACTACAGAGCTGTGTATGAGAGAAATAGAAAATTGTCAGAGACTGTCTATGGGACCCAATTTCGTTGTCAGTAAATTTGCTTTTTAATTTAAACGGTTTAATCCTCCGTTACTTTACTTAAACTTCTTTTTCGAGAGTTTATAACTTCAGAAATATATCTAATTGTCTAATTAAGCAGTAGATTGTGTGATGCTCTTTCAACCTTTTTTTCCAAGGTTTGAAAAAGCATCAAACATTTTAATATTTACAAGAAACAAATATAATATTTTTCTACATAGGTATTCCTTGGACAGAAATATGGATATCGTCCTATACCAACATATGTTCTCAGTTCGGAACTAGAGATGTTAAGAACAGAATTAGAGGGTCAAGGAATGGACGTTAGTCTTCTGGATAAGTGGTACAAGAAGGATAGCAATGCTGTGCCGCCAACAAGTATATTACAACCGATCTCGTCTATCCTCAAAAACTTTAACAATAAAGTAAATCACTTTCGGCTACGTGCAATAATTTTACTTATTCAATGCATTGTCTGCTACTTAATTATTATACAATTATTTCTTTCCTATAATTATATCTTCTTGTTTGTGTATCTTTAAGAGAATACCTAAGTTGCAACAAGAGGATCAGGCGATTTGGTGGGACACCATGTGCAAAATGCAAAAATTGTTCAGGAAAGGCGCGCAATCCTTATTTAATAACGGGAAGTTTGACAAGGATACAATGCATAATTATTTCATGTCCGGTAAGAAAGATCCAATAGATACGAGTATAAAAACATAGCTCGATTTTACCAATACCGATAAAATATAATAAAAATTTATAAATCTTATGTCTTATGTTAATGAAAATAATTTTTCATACAATCTTTAAGATATTAAACATTCAAGATAAAATATAAAAATTGTTCTCTGGCCACTAATAAAATTTTCAAGCGTTAGTACTAAAGCCCAAATATTTTTTGGATCATATTTAGGATTGCATTACCTCATATATGTATTTGCATTGTAATAAAATCCTAATAATTACTAATCCTGAAACAGTGACCGAGCGGGAAGTGATTAACGGTGTGCTGAACGTTAAAAATACGAAAAATCATTGCCTGGCGTACGTGCGATACATAAACAACATTAATCTCCAAAATCTGAGGAAGGCCAGTTTATTTTTGGATATAGCCAATAGAAGTTTGGATAACGAAGCCTCGAAATTGTTGGCCGATCTGAGAGACGAGCGACTACCGAATAAAATCGAGAGCACGAATCTGCAGAGGTATCTCCTCCTTCCCCGAAAATTCACGAGATAAGCAATTTCTGTTGCGATTACCTTAATCGTGCATAGTTTTATGCAGATATACGGTGGAATGGATAGGGAGAGAGGGTCTGGATCCTGAAACTCATGGCGAGTACCTTCAGCACTTCATCACTCACTTTTACAGAAACATAGTGAAGCTCGTAGACCGTGCCATGAGAAAGGAAGATAATTCCGCGCAGGGACAAATAATAACCGAGATTTTGCAACACTTACATGCCTGTAATAATTCCGTAAAGGTAGGGTAAAAGGAAATTTACCAAGATTCTAAATATGGCCGAAATATTTAGGCCATATACTTTAATGTGTAAAGTATTAAATTAATTTGAATGGCTTGCTGTTATGAATAAAGTTAAAAGAGAAATTTAAAAAAGAAAGAGACTGATAAACTTTTCTCTGTATGAAAAACGGCATTAAAACCGATGATGATTATCTTGAGTGATAGAAGTTATTAATTAAAGGCAAATGTGATAAATCTAACCAATCTAATATTTATATATGTATATTCCTCTCTTGTATATCTAAACTAGAGACCCTCTAATCAGAGACTGGCCGTAAGGGGGCCACTTTTAATAGGTCCGCCATTTTTCTTCAAAAACAAGAGAAAGAAAGAGAAAGAGATATAATTAAGAGAGAAAGAGAAAGCAATATGAATGTATATCGCTTTCTCTTTCTCTCTTATATCCTTCTCTCTCGCAGGATTTTGAAGAAATCGCCTGATGGCCAGTCTCTGATTATAGGGTTTCTAATCTAAACCATATGCATATATACAGGGTGTATTAGAGCGCCCGTATCAGGCATTTTTTTTAGAAAAACGCATTTTCAAGGAAAGTGTTTCATATAAAAGTTGTAGGGTTTAAAAAGATCTATTTATTGATCTTTTCAGTGTGACCTTGATTGACGTCGCCAAGGTTAGGACAAGGTCACCTCGAATTTTTTAAATGGGACCTCCTATATTTTGAAGGGGCATAAAATAAGAAAAATTTTGGCGCAAACTAGAGGTCGATATGTTGTAAAAAATTGGCTTTTTTGAAGTTTGACCCTAAATAACTCCCGAACAGATCAACGTATCGACCTCTGGTTTGCGCCAAAATTTTTCTTATTTCATGCCCTTTCAAACGATATACTATAATATAGGGGCGTTTCACTTAAAATTTTTCAGTATCCCATGGGGACTCTAACTCAAAAATTTCAAGTAGAATAATGAAAGGAATTGAATAATAATTTCAATTTGTACGTTTGCAATTTTACAAAATCGAATACGTCTGCAAAATACAATCAAATTTTTTTTTAATTTTGTATTTTTTTTATAAAAATCGATTTCTTTCATTATTCTACGTATAAAAGTATCAAGGTAAAATTATCGAAAACTGAATACTTTACGAGATATTTCATATTTTATATCAAAAATATCATGACAAACTTTGAAATACCTCAGGAAATTCTTAACGAAAGAGAGCTTTATTATAGTGTTTTGAAAACGTCTCGACAAGGGCTACAAGAATATGCAATAAAAAATAGCGGATCCAATTAAAAAAATTTAAAATAACCCTGACTTGACTTTAATGACTCCACCTAAGGTCAGACTAATACAGTCAGTAAATAGATCTTTTTAAACCCTACAACTTTTGTCTAAAACATTTCTTCCAAAAACGTCATCTTTTCGAGATAATCCAGTCTCCCGACCTTTTTGTTACACCCTGTATATTATTCGTTTTAAAGTAACAAGTTAAACTTATACTAAAAATAAAGTTGATCTGATATCACTCATGATCAGACATGGATTAGATAACACAAACTTCGAAATTTTTAATCAATATAATTATTTTTTCTTTTTTTCGTGGATTACTCTGTACACTTGTCGCATTCGCTACAGGTGTTTTACGGACGCGAGGACACGCTGGAGAGGATAAAAAATTACATGCTAGGTAACAGCGATAAGCCGTTAGTGTTATACGGGGAAGGAGGATGCGGCAAGACTTCTCTGCTGGCGAAGAGCGCGGGTTTGACGAGCAGCACCTGGCTGACCGGTAAAAAACCGATCAGTATAATTCGGTATCTTGGCACTACCCCAGACAGCAGTGCGCTCACGCCCACGTTGATCTCCATCTGTCAACAAGTGAGTGCCGCTTATGCTTCTTTCCATTTTGGAAGATGACAATGAAACATTTTTGTTGTTGTTCACAGATTTCGTACAATTATGGATTGTCATTTGAGGAGATTCCAGATGATTTGGTGCCGCTTACAGCCTACTTCAAATATTTGTTGACCTTAGCTAACGACCAACAGCCGATTCTACTGTTTCTGGATAGTGTCGATCAGCTGACAGGTGTACAGGGTAACAAATTATCGTGGTTACCTACGAGGCTACCACCAAACTGTAAGGTAAATATGAATGCAACCATTAAATAATGATAATATAGCAAAAGAAAGTAAATTACGAAAGAAAAAGCTTTTAAGATATAGCTTAAATTTTGATCAAATCGGTTCTGCATAAGAAAAAGTTTCAACTTCAACAACATATATACGTATGTTTTAGATGATTTTATCCTGCGCGGCGGAGGAATCGAATCCGGTGATTTCGAGAGATTATCAGTTGCTGCGCAGGATGATAGACACCGAAGAAAGCTTTATCGAGGTAACTGCCTTGGGCGAGGATCTAGCCATGGACGTGATAAAGTAAATAAATAATCAATATTATTAGAATTGTTAAGAAAAGAATCCGCTTCGAATTGACAAAAAGATATTATCCTTGACTTCCTGAACATTCTTTTGAAACATTTTACATATTATTCACCGATCTTGCAGAATGTGGATGAAAACGGCCAGGAGAGATCTGAATAACTACCAATGGCGGTTGGTGGCGAATGCTATATCAAAATGTTCCCTACCGATCTTTGTGAAACTTGTGTTTGCGGAGATTTGTCGATGGCGTAGCTATACGAAACCGGCGGACACGCACCTGGCCAGCACGGTGATGGACAGCATAATGATGCTATTCGAGAGGATCGAAAAACAGCATGGTAAAATCTTGGTATTCCACGCTTTGGCCTATATTACGGCCGCTAAGTCTGGCTTGTCGGAGTCCGAGCTCGAGGATCTGATCTCCCTGGACGACAAGGTTCTCGACGACGTTTACCAATACCATTTGCCGCCGGTGAGACGCATCCCGCCTCTACTCTGGACCAGAATACGAAACGATCTGCCCAATTACCTGAGCGAAAGAGAAGCGGACGGTGTAAGCGTCTTGAACTGGTACCATAGGCAATTCAGAGACACGGCTAAAGAGCGATATTTTAAGAACATGAACATGGCGATGTATTTTCACTCCATGATAGCGGACTATTATCTAGGAATTTGGGGCGGCGGCAAACCGAAGCCTTTCAAGTACACCGAGATACAGAGACATCGGTAAATACAGTGGATCGTTATGATAAGTAACATTTTAAGTCAATTAATGTAACTTCATGTCAGAGGCAGCAGAAGAATAATTCTTATAAACTTATATAGAGATTTAGCCTTCAATTTTTAAGATAATAAAATATTAACGGTTTATTTAGTTTAAAAAGATACAATATATCATATTAAAAAATTGACTCCAAACAGATGATCAAAAAGCTAATTTTACTAACTGTTAAAGAAACATTGCATAATAAAGCAATAATAAGCTTTATAATTTACAGATTTAATTTAACAGACAAGGAAGGTGTGGCAGATAGAAAAGTACCAGAGCAACCATTGGCGTTTTACTCAAAGGAAGGAACCATCTCGCGATACAATTTACGAAAGGTATTTACGAAAAATGTCATAATTTATAATAAAGACAAGTGCTAAAAATATCTACTCTTTGTTTCACGATTGAAGTTTGGCGAATTACCATTTCATCTGGTAAGAGCACGGCGCTTTAAGGATCTCTTCGAAAATGTTTTATTTAATTATGAGTGGCTGCACGCTAAGCTGAGCTCTTGCCCCTTGCAAGCTGTGCTTTCTGATTTCGAAGATGCGTGTAGTTTTGTTGACAACCAAAGTTTGGTCAGGTAAGCCATAAAAACCAGGTACTTCCTCGGACAACGCAAAAGTAGTATATTAGTAATATTAATAATTTAGTAATATTATAATTTATCCGACATTCCAACTTTTTTTAAACTTTTGGACGTCTCGATTCTTTAGATATTTCAATTCTTTCAGATATTCTATAGATAATTTGCAGATACTGTTAATTGTAATATTCTTAATCTTTTCAGGGAACTCATGTTAGTCGCCGATGCTCTAAGACTAGGTGGCGCAATCCTGGGAAATCATCCCGATATGCTCGCGCCGCAATTGATCGGTCGGTTGTTGCCGGAGATCGGTGCAAATGTTAATGTAAGAATGTTACTCCGAGCATGCGATCATGACGGCGTCAAGAATTGCGCTCTGCTTCCTCTCTATCATTGTCTGCACACACCTGGTGGACCATTAAAGGTAATCTATGTATTCATTTATATAGTTTATTTAATTTAATACTTTTGGTTAAAAAATTCCAGATTAAAAAATTGTTTGCTATTTTCTCAAATATATTGCATAAAAAATATACATTATACTAGTATGTCGTATCAAAGGCATTGAAAATCATTCATTTCTATCAAAAAGTTTTTATTTTCTGCAAAGTTGCGCAATTGACTTGTGGGATATCTCTGAATCACGATATCATTTTCTAGTACTCGTTGGAAGGCCATCAGTTCGCGGTGTTCGGATTTTGCTTAACGTCAGATTATCGCTACGTTGTATCGATATCCAATAAATTTATCACCTGGGATCTGAGTACCAGTGACATGACGAGGGATGTTAATCCTGGCGTGGAGGGTATAATGCAACAATTGGTATTAAGCCCCGATAACAGATATGCTGCGGCTTTTACGACCAACTATCAGGTACAATAAGCTCATTTAAATCTAAGAAATTATTTAAATTGTCGAGAAAGTAAAACGATGAAGCTTCTTTTTCGATTTAAAATTAAATGAATTTTGTTCTTTATTATGTTATTATGTCCAAAACTTGATTCATGAAGATCTTTGAGAAGTCTTTTGTAACTCAGAGACTCTCAACGATCCGATGTTTTCGATTAGGAAAGATCAGCTTCGAATTAATTAAAAGATATTTCACGACGTATGATTTTCCATAGAGTGTCGTTTTGAATACCCTGACGAGCGAATTCGTCGTTATCAATAATCCTTTACCGAACGAGGACGCGGTGTGCGGTGTGCATCTGATGAACCAGTACGCTTTTATCTACGGAAAGCTAGGCTGGTGCAGATTCGACTTGCGAGGAAATCTGCTCGACACTCACAGCAATCCTGAAGATTCCAACAAATGGCCGATTTTGTGTAAGAAGCAGTTCATCTATACCCTGTATATTTCCCACACCGTGGTTGTTATTCTTGCGTTCCCTTATAGACGTGGAGTATACGAATTTGGATCTCTACAGAATTGTATTCTGGTCGGGAAGTCTCGACGACACGCGTATGCTTTTGCATACTTACAGGAAGAAGACATCATTGGATCCGTTCCAGTTTCACAGGTAAGACGGAACTAATATCAAGAGATTATGCTGAAAGATCACAATAATAGAAGACTGTTGACTTTTTCAGTGCTTTGGTCATGACCAAGGACAAGAGTACTTTGTACGCATGTACAAGCAAGGATGATTATAGAATCACGAAATATAGGAGCGATGAGACCTCATCTTACTGGGAAAAAGTTTTCGATATGCCGCGGGCGTACAACGACGATGTGGAGTATCTGCTACAGCTGAAGTTGGATAGAGAGGAGGAAATGCTGTTAGCGACGACCGGGAATGGATTCATCGTGTGGTTTTTGGAAAGTAAAAGCGACGCGCATGTTTTAATGTTACCGAACGGAGTTAGGAACATCAGTACGCGAATGATGTATTCGAATTCTGTCATGGTCAGCGGCACCAAGAATTACGCTGTTGCTGGTGTAAGGTGCGCATCTAAGAATTATCGCCGTTCTTTTAAACTTAATTTCTTGCAGATGGCAAGAAAAAATAAAATAGGGAAACACTGTGAGCTTGTAATAATATAGGTATTTAGGCGCTGTCGATGTTCAACATCAAATCTAGTCTTCTAAATGATTTACCGCAACAAAAATATCGAGATACAAACGGTTTTTGAGTTATGAGTAAAAAAAAAGAGGATACACAGATAAAGTGTCATAAGAATGCGAGAAACGATGAAAACTTGTTCTGTTAACTGTAATGTAATAAGAGCTTGATTTGAGGCTTTAGAGAAATTCCAAGTTAAAATTCTAAAAATAAGAGTTGAGGATTGCATTAAGATTGAGAAAAAAGTTTTTTCAGTTTCTAACAGAGAATATTGTCCTTATTGAATAAATACCACGTATTATCAAACACTATAAATTATGGGAAAAAACGGATATACGAGCTTAAATCGTCCTTTTTAGGAAAAATTTATACGTTTGGTCGCTCGAGACGTCAGATTTGGTAAAAATACTGGACGCGCACTTCGCGAGGATCATTCAACTGGAAGCATTGACAGTTGCAAATTGGAATAGCGTTGTAACATCGAGTATTGATAGAAGCGTCAAAGTGTGGAACATCAACAATATTTTCGAGCAAGTTCACGTTATCGACAGGCACGAGTTGCAGATAGACATGTTAAGGTAATCTTGTAAAAAATAAAAAGTTTGATTTACGTGACTCATTCTGTATCATTATGAAACAGTTTAGCCGAAGAGGGTAACTTGGCCGTTACAGTTACCAGAGATTGCGTGGGTGTTTGGGACTTGCTAACGGGTAGACTAATATCAAAGCTAGCCGACAGTCCGCTAGGAGCAATTGTTACACACGCCTGCATCACGCAGGACAGCAAGTGAGTTAATTTCGCCCAACTTAATCTTACTAAAGATTAATTTTTTTTATATCAAGGCTCAAGATATATAGTCGAGTTAAAACAAGAACCAAGCTTGGAAAAAACGGATAGAATCAGAAGTAATTCTCATTTCAGGTATATTGTGTCGACAGAATCGGGCAATATTCTTATTTGGAACAGAATTACGGAGCAAGTATTGTTCAAGGAAGAGCAGACGAACGTCAAGCAGTTAACGTTGATAGAGAACTCATCAAAGTTCATAGCCATTTCGAGGCCCAATAATCCTACAGGAGTGGAAAACGTACGAACTACGGCGACTCTTGTCATGAGAAGTATTCCTGGTAGGGAATATTAATATAATCTCGATTCAATTTCGTAGCGCGGATATCTTTGAGAAGTTAATAAATACATATTATTATATATTCATATTAGATGGCAGAACGATATTCTCTTTGGATTATCCTGTAAGAAGTAACACCGGTACACCCTTCCGACAACTTGTGATAACATCGGACGATTCTTTTCTGGCAGTACCAGCGGCTGACAAGGGCAACAGGGATTGCGTTGTAATTTATAGCGCGAAAACAGGAACGCTAATCAGTAAAATACCTATAAAGTTGCCTGGATTTAAGGTAACGAGCTCACTTAGCTGATTATTATCATGGCGGGACAATCTTTAAACATAATTTAAATAGAGATAAATTTTTCGGTGAGATTTGAGTCAAAACCGAAATAAAGTAATGTTGCTACAGAAATTTATGTTAACAGGATATTATATGCATTACACCAATGCCTAACAAACCACAATGGATAGGTATCATTGGCTCTGATAAAGGTACAATTCTTGATATTAGTAAGAAAAAGATTATACGTACGATTCCAAAATGGAGTGGAAACATCAGCAAGGATGGCAAATATACTTTGTATGCACCTAGCAGGTGAGCAGACGTTATTCAGATACATTTTTAATTACGTATTGTATTACAAAGCGACTAAATATATTTTTCAGAGGTGGCCTTGAACTCATAGAATTAAAGAAAGGTACAAGCGTGAAAACGTATATACCCAAGGTAGCCGAAGGCGTGTTTACCATTATATCAATGTTTAATCGTACAGACGAGTACGTGTTGTACTATCACAGCGGTCGAAAGACTATCAGAGTCTTCAGGCAAGTACACATTCGAGGCTGACAAGGACTAATTAATCTAGAAAATCATAAGAAGTTACTTCGAGATTTCATTCAAATTACGATTCAAATCATTTGTGCCTATATACCAACTCGGTGTGTTTAGAATACATTATATGTGTGTATAACATATCTCACAGATCTTCAGACTGTGAGATGATAGCCAATTACAGAGTGCAGGCCGAGCTGAGTGCCATCGATAGCACGCACGATGGCAAGAGCATTGTTTTGGGGACAGTGGACGGCTGCGTATCGGTATTGGCGATAGCCGATCCTAAAAAGCCTGAGATGAAGGAATATCTTGCAAACGTGCCGTCTCGCGACGAAGAGGTAAGGAAGAATATTTGGTAAATGTATACAGTTACTTAAGATTTTAGAGAAAGATTTTAAAGAATAAAATTGAACGTGCTTACTATTACTGGCCTAGTTTACACCGATCACTTGATACGCGTATTAAATAGTAAATAACTAGTAAATTAGTTTGATTATTGGCTGATCAGCTCAAATATACTATTTGATACGCGTATCAAGAGGTCGGTAAAAAGCCTGAGATGAAGGAATATCTTGCAAACGTGCCGTCTCGCGACGAAGAGGTAAGGAAGAATATTTGGTAAATGTATACAGTTACTTAAGATTTTAGAGAAAGATTTTAAAGAATAAAATTGAACGTGCTTACTATTACTGGCCTAGTTTACACCGATCACTTGATACGCGTATTAAATAGTAAATAACTAGTAAATTAGTTTGATTATTGGCTGATCAGCTCAAATATACTATTTGATACGCGTATCAAGAGGTCGGTGTAAACTAGGTCATTAATGAACATACGCACTCGTTAGCAAACATATACGCTTATCAAAACGTTTTAGTAAAAGCACACTAGATATAAATTCTTCGTGAATGGCCTATTAACTGAATTGCATGAAAAATACTTTTTAATTTAACTGAAACGAAGGAGCAAAAGTATCTTTTTGTTATGTGATACTTAACCCTTTGAAGCACAGCGTGACATACATATATGTCACGGGTCCCGAAATTAAAGGAACCAATACTTCTTTCACTCCGATATCTTTACTACTCCA
Source organism: Temnothorax nylanderi (assembly GCF_030848795.1). Taxonomy (NCBI): domain Eukaryota; kingdom Metazoa; phylum Arthropoda; class Insecta; order Hymenoptera; family Formicidae; genus Temnothorax; species Temnothorax nylanderi. The sequence continues at coordinate 306,416 of NW_027249167.1, read as the reverse complement.
TATTTAGTAGTCTTTTGGATCGCTAACTCAGAATCTGGGGACTATTACATGGTGTCTAGTCGAGTCGAGCGGTAAAATTCCCTGACTTTTCCAGGTTTTCCAGGCTAAAAATCTTAATTTTCCATGACCATTTTCTAACAAATATCTATGTTCACGAGGGCATTAATCCATAATTTGAAAGTTAATAGAAAAGTGACTTTTCAGTAAAATACAGATAAAATAAATTATAATACTCCAGAACGGAAGAAAACATTGTTTTATTGGCGAGGAGTGTTAATTGTCAGAATTTTACAACACATTACATCATCAGATTATCAAAATAAACTTTAATATTAGTTAACTGGTACCGAAAACCCACTTTCTCTGGTAGGTACATCAATTTTTTCTCGAGTCACCCTCTTAAGTACAAGATCAACACGATAAATAGTCTCACAGACCGTGCGATCTTACTCTCGGACGAACGTTTCCACCGAGAGAATATTGAAATTGTAAAAACAATTCTTCTTAACAATTCCTTCCCTGATAACTTGATTAACCGACGCATTAATACAAGATTAAAACAGCTCCGTTACCCTCGCGATAATAATGCACACACCGATGCGTTTGATGCTCGCAGATACCTGGCCATACCGTTTGTCAAGGGTCTCAGCGAGGATATACGTTTTACACTGAATAAAGTGGGTCTCGACACGGTATACACCATCCCGAAAAAGCTCGACTTAATAATTAAGAAAGGAAAAGACAAACTTAATAAGGACCGTGAAACCGATCTTGTATACAGAATAAACTGCGGTAATTGCGACGCATCTTATATCGGGCAGACAAAGAGATATTTGAAAACGCGGATTAATGAGCACCGGAATGATATTAAGAAAGACGAAGGATCCCGCTCGGTAGTAAGCAAGCACCGCGCGTTTCACCAACATGATTTCAAATGGTTAGAAGTAGACATACTACATAAAGAGAATAATGTCAGGAAGCGTGAAATAGCAGAAATGTTTTTCATCAAAAATCAAGCGAACACCGTCAACCTACAAAAGGATACCGAAAATCTAAATCCTATTTACGACAAAGTCATCTCCAGTATATGAACCCGCGATGTTTATTCTTTTAACCTCACAACATTGCTTAATTTTGTCAGTCGTGTGCGTGCTTCCGACCGGTCTCCGTCTTCGAACACTATGTAACTCGCATCAAGGTGCTCCACGGAATCGAATATGTAATTATCTATCTGTGTATACCTCATTTTCACCTAATGACACCTCTTAACGAAATGATTTTTTATTTAGCTTTGACTTATGACTTTTTCGGTCAAAATTCTCATATTCTGAGATGTTCGTGCGTGTATGTAGCTCCATGCTTATTTAGGTAGGACATTATTTCTATAATCTTATTGTATTGTCCGCGTTTTTTACTGTTAGATCTTTTAACTAATTATCTTTTTCCTGCGTTACCGTTCTTGTTGTTAGACACTTGAGAAGGACCCAATCCCCCGGGTCGAAACGTCGTGATACATTGTTACGATAATTGCCAATTGCGTCGATAAATAAAGACTCCTATTTTAATATTAGTGTTTTTTAACACTTAGCTATAATTTGTTTAAAATAATTTTTATATAAACACTCGTTTAAACATTTTATGATTAACACTTAAAATAGTAGTATATTTTTCAATCGAAAAATGACTCGTATCATATCAAGTACCAATTCAACTAGTAATAGTATATGTCAACTGGCGAACTAGTGAAGAAAATCATATCTCATGTAAATTACATAATGAGATTAGAAGGCTTAACATAATAGTGATTCGTAATAGTAGTAGATTCCGTAATAGTTCCATGATTTATTTGTGATGGTTAATCGTGGAAAGAATGCACTCTTCGGAGGGTCGAGAGACACTCAAACAATTTATTCTTGCATCTCTCTTTCCTTGATTTTCACGTGCAAGCTCCTCTTTGTACCACATATGCGCATATGCGCACATATGCGCATTACGAGCTGCATGTATCAAATCTTTCGTTATGACGAAATTTTCAAGTCCTCCCTTGGCATTGACTGTATCATAGATGGTTCTTTGAGCGATCAACGACTTTTCTTTTTGATTTTCGATGAAACATTGCTTATTTACGGAAAAACCTCGTTCTACGGCAGCGTTTCCGTGAGAAAGAATCATGACGCTTTTCATGAAACTTGACAAATTTTCGTAATCTTTCTTACTGCAACTCGTGATAAGATCGACCCAGAAATGATCCAAACGAATCTCGGATCGCTTGAAAGTTTTAAACTTCTCTTGAACGACGGGGATATTATACTAATGAGATGTCCGTACTCGCGGTCAATTTTATCAACCGTTATTTCCGATATCAAATTATTTTCCACATAAATCCGTAATGCGAAAGACAACCGCTTATAAGCGATTTCTCCTCGACTCGCTATGGCCGGATCCATGCAAGAAACGGCTTTTGTTAGAGGAAATTTGAGAGAAGAGCGAACCATAATCTTCTCTACAAAGATTTGAAGACATTGGCGTACTTGGTTTTTAAATTGTAGTATTTCGAGATCCGAAATGCCTTTTTCGTGTTTGAGTGCAACTTCAGTCGCATATCCAACTTTTATGTATTTCGTTGTACCAAATTATCCTTCTTAGTAACGTCGATTTTGGAAAGATCCGTTTCCTTCAAGTTCAGGACATCATCCTTTACGAATCTCCTCATGATAGATCTCACAAGTGCATAAATTTCATCGTAAAGAAATGAAGTCAACGGATGATCGGATTGAAATTCGGACATGAATGGCTGTACATCGCTCGCGAGGGATTGAAAAAAGGTCAATTTAGGAACGAGTAATTTGTCATCTAACGCGGTCGAAACCGTTTCAAAACTAGCGCATTTCGGAAGTTTTTTTTCTTTGATAACTTTTGCCACGTATTTACATACATTCGGTAGAATGCCACGAGCTCGTTCAGCAACAGCGATATTCTCCAACCATCGAATTCCACACAAAAAATATATATACATATATATACACGTCATCGATGTCGTGACTCTTTCTGTCTCAAAGTTTCTGATCCTAATAATTTTTTGCGAGATAAAAAAAGAACAGAAAATGTCATTTTTTAAGTTTTTAACGAAATTCCAGAAAAGTCACAAAATTCCATGACTTTTCCATGACTTTTCCAGGAGCACGCAAATTCCCTGACATTTCCAGGTTTTCCAGGTTTCCATGACCGCTAGACACCCTGTATTACGGTTCTTGAAACGAGGTGAAAATTATAAAAGTGAAGAAATTCACTAGAATATCTATGATTTCATTGATCGAAATCTAGTAAATCTGTTCACTTTTCATATTTTCACTTCGTTTCAAGAACCATAACCCACACAGCACACTTTATCTGAGGGACGTCCTACAGACATTTGAGATATCTCAATAACCGTAGGACATCCGGTGGATATCCGATATCCGTTGGATATCCAGCAGATGCACAAGTGTCCCTCAGAATATCCTGTGCTGTGTGGGAATCGACCCCCTGAGTCGAAATTCGAAAATTCTTGACTTAAGATGGCAGCTCAATGCTAAAGTTTTAATACAAAAATTTTGGTTTTCTGTAAAATATCCTGCAGTCAAAAAATTTTTTTCCGAAACTAGGGCCGGTATTCATAGTCAAATCTGGGGGCTTATTACGGTTCTTGAAACGAGGTGAAAATTACAAGTGAGGAAATTCACTAGAGTGTCTATGATTTCATGGTCAAAATCTAGTAAAATCTGTTCACTTTTGTAATTTTCACCTCGTTTCAAGATACACAATCGACCCCCTAATATTTAAGATCCTCTTAACCCTAGAACACCACACTGGGTGTAGCCCACCCACGTTTATTGTTAAAATGCCCGTCGTTTCTATATAGTGGAAGTTAGGAAACCAAAGTGGTAAGGTAATTAAACTTTTGTTTCCCCTCTACAACTCCTCATGTTGCGCAGCCTCATCTGTCGCTTAGTAGATGTATGACACTCCATTAAAAACAATATTAGTGTGCTACACCCATGTGTGGTGTGAGCGCTTTTGCGTCATAGGGTCACTATTTCCAACGTCTATTAACCTCTAACCGACTGTTAACTTTTCGGAATAGCTAATAGAATTTGGCTATTTTGAAAGTTAACTGTCGGTTAGAGGTTAACAGACGTTGGAAATAGTGACCCATAGTCAACTTGTCACGTATAAACAATAATTTTTTAAAGAAATCATTATTTCTTATTTCTTTCTAAAAAACTACATCCTTTACCTTCAACAAACGATTAAGTCTTTTTATACAATATAACGTTGAAAAAAAAAGTAATTTTTAGAAGCAAATAGCGCTTTTTTGTGATCCAGGAAATTTCTATTCGGGCTTTTTCCAAAATTAACTTTTGTTTTTAAGTGTTAATCGTAATTACAATGACACAAGCGCGTTCCTGACATTCCAGCGTTTAAATTAAAAAAAAATATTTTCAAAAATATCGACTTTTCAAAAAATTATTAACTAAAATTACACTGGGTATCGTACACCCAGTGTGGTGGAATCGGGACTTTTAGGAAGTGTAGTGTTCTAAGGTTTTATTTTATTTCTTTTTTTGAGTACCGACATTTCTTTATTAACCTTTAGACCGCCAGCATTTGATGAGCTTTAATCCTCTTAGAAAGTCCTCAAATTGTTGTGCTTATATCTTATATATAACATATACAAAGTTCCGATCACACGTAGAGTCTATATTTAGGTTTTCCGGCGGTCTAAAGGTTAAAAGAAATCTTTGAATTGGCTTTATAGAATTGCAAAACTCTTTTACAGAATTAAAATACGCACAAAAATCTAGGGCAGAACACGATTTCATATCAGAAACGAAGAAATATAAAAATGTGTGCACATACACAACTGTCACCTGACAACTTAAACAAAAATACTGCAGTTTATATATACAAAATGACATAGAACTGCCCTACGGACAACATGTAGGAATAATATCGTGCAAATAGAACTAAGATTCAAAATCTAGAAAAATAGATTTTGTCTAAAAACCTGTGTCCACGATGCTACAACTTGGTTCAAGTTCTCGGACCGAGGGAAAGTTACTGAAACTTGGATCGTGGATACATCAGTTTTGCATCAAAATTCAGTGTGTCCACGATCCAAGTTTCAGTAACTTTTCCTCGGTCCGAGAACTTGGACCAAGTTGTAGCATTGTGAACACAGGCCTTTATGAAGTTTTATTATGCACAGGCACATGCAGGTTGATAGAATGAGCAGTATTGCTTGCAGCGAGAGATGACGCAGCAATCGGACAAGGACAGATATATCGTATAGATATCTCGTTAGACAAAGACAGATATAGGCCGGTAATATAGAAAACGAGATTAGAAATGTTGACATTATCAACATCGTCGGAGTTCGGCTTTTGCTATAGGATCCCTTTAAGGGGATCCTGGAGTGACGGCCGAACTCCGACGGGAAAGCGCCTTCATCTAAGCGAAATTAAAAATATCGATTATTTTGATCATTCTGTCCTTATCCAACGAAATCCAACGAGATATCTGTCCTTGTCAGATTGCAACGACATGTACACTGCGTGTGTGTACGCATGCATAAAATCTGCGATCAGTGAAAATCTTTCTTATTAGGCTTTTAATCTTAGTTTCAATGATTCAACGTTGTTCTTTGATCTAGTCCGATTAGTGGGGTACTTTCAATTTGTACACGTAAGCTATATAATTCGTATATTAAAACGAAAGTTTCCATGAAGTGACAGCTCTAGGTACAAAAGGTTAGGTACAGCAAGTAATATCAAATATAATTTTTTCAATTTTTTTAAGTTTTTAGACTTCAATTTACCACTCCACCCATCATTTCTGTATGTACTTTAAACGTGTTAAAGGGAATTAAAATCTGTAAAGCCAATTCGTCTTTTAGACGTCTTATATCCCGCTTTTGGACAAGTGTGCTGTATGGGGAGGGTGGTTGCTCAAATCAATATAATAAGAATTAATTCAAATTTATGAAGGATATTCGTCTATGGGAATTTGTCGTCCATGTCAAAGTTGAAGACAATTGTCTGCATATGGTTGTCGACTAATTAATTATTGAAGTTATACTCTTATACACGGGCGACATAGCAAAAATGTTACAATACCTGTAATATGACTCTCAAAAGCATATTATGGCTGCGGTCCGATTCACGCTCACAGCGTTGTAAGCATCATTCTGTCTTCGTTGCACATCGAATAATAGATTCGTGATCAGAGACTTCAAAAACACTTTGATACCAATTATAATAAAAAAACCTTCGCAATGCATCCAATTCATGAAAAATTTTAGCATGGTACCCGAATACTTAATTTTCACAAGGAAATTCGATATAAAATCAATGTTCCCCGCATTTCTGGGATGTAAGACTGTTCTTTCTTGTTCATGTGGGTCCTAAACAACGATTTTTTACGGTCAACTAAAGTTCCGCAGGGGGAACCAAAAATCGGACTTTTTTAACATCCTCCTTTGAACTAATTCTTATCATATTGATTTGAGCAACCATCCTCCTTAAGTTTATCTTTAGATGCTGAACGACTCGTTTCATTGGCTACGGAGTATCTAAAGCTAAACTTAAAACGATCTTATATAAGATCTGACTATGAATACCGGCCTAGGCATCCGAAGGTTTTTGAAATCGCTGATTTCAAATCTGAAGTCAAAATTTGAATATTTTGAAATCCAAGATGGCGGATCCAATATCCAAATTGAAAAAATGCAACCGATTTACGTCAAACTTGGTACTCGGAAATTTTTTAGGTCACTGATTACAAATAACGAGATAGCCAATACGCTGTAGCCAATGAAACGAGTCGTTCAGCATCTAAAGATAAACTTAAGACGATCTTAAATATAAGATCTGACTATTAAGGTGCCATTTCACGTTGACGCTCGACGCTTATTTTCAGCGAGCAAAAATCTTCAAAAATAATATATTATATATACATATATTTATATAATATAAATAAATAAAAAATATTTCTAGGGTCACGTGGTTTCGCTTTGACGCTAGCGTCAAGAAATAAAGCTGAATTTATTTAACATCCAGCGTTGACGCTGAATCGTCGTTGATCGTCCCATACAATCAAAAATAGGCTTCGAAATACGTAAAATATTAATTATTTTTAAGTAGGTAATATCTTCAAGTAGTAATATTTTACGAATATATATATAAATAAAAATATTATTTCTGAAGATTTTTGCTCACTGAAAATAAGCGTCGAGCTGATCGATCGTCAACGTGAAAAGGCACTTTTAATACCGGCCAAGATTAGAATTACAAAATTCAAAATGGCGGATCCAATACGGTGCATAGAAATCGGTTGCTTTTGCAATTTTAATCCGCCATCTTGGATTTGCCATTTTTAATTCTGACTCCAAATTCGTAATTAGCAACCTAAAAAACCTCTGAGTATTAAGTTTCATAAAAATTTGTTTAAAGGAAAAATGTATGCTTCAAAGGGTTAAGATAAATCATAAATTCATCACAAAACAACAAAATTTCTCAGAAATAGAAAAGGTATTCTTACGTTACTTAATAAAATATGATTTTTATTTATTATTATTGTTTATATACGTTTATATAAAAGACGATCTTCCTATTATTAACCGGTTGTGATAAATATTACCACATCTCAGTGGTCGAACTAATTTAGACGCTCGCGCGGAATGTAGTCCAGGTTCAAATCCTGGCTAGAGTATTTTCGCAACATATCCTACACAGAGGGTTTCAGGACCCTTACAAACTTTGAGGAGTAATAGAACTCAGTGAAAGAAGTTTTTTATGGAATCCTGGTGCCTATCGGTAGGCAACCCAATAGTGAAGGGCACAGACCTGAACCAACAACACTACAAAAGATGTTCAAAGTGTCTTCTCTCTACTGTCATCCTCGTTGACATCAGGAGGAACTGATTAACCGGATTAAAGTTTTTCACCAATCAGGAACAATCCTATCATTTTTGAAAACGTAAGGCGGTCAATGTTGCGCAGATGTAATGAGTGCAATGAAGTAAAGACACTTTGAACATCTTTTATGTTCTGTGTCCCTCACCGTTGGGTTGCCTACCGACAGGCGCCAGGATGCCTAGGATTCCAGGACGCGTAGCTCCTTAACCCTCTGCGCACCGCGTTAAAAAATTCACCAGGCACACGGAAGGTTAAGAACGCGTCATGCTTTCACTGGTCCTACCACTTCTCAAAGTTTGTAACAAGGGTCGTGAAATACCCTGTATGTCCTATATCCTATTCTATATATATCCCATACTTTTCTAATATGCTAACAATTGTGTTAGTGTGCATAAATTAATTTTCAATTTAATTATGTAATGGTACTGTTCTAGCTTTAGTCGAAGCTACATTTCAAGTCCAAAAGTAATGGTGCGTGGTTTGCTAGGGCTATGAAAATTGTACATAAATTCACACGAATATTATTATTAGACAACCAAGATGCAGTCCTGACCGTAAATGGCCTTTTCTCTAATTTGATTATATAATTTTCCATTTGTTGCATTTGTGGTAAACTAGAGTGGAACATTGAATTGTACATTATGCTGGGTCTACAATGTGAGTCGTGGGTCGTGGGAAATTGACCAATCACAGTCGAATTTGAGGAGAATAATCGTCTGTGATTGATCAATTTCTTGCGACTCGCAACTTGCGACTGCTTGCGACTCGCATTGTAGACCCCGCATTGAGTATACTAAACTAGAAAAACAAGTGCGTACATTCGCTAGTAAAAGTGTCAATTGTCAAACTTTAAACGCTTTCGCGTAATAAAGTTGACATGCATATAAACTTACTAACAGCACACACAATTCTTAATTTCATATTTTTGCTATAATGACTGCGTTTCGATAATTACTGTCAGTACTGAAAATCTATAGTTTGCGTCAAATACACTATAGGCCTTTCTTTCATGGTCTTTTTAGCTGAACTTCTTGTACAGTTTCTTTTCTCTTTTTTCTACAACATGAAAAGAAAAAAAAAGATAAACCGTGCAAGAAGTTCAGCTAAAAAGAACAGGTCTATTGGCTGCGTTTCGATATTACATTAAAATTTTCGCCGAAGCGCGCCGAGGTTCGTGTTTACATGCGCGTTCAAATTAGGTTAGGTTAGGTTAGGTTAAATTAGGTTTATTGTAGCAGCAAAAATGCGTATCTGAAGGATAGAACTGATAAATGCAATCGAGAGAAACATCGAGACTTACGCGAGGCGTTGTCGATCGCCACCGAATACTCGCACTTGACGCGATCTTCGTCGATACTACCGACGGAATGATAAAGTCTAGACGGCGCCGTCGGCTTTGGTTTCGCGAGGAGTTCCGGCCTCATTCGCCGCGTTTCTCGTGCGATCTACGAGAAATCACAACGGTCGTATCGTATCTTTTTCTTTTCACATTGATCAAATCTTGGCGTGTTCGTGCACGTGCGGCACGTGTCCCGTGTAAGCTACCTTATCAGTGTAAAGTCACGTATCGCCATCGAAGTAGTTTCTCTTCTTTCTCGTTAACGTGGAGACCCGTGTCTTCCGAGCGATGATTCGGCGGCAAGAACAAACTAACGATGAATTATTTAATCACTTAACGAACGAATCTTCTTTACCGCTCTCGCGTGCAGCATGCTCTCGCGCGATATTCCGTATTCTATTCTATAGTCTATAGTCTATATTCTTCGTGTGCGAAAACTCAACGAAAGCGGCGTTTGCACGAACTGTAGACAACTTTATTAAGCCTTGTGTACACGATACTAGAAATCGGTCCGAGTTTCGGTTTAAGCCAATGAAACTGCTGCTTTTCTGTAAGAGCTGCAAGTTGATTGGCTTAAACCGAAACTCGGACGCAGTTCTAGCATCGTGGACACAAGGCTTTATGCTGGGTCTACAATGCGAGTCGCAAAGTCGTGAGTCGCAAGAATTGACCAATCACAGTCGATTATTCTCCTCAAATTCGACTGTGATTGGTCAATTGTGAGTCGCAAGAATTGACCAATCACAGTCGAATTTGAGGAGAATAATCGACTGTGATTGGTCAATTCTTGCGACTCACGACTTTGCGACTCGCATTGTAGACCCAGCATTAGGCCCGGTCTACAATCAGTCGTAGCCCGGGAGCTAGCGACAGATTTTTTGCGTTAATATTTATAAAGCTAGATTTTTTCCCTATGATAGTTTAGACAGTATGAATGATGAAAGTGCAAGTCTACCAAACTTTTAGTGTTGCAAAAATGAGTAAAAAATTAAACAACATGTTGCAAAAAGTTGCATAAATGTATTATATCTACAAGATTGAAATTTTACATACTCACAGATGACATAAAAACATACCGGAAATTAATATTCTACCGCGTCGGAAGCGTTGCCATGTCAGGTCTACCACCCACGCAAAGTGTGGAAAAAACAAACATTTTTGACTTATATCTACAATAAGACTAAAATTTTTTTTTGGAATAGTTTATTGAATATCCAAAAAATACAGTCTACCGATCGTCTCATGTTGCTAAAGCCTCGGTAGACGCAATGGAATGCAAGCGCGTGACCGCGGCCGCTGCGCTCCGGGCCATTGCAGTTCGCGGAGAAGTTTTGCATTTTCCGCCGCGGAATTAAGAGACACGGTAGTGTCTCGCGCCAAGTACGCGCGGAGCAAGACGCACCGTGACTCTTTTACGCGAACGCACGAGTTGCGAGTACCCGAGATGTTGAGATCTCGATAACGAGTGAACGGATCAAGTTCTAAGTAGGCTTGATCGATAGCTTGGGGTCGATTTGGGGGGGTATCTCTTATAATATTTTCCGCTACGTGCCCTACGAGTGGAGATATGGTGAAAGACCCAATTACTGGCATATTAAGCATTCAGTAACATTTGATTTAATATATATATACAAGCAATGATACTTTATCTTTTTAAAATATTTTTTTCGGATTGCTCCAATTATAAACTTTATAAATAAAATTAGAAAGTTTAAATAAAATTGATTCTTAATTTTTAATTAATATAATAATGACCAAGCTCAATTGCACCTAATACTGGTAACCTCTAAATTTTATGTTCCTAATTCTGGCAACCAGATGAACACATTACTGGTAGTTTTTCTAACCAAACTTTTTATTCCCGACTGCTGCCGGCCGAAGGTTTGCACAACGGAGGGAATATTCGTTTCACCTAAGTATATACCTAAGTATACTTACATTAACCTCACCAGGTGTGTCAAGCAAATTTTAAGAGAATAATAGGTATCTAATATGTGAGAATGATAGGTATTCCGATGATCCGTGTTTACGCTCTTATCCATCAAAACAAAGTCGACATAGAAGTTTAGAGGTTATTCTGTCATTCACCAAGCTGCCAGTATTATGTTCATTTCATGATTTATGTCCATAATACTGTTGACAGTATTAGGATTTATGTCCATAATACTGTTGACAGTATTAGGATTTATGTCCATAATACTGTTGACAGTATTAGGATTTATGTCCATAATACTGTTGACAGTATTAGGAAAAACACGAAAAAGTGAACATATTACTGACATGAATAATTATATTATAAAAATTAATAATTTATTCCATATATATATTTTTTTTCTTTAATTTCAACATTATTTTATCAGAAAAATGTGTTACCGTGAGACCGGAAATTAGTTGGCGCTGTAAGTTCATATTTTTTAATAAACTATAGCTCAAATGATTGCTCCCTAATTGCTCCCTCAGAATCAACAATTGCTCCCCTTTTAAAATTATTATTTTTTAAGATATTTGAAAAAAACGTAAAATTTATAATTTTTACTCAAAAACATATTTCTAATAACCCTATGCAACTGAATCCGGCATAGAACGATTGCTCCTTAATTGCTCCTTATTGCTCCATCATAATTTTAATGATTTATTGCATTTTTATTGAAAAATTAACAAATTAATCATTTCACTAGTGACGCCGCCGCCACGTATCGGCCGCCTATTGTAACTATGGCTCGGCAGCCATATTGGCGGAAATATTCAAACGTAATATAATAGCTCTATTGTTCATAACTATATCTGAAAGAGTTTAGTCAACATTTTCTATTGATTTTCGGTAGAATAACTATTTCTCGCTTTGCTCTATTGGGATTTTCAATCGCTCCATTCGTATAATTAATTTTATATGACATTTTAGCAAAGAACTGTTCATTTTCTTGGAAAAATACATTTCTCACAGTCTTCTGCAAGTATATCTAACATAAGACGATTGCTCCTTAATTGCTACGCGTTGCTCCATCATTACCTTAATGATTTATTGCATTTTTATTAAAAAATTAACAAATTGATCATTTCACAAGTGACGACGCCGCTACCTGTCAGCATTGTGCATGAGCTCTTATTGACGTTAGGTTGAGTTTCCACTGTGCGCGTCACGCGTCGCGTCATCTGTCGTTAACCAATCTAAACATCCCATCTCAAATAATGTAATAAAATACGATGCTTTGATTGGTCGCGGCGGATAACGCGATGCGTGACGCGCTCAGTGGAAACTCAGCCTAAAGCCTTGTGTACACGATATCAAAAATCGGTCCGAGTTTCGGTTTAAGCCAATAAAACTGCTGCTTTTCTGTAAGAGCTGCAAGTTGATTGGCTTAAACTGAAACTCGAACCGATTTCTAGTATCGTGTACACAAGGCTTTAGTGCCCATCTACAATATGTGTTTTAAGCCCTAAAGGTCGGTTTTCATGGGCAGTGTATTGCTGCAGCAGCGAGCAGCAGTTTAGTAATTTCTTAGAAAATTCCTAGGAAATTACTAAACTTTCTTAGAAATTATTAAACTTTTTTTTAGAAATTACTTAGTAATTTCTAAGAAATTACTAAACTGCTGCTCGCTGCTGCAGCATTTCACTACCCATGAAAACCCACCTTAAGCCTTAAGAATTTGTTTAATCACAATTGAATTTGAGGAGAATGAATTGACTGTGATTGGTCAATTTCTTAGGGCTTAGGGATTAAAACACTTATTGTAGATGGGCACTTAAGAACGTTGCGGACGTTAAGTGAAACGCATTCATAAAAAATTTTGATTGGTTGATACCGTTCAGGGATTGGGCGTAAACATAATACAAAACACAAGGCAATAAATTTTCAACCTCGGAAGCCGTGTATCAATGCATTCTGTTTCTATTCCCTATTTCTATTGCCTGTACCTTTGTATTATGTTGCGCCCCTAACAGTTCAATATTATTAATATATAAAATTTATTAACATATGTAATTTATTAACACAGAATAGACGAACAGAAGAATAGCGCTAAGGAACAGTGATGAAATTTCATTTCATATTCTGTACATATGTTAATATTAAATTGTTACCTGTCCCCTATTTTTTTCATTGTGCGCAGCCCTTTTTACGCGTTGTTGTTCGTTGCCGTCCTTGAACAGGACCAGACATGTTTCAACACGTTACGCGCGTGTCCTTTGTCCGGATCATATTTTGGAGTTTCTATTTTTCCTTAGAGAGACTGCTGCACACACTAACAATCTCATTCTCTAAACAAAAAAGAAAATCTAGCAGGATGGACTAAAATTAAGGCTTTCACACATAAAATTCCTTAAGGACGTAAAGCATACACTTAAGATAATTCATTAAAATCAATCGAGTTTGTAATCTACGGATGACACACAATACTCGATTGGAATTAGGCTGGGTCTACAATGGGTGCGTTCCACTTATCGCTCGCAACGCTCGTGGAATCATTTCATCCTTGTTGTTTGTTAAATGTTAAACAAGGACGAAATGATGATCGCGCGCGTTGTGAGCGATAAGTGGAACGCAGCCAATGGGAATCGCAAAGTCGTGAGTCGCAAGAATTGACCAATCACAGTCGATTATTCTCCTCAAATTCGACTGTGATTGGTCAATTCTTGCAACTCACGACTTTGCGACTCGCATTGTAGATCCAGCATTAGGGGATACGCAACACAATACAAAGGTATAAGCAATAGAAATAGGGAATAGAAACAGAATGCATTGATACACAGCTTCCGAGGTTGAAAATTTATTGCCTTGTGTTTTGTATTATGTTTACGCCCAATCCCTGAACGGTATCAACCAATCAAAATTTTTTATGAATGCGTTTCACTTAACGTCCGCAACGTTCTTAAGTGCCCATCTACAATAAGTGTTTTAACCCCTAAGCCCTAAGAAATTGACCAATCACAGTCAATTCATTCTCCTCAAATTCAATTGTGATTAAACAAATTCTTAAGGCTTAAGGGGATGCTGGAGCCGCAGGCGAACTCGATCAGCGTCGATAAAGAAGTGCTCACCGACTATATCTGTCCTTGTATAGACAAGGATATAGACAAGGATAGCACCTAACCTTGCATCTTCCACTGGTCTAAGTAATATCTTTCTTTTTAGGCTTCAAATCTTACTTCTAATTGCACGATATTATTCCCGACAGTTTTTTGTAGAGGGCTGCATCACTATTTTCTATAGAAATACTGCAGAATTTTTGTATAAAGCAAATATTGTCGTCAGGTGAAGACAATATTTATAAAAATAAATTTTTTTTTTAGTTTATCAGAAAAAATCATGTACAGCCCTCTACATTTTTGTGCGTACTTTAATCGTGTAAAAGGATTTTCCATTCTGTTCAGCCAATTCAAAGATATTGCTTAGACCGATTATGCCTTGTCGCTGTCACTCCAGGATCCCCTTAAGGTGGGTTTTCATGGGCAGTAAAATGCTGCAGCAGCGAGCAGCAGTTTAGTAATTTCTTAGAAATTACTAAGTAATTTCTAAAAAAAGTTTAATAATTTCTAAGAAAGTTTAGTAATTTCCTAGGAATTTTCTAAGAAATTACTAAACTGCTGCTCGCTGCTGCAGCATTACACTGCCCATGAAAACCGACCTTTAGGGCTTAAAACACATATTGTAGATGGGCACTAAAGCCTTGTGTACACGATACTAGAAATCGGTTCGAGTTTCAGTTTAAGCCAATCAACTTGCAGCTCTTACAGAAAAGCAGCAGTTTCATTGGTTTAAACCAAAACTCGGACCGATTTTTAATATCGTGTACACAAGGCTTTAGGCTGAGTTTCCACT
This sequence comes from Temnothorax nylanderi, assembly GCF_030848795.1. Classification (NCBI taxonomy): domain Eukaryota; kingdom Metazoa; phylum Arthropoda; class Insecta; order Hymenoptera; family Formicidae; genus Temnothorax; species Temnothorax nylanderi. The sequence continues at coordinate 291,301 of NW_027249167.1, read as the reverse complement.
GAGCGCGTCACGCATTGCGTTATCCGCCGCGACCAATCAAAGCATCGTATTTTATTACATTATTTGAGATGGGATGTTTAGATTGGTTAACGACAAATGACGCGACGCGTGACGCGCACAGTGGAAACTCAGCCTAACGTCAATAAGGGCTCATGCACAATGCTGACAGGTAGCGGCGTCGTCACTTGTGAAATGATCAATTTGTTAATTTTTTAATAAAAATGCAATAAATCATTAAGGTAATAATGGAGCAACGCGTAGCAATTAAGGAGCAATCGTTTTATGTTAGATATACTTGCAGAAGACTGTGAGAAATGTATTTTTCCAAGAAAATGAACAGTTCTTTGCTAAAATGTCATATAAAATTAATTATACGAATGGAGCGATTGAAAATCCCAATAGAGCAAAGCGAGAAATAGTTATTCTACCGAAAATTAATAGGAAATGTTGACTAAACTCTTTCAGATATAGTTATGAACAATAGAGCTATTATATTACGTTTGAATATTTCCGCCAATATGGCTGCCGAGCCATAGTTACAATAGGCGGCCGATACGTGGCGGCGGCGTCACTAGTGAAATGATTAATTTGTTAATTTCTCAATAAAAATGCAATAAATCATTAAAATTATGATGGAGCAATAAGGAGCAATTAAGGAGCAATCGTTCTATGCCGGATTCAGTTGCATAGGGTTATTAGAAATATGTTTTTAAGTAAAAATTATAAATTTTACGTTTTTTTCAAATATCTTAAAAAATAATAATTTTAAAAGGGGAGCAATTGTTGATTCTGAGGGAGCAATTAGGGAGCAATCATTTGAGCTATAGTTTATTAAAAAATATGAACTTACAGCGCCAACTATTTTCCGGTTACCGTGAGACTTACTATTCAAATTTTGCCTATAATCGATAATCTTTGCAGCTACTTACATCTACTCTACTAATAAAAATGGACGTAACTCAGCAGAAAAATGAGTTTCTCGGACTTTAAGTTTTTTTTTTAATTAGTGGATTGGCTTTTAGTTTTAGTTTATTGTTATAATAATAACCAGATTTCTTGAAGATTTTATTAAAAATTAATAAAATAATATAAGATATAGTTTTCATATTTTAAAAAGTATTTTAATTTTGATTGACAGTAATATGGACACTGTCAGTAATTGGGTCTTTCACCCTATTGCGATTGCGACGCAAAGTCCAAATGTGAAAATTTTTTATTAAGATACTCCTACTAACGCCGACGTCATATGATATGATATATATATCAGAGAAATGTCACTTTCACTTTTTCGACACTGGCGGTATTAATCTACAAAGCTGATTTTTTGTCTACAAGCAGTGTATGCACTATTTCGATTAAAAATCACATTCTACTTCCGCTGAAAGGTGGCTAAATCTTTGGTAGACGTTGCCAAAATGGCAATACATAGTCAAATCATGACAATTATATTCTTCACTAATATTAACGAACGGACAGTTTTCTTATAGATGTGTTAATAATCACTTTTATTTACTCCATTATGATCTATGTTTCGGTAAGGAAATTTATCTTTCAATTAATATTTTTTTTAATGTCAAAGAAAATATATTCAACATATTAATAAATAATAAATTCACGATCCTATATAAATCTCATTGTAAGAAATGATTGTTTTTCATAACTTATTCTAAAAATTCATTCGTTAAAAGTTTATTATTATTTACCAATGTTACTGTCACTTAAATACTAAATGTATTACAAGTTATGTTTTGAAAGTAATTTCAAACAATTTAAAGAAAGCCTGAGAATATAAACATAAACACAAAAAAAAGCTTTTATTTTATTTTATTAAAATATTGTGTTATTAATTTATATAAAAAATATCACATAAAACTATAATAATATATCGATAATTGGTGCAAGTAAAAAAAGTTACTTTCGAGTCACTGAAAATAAGCTTGCTTTATCTCTCACATTTCTATCCACAATGTTTCTATACCATCTGAAATTTTTATACATGCTTTTTACTATTGAAAATTAATTAAAAAGAAGGAATTGAAATGATGGGAACTGTAAAATTTTTATGCACTCGGGAAAGAAATTCAGAACGTTACAAATCGTTTAACTTTTTTTATGCCCTGTAATTTCAGCAACGTCTACCAAAAATTTAGCCACCTTTCAGTTGAGGTAGAATGTGATTTTTAATCAAAATAGTGCATAAACTGTTTGTAGACAAAAAATCAGCTTTGTAGATTAATATTCCGCGGCGGAAAATGCAAAACTTCTCCGCGAATTGCAATGGCCCGGAGCGCAGCGGCCGCGGTCACACGCTTGCATTCCATTGCGTCTACCGAGGCTTTAGCAACATGAGACGATCGGTAGACTGTATTTTTTGGATGTCTTATATAATAAACTATTCCAGAAAAAAAATTCAGCCTTGTAGATATAAGTCAAAAATGTTTGTTTTTTCCACACTTTGCGTGGGTGGTAGACCTGACATGGCAACGCTTCCGACGCGGTAGAATATTAATTTCCGGTATGTTTTTATGTCATCTATGAGTATGTAAAATTTCAATCTTGTAGATATAATACATTTATGCAACTTTTTGCAACATGTTGTTCAATTTTTTACTCATTTTTTCAACACTTATAGATTGGTAGAATTGCACCTTTATCATAGATACTATCTAAACTTTCTTGGGAAAAAAATCTAGCTTTATAGAAATGATTTCACGAAAACTGTCGCTAGCTCCCGGGCTATCGTATGTTGGAGTCGGATGTCGGAACGTAGCCGATGGTCCAATGAGGAAAATTGGTTTCCGAAAAAGAAATTATCTCATTGGACCATCGGCTACGTTGCGACATCCGACTCCGACATACTACTGATTGTAGACCGGGCCTTATTAAGCTTTTAGGCCCGGTCTACAATGGATGTCGTAACTGTCGTAAGTTGTGAGTCGTAAGAAATTGACCAATCATTAGTTGATTATTCTCTTCAAATTCGATTGTGATTGGTCAATTTCTTACGACTAACGACTTTACGACAGTTACGACACCCATTGTAGACCGGGCCTAAGGCCCGGCTACACAGTGAGTAGACTACTAGTCTACTAGTGAGTAACAAAGACAGAGTGACGTTTGTGTCGACTTGTGTCGTTAACTGGAAAGCATCTGCATCATTTTGTCCTTGTTTAACATTTGATAAAAATAAGGATAAAATGTTTCCAAGAGCGTTTGGAGCGTCAAGTGGATCGCACCCAAGTCCCAACATCTATGGCTGCGGTCCGATTCACGCTCACAGCGTTGTAGTCATAATCGTAAGGCCGTAAGAAAATAGACCAATCACACTCGATTATTCTTCGAGCTCAAGGAGAATAATCGACTGTGATTGGTCTATTTTCTTACGGCCTTAAGCCGTGATCAGACTACGGATTGGGTTTGAGATTGGATTAAAATTTGACCAATTAGAGCAAAGTTCACTAAACTTGAAGTTAGTTTTCTTTATTCTGATTGATTAAATTTCAATCCAATCTCAACCCCAATCCGTAGTCTGATTACGGCTTTACGATTATGACTAAGGCCCGGTCTACAATGGATGTTGTAGGTCGTAAGTCGTAAGAATTGGCCAATCACAGTTAATTATTCTTCGACCGCAAGAAGAATAATAGACTGTGATTGGTCAATTCTTACGACTCACGACTTACAACATCCATTGTAGACCGGGCCTAAAACTTTGTTACGTGCAATGGTCTTAACGCACAAGCTTTGAGGTTTGTTCGTGTTGCATGCCCCACCATGCTCCTAATCACTCCAACCGACTCCAACGCACTCCAAAAACTCATCTGCTCCAATCGCCACCCTTTATCCGTGATCCAAGTGCTCTTGGTGTTTATTGGAGTATGCGACGCGAACAAACCTTTGGCGTATCCTGATCTGTCAGGTCGGGGACTACGACCGTCGTATATCGCTACGCCATGTTATGTGCTTTGGCCCAAAAGGTGCGATTTCACGATGACGCTCGACGCTGGATTCGAGCGTCAAATCTGGTCACGTGATAGATTCAGAGGGACGCGAAATATAACCTAACTACTGGATTGGCTGAATTCGAGCGTCGAGTGTCAAAGCTAAACACAGTTTAGCTTTTTGGCGTCTTAAGATGTCGTGAACCAATCACAGACCCGTATTAGCATCTTAAGGGGTTACACCACTGTAGAGCATGAAAAAATAGGGAATATTTCGGGAATTTTTTTTGGCGCAATAAAGAGATGAATCGAAATTCTGCAAAATGGGATTTATAATGCTAGTAATAAAGTACAAAATATATTTTTTTCAACTTCGTTCATGACAAAATGGCGGCTGCGCAGCATTTCTCCGTCGGTGCCTTTTTTTTTGAAGGGGTCCACGGCCGGAAACCTAACTCCCGCAATTTTTGACCTGGAACAAAAAACCAAAGTTTTTTCGATTCTATAGAACAACAGCAAGAGACGTACGTAGGATTTTTTCGATATATTGATTTTTCGCGAAATGGTGCACTTCAAAAAAAAAAGTTTAAAAGTTCATGAAAAAAATCGTCACAAAATTGTTTATAAAAAAAAAAAATATGCAATATAAAAAAAAATCCTACGTACGTCGCTGGAGAAAGCAATTTTGAATATACTGTTAAATTTTCAGATCGATCGGTAAAGATTTGTTCGAGTTATGTTTCCGGCCAGTTCAAAAAAAGTAGTTTCGAGAAAAACGCGTTTAAAGTTTTAAGTACTGTAAAATCATATTATATTCTTCTATACCTTTAATCTGCGATGCCTGCACCATACAATTGGCCTTCTAGATTGACATCCTCCTCCTCTTTTTCCTTTCTTAAGGCTTTCAAGTCGATTCGAGCCTTTCTTGCATCTTCACTCAACGATTCTTCCGCTTTCTTGATGCGCTCCGCGTCCACCTCCATGCATAGATTGTAGCTGTTTGGGCCAATTGTCATGCCCATAGTGTCGATTACGTGCAAAATTGAGGAAAATCCGTCATTGAACACACAAGTAGCAATATTTGTGGCAATATCTAATACTAATTTTCCACTAGATATTGATTTTGGAGCGGCAGAATTGAAAATTTTGACATTTAGACATTTTTGCGGCCCTTTATCTTTTAGTATATCATTTTTAAGACCCTAAAACACCTTTTAAGCAAAAAAAAATTTTTTCGTTTTTTTGAAAATTCTACAGTGGTGTAACCCCTTAAGACATTACTTAAGACGGTCTTGAAATAAGATCTGACTATGAATATCGGCCTCTATCTTCGTTTGATATTCGATGTGCAACGAAGACAGAATGATGCTTGCACGTAACAAAGTTTTAGGGCCAAAGCACGTAACATGGCGTAGCGATATACGACGGTCGTAGTCCCCGACTTGGCTTAAATATAAGAATCGACTATACCGGCTTGAATACTTGAATACCGGCCAGAGCGATGCTTTCAGCGCTGAGCGTGAATCGGACCGCAGCCTATGGCACAAAGGGACTGCACATGCGCGGCTAAAACCGCGATCATCAAATCAAAGAAGAAGCGGCTAAAACCGTGTGAGGATCAAGGGATATGATCTCATTTTGTTCTGGCCTGTTCTGGCCTTCTTCCCAATCGGTTTATGACGCATATTTTCTGTTTCAGTGGAAGAAGAAGACCGAGAAACATCGGGCCGTGATAAAGTTTAAGGCCGCCGCCCGGATCGCCCGTGTGACGCACGACCTGTCCGCGAGCGTGAAATCAACGGGCGACGTCTCGGAAACAATCGAGGAAACGGATGAAAACGCGGAGTAAACTCCGAGCGTATCACCGCGCGGTGCATCCTGAAGCTAGCTATACTCCGTAGTCGCATTTCGTAGTCGTGTTTTCCGTCTATTTACCGTTTAAAAACGGTAAAAATCCTCGTTACGCAGATATCTATACACTACTAGATCACTACTTCGTCAAAAGAGTTGTTCGCGTTCGCGATAGTTGTCAAAAGATAGTCGCGAGACAACACGATCGGTTGATCGCTCGCTCGCTAAGGAAGAGGCGACCGCAAGCGGTACAAAGAGAGAGAAAGAGAGCCCACGACTACAGAATTTATATTACATTTATTTATGTCTTTTTTTCGTGTAACTCGTCTTCTTACAATCTCCTACGCCTGCTTTCTCACTCTCATTGTCTTTCCATTCGAATGGCAATTAAATTGACACGGGATGAGCTCGATCTCGTCTCCCAAGGATCCTGTTCTTCGCGAGGACCGAGAGCTTTGCCCCTTTCTAAATTACATTCTCGGGCAACACTCGACTCTACGCGACAGACACCCCAAGATGTCGTTCTCGAAGGCGTCCCGTGCATATGATGAGTCGCGGATGTTCGCGGTTTCTTTTTCTGTCGGTCAATACGAAAGGTTCGCAGTGTCGCCGGGAAATATCGTGGAATCGCTCGCGTGAGCGAGCTTCGAAACGGGAATGGGAATCATCGAATTGATCGTGCGCGCTTCGCTTCGGCGAAACTAGGATAAGAGGCACGAATTACCGATGCGTTTGTTGGCGGATGGTCCGCTTTCTACATTGGGAGTCTTCCTGCTCTTCACAGTAAATGCGATAAAGAACGCATCTCGCGGGCGAAAGGCGTGAGATTTCATCTCGAAGGCGACGCGTGGAGAGACCTTCGTGCATCAATTCACGTCGGCAATACAATCGCGGTTTACATCTCTTTTGTTGAATGAAACGTAGAGTCGCGGGATGGTCCCCTTCCTTATCGCAATATACAACGTATTGCCACGATAGGAAATCGATTTATTGCCGAGAAGGATCACAGATCGGGACTGTTTACGATGTGCTTCAGGTATCGGCAACCGTGCGTTTTATCCTACTTTCACGCGACGCGCTCGCCTTCTTTTGGATTTTGAAAGCTCGGACCGCTTCATACGGACTTGAATCGTGTACATCGTGTCTCGTGGACGCGAAGGCTCTTGTTTAGAAATGGAGAATCGAATCACGCTAAGATACGCTCGTCGATGACCGACAAACCGACCTTGAATTAAACTATAGCACACACTTCGGCGCCGTTAGTATACATCGCGTACGAATGTAATGCCGATAATGGTAATACCGGTTGATGGATACTAAACTTCAGTTAGTCGGCCCATTCGCTTTTTCGGTTTTTTTTTTGGCTGGTGACTAATAATTTTACGAATTGTACGTCTGATTGTATTTATAAAATGCTGCACATGCGATACTGTTAACAATACTCTGATTAAAGTCGATGTGAAATTTCCGTGTCGAATCTGCGCTCTTGTTTGTCTTTTTTTCATTTGAACAAACGACTGGAACTTGCTCGAAGATATGCCGATTATCCGCGATAGGCTTATCTAAATTATTTCTTTGCAGTCGGGCTATCTTATTCGGTATCCTGTTAATTCTTCCCTTCTTATTTCTTGTCACTGAAACTTGTTCAAAAATATGCTAGCGACTTTGATGACGTAGTGCCTTGTTGGACTCTTATTGCAGTTCACCGCCCTTCTGCGTTTGTTGTTGCTGTTGATCCCGTTGTTGCTGTGCTTGTAATGTATCTTTAATGTGTTTCTCAACCTGTGAGATAAACAGAATGCGTGAATGCGAGATAGATAATACAAATGCAATAAAGAGATAAATCCGAAATAATCATTTGTCTTTCATTCAAAATTTGTTTGTTACTTTATTTTATATTTACATTTTGTTATATATATTTTTATACTATATTTAGTAAGAAAATTGAAGGAAATAAAATGTTAATTTAATTTAAAATATTTAAATTTCTTCAGAATGTTTCAATTAAAGAGTTTAACTGTATCGGACGGTCATTAGACAAATGCTTTGAATTTGAGTTCTATTGCCAAAGTGTTTATTGAAAGAAATGAGTTTAAAAAGTAACTAAGAAATTAAGAAACCCGTATGTTGCAAGTCTCATATATATATATACACATATATATATATATATATATATATATATATATATATATAAGATTGCTAACTTAAACATTTCCTGCATTGATACGTACCACTTTTTTTACATGTCTATATGCACCAGATTCTGTGTTTCCATGAACATTGTCCACTTTGTATGGTGGTCTAATAGTGACATTATTAAATACAACAATATTAGCTCCATTCCACGTAATATCTTGAATAGTTTTCGAGATAGCGATGAAGAGCTTCTGTCCCTCTGGAGATACTCCGGCCTGCAGAGCCATTACCAGTCTCCTCTTCTCATCGATCTGATTACGAACTCTCGTGTTTAGCCTTTGTAAATTAAGGCTCTGTGGTGGTTCACTGGTAGTAGGACTAACTTCCCGTGTCACTTGAACGTTGGACACGAGGGATAAATTTACTATATGTATATCATTTAACGAGGGTCTCCCACTCGACGATGGTGATTCTAAGAAGTCACTGTTAAGGAAAACTATCCTTTCGGATATGTGTAACAAATAAATGTCAACGTTCATGATTAGATCTCAGTAAATTTCTATAAATTTGAGTACCTGGTTTGTAATCAAACAATAGCTCAGAAATTTTTGAATTCTGGAGTATTGGAGCATTCTAGAATACTTATTCCCATAAATATGATCACAACTAGTACAATTTGTATCATAGACTATTCGTCACAGGCTTGTGAATTTTCTGTTTACCAATAGAAGAATGCTCCAACATACAATTAAGACGTTCAATGTCGTTAAAATCAACAGTGACCGATGTTATATTACTGATATATCTGATCGCCGATCAAAAACCATACAAAAGACATGATAACCAGGACATTAACTGTCGACGACGAGCGTGCGATCATGTGCTCTCGAGATCGGTCGAAACTCCTGGAACGCCGCGAGTCGCGAGCACCACGTCAACGATGACGTGCAAAACGTGTCCGATAACAAAACGTGCATGCACAGTGAGCGGCGAGCGAGCAGGCGGGCGAATAGGCAGACGCAGGTAGATAAACCAGCATGGTTGACGGTGAAAGAGACGAAACTAACCTGAATCTGAACCGCGCGATCGAGTTGCCACGTTTGTTCCGGACGAGTCGCGAGACGTGGACGGCGAACGCGACGTCGAACTCGCGGTGCCAGGTCGCCGAGGAGCTTGGCGGTAACACGCGGCACGAGACACGACGCCCGCTATTTACACTGCGTCCTCGCGCGGCGGAAGCACATGCGGGCCCCTCGCCGCTGCCGCTGCCGCCGCCGTCATCGTCGTTGCCGCCACAGACGGTCGGCGCCATTCTCGCGAGAAAAGGATACTTAGTATCAGCATTTTGGTTTGTGGATCGAACGCCAACACCTCACCCTCTATCTCCTTTTCATGGCAGGTTTTACAGAGCACCGTGCTGCCGATGCTAAACCAGTCGCTGGCTCCGGCCATTTTTCACTGCCGACGGGCTCGCAATCGCGACGCGCCGTCCCTCTCGTGGCCTGCGGACGTCGCGCTATGTAACGGCGCTGCCGGCTGGGTGACGCCGTGCGCCATCATCTCGCGATCAGCCTAGTCCGAGATTCTTCCTGGAGTCTCCGAGAGATGGCGTTACTGCAGTGTTACTGCGCCCATTTTTGTAGAGCAGATTATAAGGGTGCAGTCACCAACGTATAGTTGGCAAACAAATTAAAAATTATTTATTAATTATCTTTTCCAATCGTTTGGAAATCATTTGGAGAAATTTTGAAAAAACTTTTTAGAGTTTGGAAAACCATATAATAATAGAAAATCAATGAAAATCAATTATAATAAGCGTATAGTTGGCAGACATAGGCCTATATTAGTATATTTGAAGTGATCAGCCAATAATCAAACTAATTTACTAGTTATTTACTATTTAATACGCGTATCAAGTGATCGATGTAAACTAGGCCATATAGTTTAAAAAAATTTTTTTTATCCAATCGCTCCAGAATCATTTGGATAAAGTGTCGAAATATATTTTATTGTTTGGAAAACTACTCTATTTTAATAAAAATTAATTAACAAGTAAACGATTTCTTTTTTGTTAACGGCAATATTGAATTTTAAATAAGGATGTTTCCCATTTTATCAACTATCGACAATGACGAAGAAACGATATTACCACTGTGGTAATATCGCTTTTTCAGACCTCAATATATTTGGCAGACAATTATTTTTTTTCTTTTAATAAGATCGGAGCGATTTCTAGCATGGACACAAGGCTTATTTTCAGTGGGTGGCTTTGATGGAAATATTTTGCTGAAAATATTATGAAATCGATGAAAAATGAAATGAAAGTTATTTAAAAATTACTAAATATATTTCAAAATAAATAATAATTTTCCTTATGAAATGTAATGTAATCTCAGATAACACAAGCATTTTCTACGAATATTCTATAAATATTTTTCGAGAATATTAGAATATTCCCACAATATGCTAATAAGATGGAAATAATGTTTTATGAATATGTATAGAATGTCAAAATGGGACTAGTTTTAATATTAAAAAATAGATTGAAAGAATATTCTGTATTACATTCAAGGAATATGAAAAGAAGCTTTATAGAATGTCAAAATGGAACCAGTTTTAATATTGAAAAATAGATTGAAAGAATATTCTGTATTATATTCAAGGAATATGAAAAGAAGCTTTTTAAAACTATCTGAATAATGTTTATAGAATGTTCCAAAAATACGTCATCCAAATCATACAGCAGATGTTTATGGAAATATATATTTTGATAGGAAAGAAAGTAAGGAAAGATATAAAGTGAGAATTAAAATGTTTTATCATATATATATATATATATATATATATATATATATATATATATATATATGGTATATAGGTATATATGATAAAACATTTTAATTCTCACTTTTACCTTTTCTTACTTTTTTTCCTAAAATATATATTTGCATAAACATCTGCTGTACGATTTGGATGACGTATTTTTGGAACATTCTATAAACATTATTCAGATAGTTTTAAAAAGCTTCTTTTCATATTCCTTGAATATAATACAGAATATTCTTTCAATCTATTTTTTAATATTAAAACACGCTGTACAATTTAGATTGTATATAAATATTGATTATATGATGGAAAATTATACAAATAACATTATATATAATTGTAAATTCTGTACGTTTATTATAACACATATTTTTATTATGTTATAGTAATACATGAACGTAAATATATATAAACTTTATCTAAACACAAAATTTATAACCTCTATAAATGATTGTGTAGTCGCAGACGCCTAATTGCACACTTTTATCACTCGATCTGGATCTGAATAAAAATATAAAATTATTATAATATAAAAAGTATATTATTTTCTCAGAGATAGCGTTTTCGACCGAGGTGGGTTTCAATCCGGATTTCAACCAGTTACAAGCGAAATCGAGCATCTACTGGTCAATTCGCCCGCGTTGACGAATAAATGCTCGATTTCGTTGAAACCCGGATTGAAATCCACCTCGGTCGAAAACGCCAAGAGACAAGAAAAATGCATAAGATGCAAATTATACCTACTTTACGTTACAACAGACCTGTTCACGCCACGGCGCCCAACGATCAGCGTTCCACAGCGCGCGAGCGTTCTTTATTATTGTTTCTAGTACGTAGTACGTGCTCGCGGAGTGGTGCGGCGCTGCAGTAGTTCGACTTCGCCGCTTAATTTGATTAGTTTTGCTACACTCTATAATATTTATAGAATATACTAACAGAATATTTCTACTGACAATTTTATAATATTTCCAGTACATTTATAGAACATTCTTTAAAACGAAAATATTCTATTAACATTTATAGATGATTTCGTTGAGAATATTCTCTTAACAAAATATTTGACGCTGCATAACATATTTATACAATATTGTATGTTATCTGGGATACTGTGTAATATAAGGAAAGTTAAATTATATTATTGAAAAGTAATAATAAAATTTCTTTTATGTTAGGTATCGTGAAACTTACGGAATAATAATGAAATGGGGTCAATTGAGAGAGAATTTCAGTAAAATATTTCTATCACGTTTCCTTATGCGTTATGCATTATGAGTTATGCAGAAGTGTGTGCTCCCCGCCGTCTGTACGTGCATACATTGTCTACCATACTGCCATATAGCATATAGTCGTATAATAATACGCGTAGTTAAAAAGTTTGGAGTAATAAAATTTATAAGACAAAAACATTCTTTATTTAAGGAATACATTAAGTTCAACTGTTATGTAAAAATCAAAAATCTCAAACATGAATCTCTATAGTGCCATAAGTTAAAGTATGTAAATTACAACCCATACAGCATAAAATATTCCATGAATGTTCTATAAATATTCTTTAGAATATTCATGAATTTTCTATAAATGATCTATAAATGTGCAAAGAACGTGTATGTCCCGCTTTGAATGTCCTTAGAAATTTCTGTAAATATTCTCGAATAATCTACAAATGTTTTATAAATATTTCCGCATAATCCATAATTTTTTTATATATGCAAAATATATTTATTGAACATTTATAGATTATTTTAGGAACATTAAAAATGGGGTATCGCATATTCTGTATACATTTATAAAACAATTATAGGATATTTGTGAATATTTGTGAATTTATTAAAACAATCTTGGAATACAGACATTTTTCTTAATATATTTGGGAATATTTACAAACATTTGTAGATTATTCGAGAATATTTATAAAATCTTTGTAAAATCTTTTAGAAATATTACTTCAAAAAATAAAATATGTTTAACCCAATCAGCAATAATTGTGTGTTTCATGTTTGAAAGATTTTTTTAATATCTGTAAAATAATATAGGTACATCTTGATATTTGAAAAATATACATATCTTGCGAATGTCATACTCTTGCTTCGCCAGAGACCTGTTTATATTAGCCCTCAACTGAAATTTACTTACGAGTTAGTCTTACCATCATGCGCCGCCTAGCGGCTTCGTTCCAAACTAGCACGGAAAGATGCGCTACTATGCATCTTTTAATTAAGAATATTTCATAATATTTTAAAAATATTTAAAAAAAGATTATGGAACCAATAATAAATTTAAAATATTTTTAAATATTTTAGAACGAGATTATAAAACAATAAATATATAGATTTAAATTAATATTTTAAAAATATATTTCAAATATTTTAGAAAATATTGTCTGGGTGATAAAAAAGAACATTTTTATAAATATTTTTAAAAGATTCTTAAAATATTCTTAAAAATGTTATCACAAAAGGTTTTTTAACTTTTTGAAAATATTCCTAAAACCATTTTAAAATATTTCTTGTAATATTTTTATAGAAATATTCAGAAATATTTTTTAAAAACATTTTGTGCTGTATGGGTAGGTCCGAAGTTAGAGGGGAGACTGTTACTACGTTAACGCGAGCGTTACTTCTGTAGTAACTTACGATAAATCACTCGTTTACGCGAAGTAAATTATCGTAAGTTACTACAAAATCCCGTTTACGCGAAGAAAAATCCTGTTTACGCGAAGAAATTATCGTAAGTTACTACAGAAGTAAAGCTCGCGTAAACGTAGTATGTGGTAAATCGCTTACAGTAATCACGACGATTAACGTAGATACTAAATTTTTATCAAATTTTACGGGAGACCAGTGGCAACTTTCTACCTGTATAGATACATACCTGCTTGTGCAGATACTCCATTGAAATAATTATATTTATTCCAAAAAATTTTTATTAATGTTGATTTCTACGGTTGACAGATACTTATCATATTTGTTTTCTTATTATCTCGATCGTTATGGAGGTTCTAGGGTTGAATATGCGCAAAACGTTTGCAGAATATTCATAAAATATTCTTGAAATATGCATAACATATTGTAGATACTTCAAGAAAATCACGAAATATTCTATAAATATTGCAGAAAAATTTCTAAAAAGTTTTTATTAATGTTTTCCAGAATATTTATATAATGTTCCAAAATATTCTTTAAATATTCCTAGAATAATTAGAATGTTTTCAATACTTTTCCTAAAATGTTTATAGATTATTTTAAAAATATTCTACTAATATGTAAAAAATATTCTATTAATATTCTGAATATTTCATGTTCATCGCAATGTTCACAGATTATTATCGAAATATTCATAGCAATTCTAGAAAAGTTTCTCAGAATATTCATAGCACATGTTATAAATGTTTAAGAATATTAACAAAATGTTCTGTAAATATTCCAAATATTCTATATTTGTCAAAATATTTATAGAACATTCTATGCATTTTTTAAATATACTACATTTATTAGAATATTTGTAGAATATTCTATGCATATTCCGAATAGACAAAATTTCATGGAATATTTATAGAACTTTTACAGAATATTCTGAATGACCCGTGGAATATTAAAATATTTATAGATTGTTTATAGCACATTTCTTGCATATTCCATGCTGTATGGGAATGCATCAATCAATATATCCAATTTGGAGTAAATTGTTGGCTTATGCTCCAAGCGTAACAGACTAAAATTAATCCTAGTTTAACTTCAAAGTAATTTGTAGCAAGGACTTAAATTCGTTAAAAAAGAATCGTGGACAACAACATCCAGAAAACTAATTCAGTCCAGAAATTGATGGTAAGTCGCATCTATTTTAAATTAAGAAAATTCTTCTATATTTTACAACAATTTTCATTTTTTAAGGATAAAGAAAGGCTAGCGACGGATGATATAGACAATCAGAGAAGGGGAGCGACAGAAAAGGGGAAAAGAACAAAAGTGCTTATCAAAAAGTAAAAAAATGAGATAGTAAACAAAGTAAGTTTGTGTTTTAATTCTTTTTCTATTTAAACTACAGTTTTGCGAGCTTCTTGTGTAATCATGTAATTGTTGATGTTTTCAATGTAACATTTTATTAAATTTTGATACATTTTTTTATTAAATGATTCGCAAAACTAGTTTAAATAGAAAAAGAATTAAAACACAAACTTACTTTGTTTACTATCTCATTTTTTTACTTTTGGATAAACACTTTTGTTCTTTTCCCATTTTCTGTCGCTCCCCTTCTCTGAGAGATTGTCTATATCATCCGTCGCTAGCCTTTCTTTATCCTTAAAAAATGAAAATTGTTGTAAAATATAGAAGAATTTTCTTAATTTTAAATAGATGCGACTTACCATCAATTTCTGGACTGAATTAGTTTTCTGGATGTTGTTGTCCATGATTCTTTTTTAACGAATTTAAGTCCTTGCTACAAATTACTTTGAAGTTAAACTAGGATTGATATTAGTCTGTTACGCTTGGAGCATAAGCCAACAATTTACTCCAAATTGGAGATATTGATTGATGCAGATTGATTTACATACTTTAACTTATGGCACTATAGAGATTCATGTTTGAGATTTTTGATTTTTACATAACAGTTGAACTTAATGTATTCCTTAAATAAAGAATGTTTTTGTCTTATAAATTTTATTACTCCAAACTTTTTAACTACGCGTATTATTATACGACTATATATGCTATATTGCAGTATGGCAGACAATGTATGTATGTATGTACAGACGGCGTCATTAAGGGCTATCGCACACAAAATTGCATAAGCTGTATAAGCATAGCATAAGACCACTGGACCAATGAACATCTTATATAAATTAATATGGCGACTTTATGCTGGATGCTCATTGGTCCAGTGGTCTTATGCTATGCTTACGCAGCCTATGCATAGCATAAGACCGCTAAACCAATGAGCATCTAGCATAAAGTCGCCATATTGATTTACATAAGATGCTCATTGGTCCAGCGGTCTTATGCTATGCTTATGCAGCCTATGTAATTTTGTGTGCGATGGCCTTTAAAGGTATATCCAGACAAACTTGCATAGCGCATAAACATAAGCATAAGAGAATTGATTGGTCCATATGCATGTGCATAAGGAAATAGACCAATCCGTTTCTTTATGCAGATGGTTATGCACCTATGCAAGTTTGTCTGGATAGACCTTAAAGGTGGAAGCACATAAAATTGCAGGAGCCATGAGCAGAATGCAGAAGTCACTGCAGAAGCCACATGCGCATGCGCTATGGTATCTGCATTCTGCCCATGGCTTCTGAATTTTCAATCTACATAAACTATGCTTATGTATTTTTATGTAGATTGAAAATTCAGAAGCCATGGGCAGAATGCAGATACCATAGCGCATGCGCATATGGCTTCTGCATTCTGCTCATGGCTCCTGCAATTTTATGTGCTTCCACCTTAAAGCGGGGAGCACACACTTCTGCATAACACATAATGCAAACACATAAGGGAATGAACCAATCAGAGTCCTTCACTTTCATCGTGGAGATAGAAATGAAGGTCTCTGGTTGGTTTCTCTTATGCGTTATGTATTATACGTTATGCAGAAGTGTGTACTCCATGCTTAATGCCTGGTCCCCAAAATTGAATGTGTTTCGGAAAACTCATTCTTCGTCTGTTTCTAAGGGCGGTATTCATAGTCGGATCTTATATCTAAGATCATCTTAAGGGGTTCCTATAGCGGCAGTGCACTTTATGCACTAAGTGCACACTTTAACTCGTATTTTATTTATTATAAATGTTTAAGAACAAAAATGCAAAATCGGGCTGTTTCGGGAACTACATATGAGCTTACTGATTAAAAATATCCTAAATGGAATAAGATTCATTCGATATTTGGCTACATTCTACTAATTCGTAATTTAATTAAAAGCCAAAATGGAAAATCCGGCTCTGTAGTGGGTTGCGGCTGATCTTAGGATGCCGTCCGATTGGTTAGCCCCATGGGGCTTGTACTGTGCCCCATGGGGCTAACCAATCAGAATGATTCCGAGATTCCGTTTTCCGAAATTCCGTCCTGCATGGGACGGCACCCTTACTGATTAAGGCCTGAAAAGCTGCTTTGAAACGGTTTTTCCCAAATTTTAGCCAAATTAATTAACGAATCTCATTAAACTTATGCTCGTTTTAATCAGTAAGATCAGCCGCAACCCGCTACAGAGCCGGATTTTCCATTTTGGCTCTTAAAAAATTTATAATAAATAAAATACGGATCGCAGCTAAGCAACCCGACAGAGGTCGGTATTGTTACTCCTGTCGACCCTTAATGCTGGGTCCTACAATGCGAGTCGCAAAGTCGTGAGTCGCAAGAATTGACCAATCACAGTCGAATTTCCTCATAATAATCGACTGTGATTGGTCAATTCTTGCGACTCACGACTTTGCGACTCGCATTGTAGACCCAGCATAAGTCTGGTCAAAAGCAGTCTTAAGACTCCGTCCAGCCAATCCATCGACATATAGTATGACATATAGTTCACATGAGCAGGAGATTGTAAAATTCAATAATTATTATTAGGCACCAAGATCTGCCACAGACAACTTTTCTTTTTTTGTTGGCCTGTGTTATTCTCATATTTATATCTCATATTTATATAATAATTAATGTACTAATTTATTCATTGCGTTCATTAACAGAATCCTCTATATCACTTACGTGTAAGAGTTTTACTTCATCTTCCATTATTAAATTCTTCTTAAATAAATGTTTTGTCAACAATTTCAAGCTCGAAACCTTCTGTTTCAACCATCGAACTTTACGCTGTAAGCACTCAATCTTTTTTTCTTTATTTAATAGCTCTTGTTTTGCAGCGTTCCACAAAGCTTTTCCTCGCATTGATGACTCGGAAAGTTCTTCCCATGTGAGATCAGTTAGTCGAATCTTTTTTGCAGCAATAACTTCAGTCAGTGGTGGTTCTTGTTTCCGCCTATAAAACATTATACATACATATTTACAAAATCATATATTATTTAAGTCTAATACTACATAAACAAAAATATTTAAAAACTTAAAATAAAATACATAATATACTTACTTATTTGATGTGGCCAACTTTTCAATACTTGATCGCAATGCTGGTTCATTGGTTGGGATATTATTGGGTTGTATGGAAGAAAATTCTGTCGTGTTCGGAATATTTATTGGAGCACTTATACCAAGATTTATAGTTGGTTTAGTCCCTGGTTTCAGAAACCTTCTTCCGTCGACTAGCCCATAACGAAAACATTTAGTGTCAAAATGTCTCGAACAAATGGTTGTTGCTTTTCCTATGACTTCTTCCGATTTTCCGATAATATCTAGCCATTGTTGTCGAGCGATAGAGTTTGACGGAAATCTACAATCAAAAAATAACCCAAAATTCACAAAAGTGTCACATGCGTGATACATAACCCAATCTAATAATTGTTTAATGTAATAATCTAATAATATTTGTAGTTACAAACTATTACTCACCGATGAAACGACAAATCTTGCGATTTGTCTGATCTCTTTTTGCAGATGAAACACGTGAACACCATACTTAAAGAATGTTTTTTTCAGAATTAATGTACGACGTCAATTGACGATAAACACAATCTTTATAAAACGAAGAAATGGGTTCATCGTCTTTGCAATACGTTCCTTACATCCTCTGGGTGGGGATAAAAGCGACCAATAGAAGCATTAGAAAAAGAGAGCAATTGACCTCTACCTCGTTCCCTCTTTGTCTAATTCTCCGGACACTTTTTGAAGGCTTTTATGTAGTGATCGCGCAGTCTATACTATGGCTGGATTTGGGGAGCACGCTATTAGCGCTATTTGCTTATTCTATCCTTGTTTTACACCTGATGAGCGATAAAGATAGAATGATGCAATAGCGCTAATAGCGCGCTCCCCGAACGCAGCCTATTATATGTCGATGGCAGAAGCCATCACAGACCGGCCTTAGGTCCGGTTTGTGGAAGGGATGCGCTACTCTTGTAGCGCATCTAGAGCTCTACATTTTTGTGCATAAGCCCGTATTTATAGGCCGGTATTCATAAGAGCCACCGCATAATGGTGCGATTCCATGGTACGGAACGTATGCGCAATGCGGAATTGGCGGAACGCTCGTGATTGGTTCGACCTCTTTTACGTTCGTTCCGCCGACTTTTATCCGCAAGTTTTTATTTTATCCGCACTGATACGTGCGGAAACTGCGGAAGCCTACTTGTGTCCTTGTGTGCGAGTGTAAAAAGACAAAATATCAGAATCTCAACAGAGATCCGGGTAATTATTCAGTTTACACCCCTCACCTCCGATTTTGATGTACTTAGGCTTAATCGACGCGTTTTTGCTCAAAACGACCGAATCTGGCAGAAAAAAGTGTCGCTCTGCCACGCGAAGCGAGATATTAACAGTTAAAGTTGACAGGAATCAGGTTATGATTCCCGTCATACCGACGAGATGTAGCAACACTGAACATGCCCAGTGTTACCAGATGATTCGCGTGACGACTCCCTAAATATATTTCGTTTTCCCCTAAAAATCCCCTAACAACTCCTACCAATTTCATATGTAGACAATCGCTTCTATGAATGGCGTTCATTAAACTGCGACATCTTCTGGTCTGTCTCTTGTACTACCTACCATGTCCAACATTACTTTTTTTCACCAGATGTCATATTCGAGGGGAATTACCTAGAGACCCTTTAATAAGAGTCTGGCCATCAGAAATCTGATTTTAGAGCGTTTTGATTGGTCCGCCATTTTTTCTCTAATCTAAGTGGGGGTAGCTTCAGAGCATGCGTATAATTATAAACGTATTCAATTTACTGACTAGACCCGACTCCGAGTCAGGAAATCGAGTACGTTATATTATCACTATAACCTCAAAGTGAAAATTTAACCATTCGATGATCAGGGAATAAATTAAAAGAATAAAATGTAACAATTTGTTTTATTTTATTGCACTGTGCATCGCCATTGACTTACTGTCATAATATTTACGTTTAACAATTGTTTTGTTATTCGCTATCCTCATTCTGTAAATTGCATATCTATTTGCTATCTTTAAATGTAAATTATGACACAACAAAATATGACTGTTACTCAAAATATCTAAAAATGTAGCAACTAAAAAGTTTTTGTAACCACGATTGTTATTGCACGATTTCTGATACCGCCTAAACATATACTCCATTTTTTTAAATAACTGAAATGTTTGATTGTTTACATAAAACAATGTGTTGTTTTTATAACTTCGCAATCGTACTAATCTCGCATATTGGGACAAATTTCGATGAGTAGAACCTAAACTTCCAATACAATGCTTACAAAGTTTTGTATTTTTTTTAATGCTTGTTACAATGTATCCAGCGATACTATATAAAATATTACATTCTACAGTATTCAATTCTTCTACTTCCTGAGTTGTTGGTTCGTACGATAGATTGGCATTTGATTCATTACGAGACTCACATTTGTGTTCAGCAATTACATCAAGGAAACCTGTTACATATCGCGCATCATCTTCTTCGTAATTAGCTCGAGAAATTGAACGCATATATAAAGAAGTGGCAATTAATTTAAGATTATTTTTAAATTGTAAAGCATTTAATGTAACATTTTTACTTCGAAGAACAGAAAAAAGATTCTCTACGCAGTCTTGCGTAAGTCTACCTGTCAGTAAGAATTGAAATTTTCTCTCACGAAACAGATAATCTGCCAATTCTAAAATAGATTTAGTTGAAATAATAACTCCCTTCTGAACAGGTTTAAAATCTCCTTTGTTACCAATATGAAGATTACTAAATATCTCTATAATTTCATTTAAAAATGAAACAGTATCTTTATATTTCTCCAAGTCTTTTGTACCCAAAGAAATGCAGCAGTGCCTTGAAGTCATAATCGTATACCATTTTACTATCATTTTAACAAAAAATGCTGTAGCAATGTATTCTGGTTTTGAATTTTCATCGGCTAAAAACTCCAAAGCAGTGCTCATTTCATGACTCAATAAATTTTTCGCTTTATTGACGCGCATTTTATCGAAATTATTCTTCGTATTGACATCGTTTATACTTAATTTTGGCGTTAATAAAAATTGAAGTTCTTTTTGTGCTAAAATTATTTCTTCGAAGTGTTTTGCTTGTACCATATCTGTTGGCAAATTATATTTACGTACAATATTTTTAGGTAGTAAGAGGAACTTATTATTTAAAATACACGCTTTTAAATTTTTTAATAAGTGGGGCACATCCGCGATAACATACAAATTACGATTAGAGTCAACTGGATGTGTGACATAATTTATACATTTGGTGTACTTTCCAGCCGTAATCCCAAACGCTTTCCATAAACCCTGATTGCAAGATCCCATGTCGGAGGTAATGGAATTTACGGTAAGACCTATTGAGTTGGCTCTGTGAAGTATATCAACTATTATTGGTTGCAATATAGCGCCATTAAACCCATCACTTGTAAAAAAATAACCAATAATTTGTTTCCAACGACATGCAATACCGCATAACATAAATACCATAGCGTGTGACGCTATACCTGTATGTTCTGGTAAAGTTACATCACCAATGTAACTTTGAGAAGAATTATCAAAAAATTTTCCTGATGAAATGCTGATTTCATCATATACTAAACAACATTCTTTATCAATTTCGTTCCAATTCGACACCTTCAATTTTAAAAAATTGAAAATATCGTCCGAAATTCCGCTTTCAAATTTAAAATTTTCTATTTTTCTTCGTAACGTTCTAAGTCCTGGCAAAGGAAATTTCTGGCGACGAAGTTCTTCGTAACCGGTGATGCCACAAGAAAACCTTAATTGAAGTGCTTTCATGATCGATTTGTTGCTCCATTTCTTTGCTCTTTTATTGTTCTTTAAAACTGCAATTTGATCGTCAGTGAAGATTTCTTGTAGCTTACTTAACAGAGCTGCATAATTAGATTGCTCTTTTTGTTTCTTTTTCAATTTTAAGTCATGTCGTACAGTAAGCAAGCATTTTTTAAATTTTCTTAGTCTGACATTCTGCTTTTTAATTATACGTGATTGTTCACATATAATTTGATTCTGTTTTTTTATTGTACGCGACATGTTTTTAACTTCACTATTTTCTTTTTTACTTTTGGCACTTTCTAATTGCAGTTCATTCTCGCAATCGTTATTTTCTTCTTCATTTTGTACTGATACAATACTTTGTACTGGTACAATACTTTGTACTGGTACAATACTTTGTACTGGTACAATACTTTGTACTGGTACAATACTTTGTACTGGTACATTATGTTCGTTAACACAGCCTACCTCATCATTCAGTGAAGTATGTCTCATGTTTTCACGGTGACTTTTCTGAAATCAAATATTTAAGATTTACCATTACTAATTTACAATTTTTAAATAAATATATAATGCTTTTCCATAAATTTGCATCTGCCTCTTATATCATGCTTTTGATTTTTAGAACTTACGATCTTCTTGGCTTTACTTCCGAATATCGTTGGCACAGCATTTATCTTAAGCTTTCTTTTTCCGTCAACTCGGTTATTTTCCCACATATCGTGTGCGAAATGTACCTGAAATAATAAATAGTAAAATCTTAAATATTTCATTTTAGAGTCACACGATAAAAACATGCTTCATGAGGTATAAATAATTGTATAAATAATCAATTGTATAAATAATCCTGAACATACTTCACAAAGAAATGATCTTTCAGTAGGTATCCACTCTTTTCTATTAACATTTGCTGCCCATTGAGCACGCCGAACTGGATCTCGGGGAAAAATTTTCATTATAAATCCCTTTTCGTCAGAATTTGTGCAGTCAGGAGCTACACAACCAGTCATGTTGCTGAAATATTCAATAACTACATAAATGATTTATAGATAAATCAGAAAAAATAACATTTATTATTAAACTATTACATGTAATACATACTGGATGAATTTATAATTAATTTTGAAGTTTTTATTACTGATGACAGTAAGTTTAATTTATATCTTAAACGTAAGGTTATATTGTTTCATACAGATATTTTACAATAATGTAAAATTAAAAATACTTACCTAATAATCTGAATATAACAATCCTCTAATAGATAATCTGTATAACTTTCTTTTCAATTACGACACTGATTCCACGATGCAGACTGAGGTTAGATCATCGACATATAGTATGGACTGCGCATGATATCACGTCATATTACTACGTCATTAGAGAAAAAATGGCGGACCAATCATAATGCTTGAAATCGAAATATCGAAATACGTGATGATGGCCAGACTCTTATTAAAGGGTCTCTAGAATTACCATAATAGCGAACAAAAATTCATTATTTTCAGTTTTTCTTAAAACTAATTCAAGCGATTATTTTAAGTGCAAAAAATTGCAGAATGCCGAAAACTAAAACGAAAAAGTATTTACAAAAATACGTAAAAAGTTGGGAGTTAGAATTAACCTTCAAAGGTAAATCTAACCTAATCTAATTAGACAAATAATTATTATATACATTGAATAAAGTATAATATTTTGAATTCGCTGTATTTTTAGCTATAATGTTTCCTGAATGATAGAGCCGATTTCACAGTCTCCGATTAAACTCACTCTGCATCTCTTTCTAACTGTCCCCCTAGAAAGAGACGAAGAGTGAGTTTAATCGGAGGATCAAGTTAATCGGAGACTGTGAAATCGGCCCATAATGTCTAAGTCGCCTGTGTTTTTTTAATTATATAGATTGGTTAAAACCATCTCCTGATGGAGATTCTTGTAAAGCGTTTTGTGCTTTCTGCAATACGATTCTCGCTGCGCATAAAAAGGGATTGACAGACCATGCTACGTCGAAGAAACACGAGCAAAGCCTGAAAAATAGAAACATCATTGCACAGATACCGCCGATTGACAAGTTTGCGAAGATGACTCTGTCACAAAAACGAAAAATAGCAGAATTGAAAATTGCTGCTTATGTGGCACAGCATTCTTCCATTAAAGCCGTTGACCACCTCACTCTCGTGATTAAGGATCTTGACAAGGATTCTGAAGTTTTGCAAGACGTAAAGCTGCACCGAACGAAATGCACGGCTTTGATAAAAAATATTTTATCACCATGTATCGTGCAAGAGCTTCTCGAGGACCTCGGAAAAGCACACTATTCATTGATTATCGACGAGTCTACAACAATCGACACGAAGAAGATCCTGTGCCTCATGATCCGATATTTCAGTCAATCGAAGAAAAAGATTGTGACGACTTTTTATCGTTTGGTTGAGATGACAGCAGGGACTTCTGATGCTATTGCCACAGCAATCTTGCAGCAACTGAAAAATGATAATTTAGAAATAGAAAAGCTCATAGGTCTAGGGGTTGATGGAGCCAGCGTGAATGTAGGCATACATCATTCAGTAATGACGGATATTGCGGGACATCAATCCTGAGCTTATGGTGATTAAATGCATATGTCATTCGCTACATCTCGCAGCCGAGGAGGCTTGCAAAGTTTTGCCAAGGCATCTCGATTTTATGGTCCGCGAAACACACACGTGGTTTTCTATCAGCACCAAACGGCAAATCGAATATGCGAAGATTTATCGTACTCTCGAGGATAAAGTACCTAAGAAAATCGTGAAACTGTCGAATACTCGATGGTTGGTAAGGCTCCAAGCTGTTAATGTTATTCTCGATCAATGGGACGCACTTCAGCTACATTTTAAAATTACTGAAAGCAACAAGGAGCGATGCTATACGGCTTCTCAACTACACAGCATGTTCTCGACGCCTGAAAACAAGTTGTATTTGACTTTTCTCAGTACGACGCTGCAAAGCATCATAGAGCTAAACCGATTGTTTCAATCTGATTCTGTTGACCCGGTCAAACTGTTTAAAGATTTAAACGATGCTGTATATTCACTTCTCCAAATGCTCGTCGTCCCGTCGCAACTAAAAAAAATATCGCATTACGATCTCGCAAAATTCGATTTTAAATCTTTTTGTATGTCCCCCGAGTGCATAAATTTTGGATATGAATTCAACGTCCTAACTGGCAAAATTCATCAAGAATCAGTTGCGCAAGTCAAAGAACGTTGTAAAGATTTCTTGGTCGTTCTCATATCAGAATTACAAAAGAGAATTCCCGACAATATAAAAATTCTTGACCAAATATCGACATTTTCGCCACAATCAGCATCATCACAGGTAAAAGCTGATATCACGAATATTGCGGCAAAATTCAAGCATAGTCTGTGCAATGATATCAGTTCAACTGTAAAAGAGTGGAACATACTTCATAGGGCTGAAGTTGTCGAAGTTGTCAGCACTGAGACGTTTTGGGCAGAGATCAACGAGCTTACGGATGCGGGAGGAAATAAAAGATATGGAAATATATCGAAGCTCGTTCTCGGGCTGCTCAGTTTACCCTTCTCAAATGCCGCAGTCGAACGCGCATTTTCTATTGTAAATATTGTCAAGGACAAATTACGAAACAAAATGTCAGTTAAGATGGTCGAAGCAATTTTACATGTTCGTTGCACCCTCGGTATCAAATGCTCTGAGTTTAAACCTACAGTAGCTATGCTGAAACGGTTTACCTCCGAAATAGTATATGGCATGATAAATGACGACGATCTTAGGGTACTTGATGTTTTACCCAGCGAATAAGAAACATTAAGTACTCTAAAGACGAGGGTCATGCATTAATTTTTCAAAGATATATTTGTCAGAGCCTTTATTATATAAGTCACGTATTTTTCGTTTTATTCTAACTAATATTTTACTAATCCACATGCAGCTATTATAGCATTATTTAGACGTAAACTTAAATATTATCTATATATTAGATAAATAAATAAATGTATTTATATAAATAAATACTATATTGATATAAGATTTGTTTATGGCTGCGGTCCACTTGACGCTACAAATGCCTCGAAGCATTCCTTTTCTTTTTTCTTTCAATGAAGAAAGAAGGAGAAGAACGCTTCGAAGCATTTGTAGCGTCAAATGGACCGCAGCCTATGTGTACATATATATACAAAAAGCTGTCTTAATATGTGTTGCTCAATGAGGGTGGGGTCTCATTAGTTCCAGTTCAGCACGTTTGGAGTTGCAATTTTGCAATTTTTTAATACAAATAACGAAAAAATTCCCAGAATTTTACAATCCCCTAAAAAATACCCCCAAAAAACTTTTCCCCTGTTTGTCCCCTGATGCGACTTAAAAAACCCTAAATCTAGGGGGAAATCCCCTGATCTGGCAACACTGAACATGCCCTGCGGCCACATACGCATGCTCAGTGGCCGCACGCGCATGCTCAGTGGCCGCACGCGCATGCAAAAGTGCGCCAATTTTAAATATGATGACTATTGACTGGTCAATCGTGCGGAATAACCAAGCGTCTTGATTCAAGCAGTTAGGTATCACGCTGGGAGTTTGTTTAGTTTTATTATGCGGGGGAAGGGGTTCCGCCGCAGGCTAATTCTATGTAAAAAATCACAACTTCTATAAAGCAGGCATACACACGTGTGTGTGTGCTCTGCTTTAACGAAAATCACAATTTCTATAAAGCAGGGCATACACACGTGTGAAGTTGTGATTTTTTGCTTTATAGAAGTTGTGCCTGCGGCGGTGCCCCTTCCCCCGCATAATAAAACTAAACAAACTCCCAGCGTGATACCTAACTGCTTGAATTAAGACGCTTGATTATTCCGCATGATTGACCAGTCATCATATTTAAAATTGGCGCAGTTTTGCATGCGCGTGCGGCCACTGAGCATGCGCGTGCGGCCACTGAGCATGCGTATGTGGCCGCAGGGCATGTTCAGTGTTGCGATATCTCGTCGGTATGACGGGAATCATAACCTGATTCCTGTCAACTTTAACGTTTAATATCTCGCGTCGCGAGGCAGAGCGACACTTTTTTCTGCCAGATTCTTTCGTTTCGTACAAAAACGCGTCGATTAAGCCTAAGTTCATCAAAATCGGAGGTGAGGGGTGTAAACTGAATAATTACCGAGATCCGTAAGAATATTATTAAAAACTATTTAAATTTTTGGCTTTGGTGGCAATTGGTGACAATTTTGTTGGTTATGAATGGGAATTCGTTAATGTGACAGATGTATTGCATGTATGTATGTACGTGTGATTCCGTTCCGCTGAAATCTAATTTGCCGTGTCCCATGGAGCGGAAAATGCGGAAGCGTAGTCTGTACGTGCCAATAATATACACTGTTCCGATAAATACAATGAAAGGATCTATGGGAAACAATCTTGTGATTGGCAAGAGTCAATTGCGCTTCCGCGAATTCCGCTCCATGGGACACGGCAAATTATATTTCAGCGGAACGCAACTGGCGGAATATCTGCGATTGGACAGACTTTATTCCGCCATTTCCGCATTGCGCATACGTTCCGTACCATGGGATCGCACCATAAGACTCTCGTATAGTCACGTAGCGTAACGTAACGTGAGCCAACGCACAAGAAACGTATTGATTACGGCCGTAACGGCGTTATACGTTTCTTGTGCGTTGATCTACGTTATGTTACCATACGAGAGTCTTGTGCGGTGGCTCTTAAGGGGATGCTAAAGCCGTTCAAATTACCGACAAAAACAGTCAAAGCTCCTATTTTGAAACGGCTTTACAGATCGCAAAATCCTTTTACAGGAGTAAAGTAGAGGTACTAATGAAGTGCGGGATTGTCAAATAATTAGTAATAATTGAAAAAATTTTTAAAATGCTGTCACCTCATAACCTTATTTTCTAATATAAACAGTTGTATACGTAATATGTACGAAATTAAACTTTCCCGCACTTCAGAAGACGTGCACAAACAATAACGTACCTTTGAAATTGAGATCGAAAGCCTAGAATAAAAATGGGAGCTTTGAAACGATCGTGTATATTTTTCACAAAAATATTCACGCAGAGCAGCAATCATGTCACAGCAGTAGTTCACGGATCTTGCGAGAGACGGCGCGATGGCGCACGCAGTTGTGGGCAGTTTCGGGGTTGGCTACATTGTCTGATTCCTACACAGCAATCGAACCAGGACAGATATATGATACAGATATCTCGTTAGGCATTTTTACATTTTTTTCAATTATTACTAATTATTTTACAATCCTACCCTTCATTAGTACCTAAACTTTACTCCTGTAAAAGGATTTTGCGATCTATGAAGCCGTTTCAAAGAACGAGCTTTGAAAGATATGTGGTACAGATATCTCGTTAGGCATTTTTACATTTTTTTCAATTATTACTAATTATTTTACAATCCCGCACTTCATTAGTACCTCTACTTTACTCCTGTAAAAGGAATTTGCGATCTATGAAGCCGTTTCAAAGAACGAGCTTTGAAAGATATGTGGTACAGATATCTCGTTAGGCATTTTTACATTTTTTTCAATTATTACTAATTATTTTACAATCCCGCACTTCATTAGTACCTCTACTTTACTCCTGTAAAAGGAATTTGCGATCTATGAAGCCGTTTCAAAGAACGAGCTTTGAAAGATATGTGGTACAGATATCTCGTTAGGTATTTTTACATTTTTTTCAATTATTACTAATTATTTTACAATCCCACCCTTCATTAGTATCTAAACTTTACTCCTGTAAAAGGATTTTGCGATCTATGAAGCCGTTTCAAAGAACGAGCTTTGACAGATATGTCGTACAGATGCCTCGTTAGGCATTGGGCGCGTTCAGCAGACCAAGCCGCTGAGTAGCAGTCGAACGTGATTGGCTCTTACTTTTAGAACCAACCAATCAACGCAGAGTGTTGATCAGATGAACTCAACGATATATCTGTCTAAACTCGTTCTTTGAAACGGCTTCATAGATCGCAAAATCCTTTTACAGGAGTAAAGTATAGGTACTAATGAAGGGTGGGATTGTAAAATAATTAGTAATAATTGAAAAAAATGTAAAAATGGCCGCGTTCAGCAGACACACTGTTGACATGATGTACAGATGCCTCGTTAGGCATTTTTACATTTTTTCCAATTATTACTACTTTTTTTTATATATTCCCACTCTTCATTAGTACCTCTACTTTACTCCTGTAAAAGGATTTTGCGATTTATAAAGCCGTTTCAAAGAACGAGCTTTGACAGATATGTCATACAGATGCCTCGTTAGGCATTTTTACATTTTTTTCAATTATTACTAATTTATATATGTATACATATATCTTCCATCGCGTAAATTCTGCAAATGAACTTTGCTTGAAAAATACATATGATATAAAGGCACAAAAGAAATTTATGCAGAATTATTCTTAGTACAAAGTAATCGGAGCACGATTCTGGAGACGTCCCGTGTCCGCGATATTGTCATCGTGGACGAGGCTCCGGGCCCAGAGAAAAAATAATCGTACTAACGATCGATAGACCCCCGATATTGTCGTACAAAATGTATGTCTACCTATCCCACTATCCCTAGCTTCTTCTCCTCTGTATATTATAATGAAAAAAACGTATCCAACTGAAAAAGGCCCGTTTAGCGACATAGGAAGCCGATGCCAGTCTCACGCGAAAAGCGAACGTCGAATTTATAACACAATGGCTGCGTTCGGGAAGCGCGCTATTAGCGCTATTGCATCATTCTATCTTTATCGTTCATCAGGTGTAAAACAAGGATAAAATAAGCAAATAGCACTAATAGTGTCTTCCCGAACGCACCCAATAAATTAGTATTTAGCATCTCGAATTTCTATCAAGAAACGAGACAGGTCATTTTTTTGTTTTCTAACCGAATTTCACTAATATCTAAACGTCAGAAACGCACGTGGTCCGAGTTAGCACAGTCCGACAGATTTCTTCCTATAGACGGCATAGTTGCCAAAATATATTTCATGCATGAAAAGAAAATTAATCTGCACAAATCAAATAATATTATGAGCGCGAAAAATATACACGAAGAATTTATTTTGAGAATCAGAAAGATTAAAAAAACGCGACAAAGTTTTTTCCCTCCGGATGAAATTCCAACGTGCGCTTCTAAGGTCAACGTGCATCCTTTGCTAAACGAATGAATTCATACTCATTTTGCTGCCAGATTTTTATTGACGTGATACAGACGGGTGTACATCTGAGCCTCAATAAAACGCGAGTAATCGTAAATCAATTATGCGAAAAATATTAGATCTTATATTCGTCAATAAAGTTATAAAATCCGCAAACAATGCGAAAATTTGCGCATAGTCCCTCGTGATCAAATATAAATGCATCGCGTCGCTTCGCTAATGATCGGATAAACACTCTCGAAAACGCAACAAAATATTTGCTCCACGAAATAAGCTCGCACAAATTGCATCTGACAAAACTGAAATTTAACAATTATATATAAAATCAAAAGCTATAAATTAGTTTTTTGTTTTGAACAAGAGAAGTTGAGACACGTAGCGATAAAATTGAATGAATTCTCAACACAATAAAAATAAGTTTAATAATTTTCTTCTACGGTTTTCGTTTCCTTTTTAAGAAATAAAGATGTTAAAAAAAATCAATACAAAGTAATATGTTACAAAAGTTTCTCTTGGTGTAAATTTTCAAAAGGAGGAAAGCAAGTTTGAAAGAATAATATGATAAATCAACATTCTCTGAATACATATTAGAAACCATTTTTTTATATACAATTTCTTTTTTATTATCTGGTACATCTTTTTTCTAATTAGACTGATTGCTAATATATCTTTTAATATGCATAAAAATATATATTTAAATTCTTAGTGCTTCTGCATGATAGTGCAATAATTTCAGATTTTTTGCCATCACCTATTACTTCAGACTATCAATCTTACTGAAAAGGAACCTGCGTAGATTTAAACAAATAATGGAGAATTATGAATAATATGAGGTTTCCAACGCTGAGCTTTTTATGTAAACTCTTTCAAAGGATCTATCCATTCTTGATGGGGTAAAATAATAACTTCTATAACAAATGCAATAAATATTAAATTTATAGTATTGATTTATATAATTAATTTTATTCTGTCTTTATATAGAAAAATATACACTCAGTCTTAGCATCAGAGTAGAGGGTAACGCAGCTGATGAACAGTATAGATATAATAACAAACTGAATAAAAATCTTATTAATATATCATTATGTTATAATAATTAAGATTTTTATTCAGTTTGTTATCTATACTGTTCATCAGCTGCGTTACCCTCTACTCTGATGCTAAGACTGAGTGTATATTTTTCTATATATAAGGACAGAATAAAATTAGTTATATAAATCAATACTATAAATTTAATATTTATTGCATTTGTTATAGAAGTTATTATTTTACCCCATCAAGAATGGATAGATCCTTTGAAAGAGTTTTACATCATTCATTTACATTACAAGAAAAAAATTATTTGAGGTGCAAGAGATGCAGTAAATTGCCACGTCTAATAAGTACCCGCGTCAATACATACTATGTATACTAATTCACATTCTCAATTATGCTACTGTTATTATTTGTCATCAGACAATTATAAACATACACATAATAATTAGATACATATTATATATATATACGCACATGTGTGCATAAGAATATATGTAATTTATAAAAAGCGGGTGCTTATCAGCCTTGATACGTTACTGCCTTCTGCTACGGACGGCCAGAAAGCATTTTCAGATTCAGGCCGTATTGCTAAAGAATCCATAGACGCGGCAACGCCGCGCGGCGTTGCCGCGTCTATAGCATATGTCTCTCTACCGTGCGTCCGTGTGAGCAATTCAGTGGTGTGTGTACGTGTACGGACATACACCACTTCATAGAACCTGAAATTAGTTGGTAACACTGAAACCGGAGTTTCGCGTTGTCACCACGCGAGGTCTCCAATATCAGTTCGGCCTTTGCTTTAGTTGACAGAGTTGACATTACCGACGTCGAGGAAGTTCGGCCTTAGCTTTAGCATCCCCTTAAGGGGATGCTGGAGCCGCAGGCGAACTCGATCAGCGTCGATAAAGAAGTGCTCACCGACTATATCTGTCCTTGTATAGACAAGGATATAGACAAGGATAGCACCTAACCTTGCATTTTCCACTGGTCTAAGTAATATCTTTCTTTTTAGGCTTCAAATCTTACTTCTAATTGCACGATATTATTCCTGACAGTTTTTTGTAGAGGGCTGCATCACTATTTTCTATAGAAATACTGCAGAATTTTTGTATAAAGCAAATATTGTCGTCAGGTGAAGACAATATTTATAAAAATAAATTTTTTTTTTAGTTTATCAGAAAAAATCATGTACAGCCCTCTACATTTTTGTGCGTACTTTAATCGTGTAAAAGGATTTTCCATTCTGTTCAGCCAATTCAAAGATATTGCTTAGACCGATTATGCCTTGTCGCTGTCACTCCAGGATCCCCTTAAGGGGATCCTGCAGTGACAAGCGAACTTCCTCGATGTCGATAATGTCAACCTTTCTAATTTTGTTTTCCCTATATCTGTCTTTGTCTAACGAAATGACATCTGTCCTTTTTTCGATTGCTCGCCATCTCTCGCAAGATCCGGCAACTACTGTTGCTGCTCTTCTTGTCATTCTGCATCCGTATTTGCAGTACTAAAATAAAATTCACATTTTTCTTTTATTGTACGCATTGAATCTTACTTCTACTTGCACGATATTATTCCTACATGTTTTCCTAAGGATAGGAGACAAACATTATGTATGTATAAACTGCAGAATTTTTGTTTTAACCAAATATTGTCGTCAGGTGACAGCTGTATGTGCCCAAATAAGTAACATTTTTAATTTTTTGGTGTTTTTTATATAAAATCGCGTTTGCTAGCCTAGATTTTTGTGCGTACTTTAATTCTGTAAAAGATTTTTGCAATTCTATAAAGCCAATTAAAAGATTTATGTGAAAACGATAATGTCGGTAAATCATACGGCTGCAGGATCCCCTTAAGGTGCGATTTCACGATGACGCTCGACGCTGGATTCAAGCGTCAAATCTGGTCACGTGATAGATTCAGAGGGATGCGAAATATAACCTAACCACTGGATTGGCTGAAATGAGCGTCGATCGTCAAAGCTAAACACAGTTTAGCTTTTTGACGCTCGAATCCAGCGTCGAGCGTCATCGTGAAATCGCACCTTTTAAGGTCAATCCAGACAAACTTGCATAGCGCATAAACATAAGCATAAGAGAATTGATTGGTCCATATGCATGTGCATAAGGAAATAGACCAATCCGTTTCTTTATGCATATGGTTATGCACCTATGCAAGTTTGTCTGGATAGACCTTTAAGGTTGTATCGGCAGTACAGTCCTTGCTAAAAGTTAAACTTTCAATAAAAGAAGACTTTGCATGTATGTCAAACAACTCAAAATTTTTTACATGTTAGAAGGGATTACCGTTAATAGTTTGAGTATGATTTTTTGTTATTTAAATAATTAGTATTGTTTAAACAATTAAAAAAATTGTTTTGTTGCAAAATATTTTGAAACTTAAAATACAATATCAATGATGTATGTTTTACACATAAAAAAAGTTTAAGAAATATCTTAATGGTTTATTTATATTTTATTTATATTTACAGCAAAAATGTCGATTCTCTATAAGGGATAATGTTAATTTTATCAACTTTAAACTTAAATAACTCTTAAATAACTTCAAAACTTTACAGAGTATTTTAAATTTAATTTAGAAACAATTTACAGCACTTTCTGAATATATTTGAAATACCTCCAATACATCCTTAATTACAATAACTTTTAAACCAGTAAGAGAATTGTGCTGAAATTTTACACAGATACTTAGACGTAATAATAGAACGATTTATGAAATTTTTAGATTTTTGGTAATGCTTTGAGATGTCACCCATACATCCTTAAGCAGGGCACACACTTTTCTGTAGAACGTAACAGTAAGGTTTCGACCAATCGCGTTGCTCGATTCGGCCGTCTATAACCGTAGAATTAAGAATCGAGCAACACGATTGGTCGAAACCTTACTGTTACGTTCTACGAAAGGTGTGTGTGCCTAGAGACCTCCAGGGAGAGACTGGCCAACACGCCGTCATTTGCATGCAAACAGGAAATAGGATTGTACGCGGCAAAAATTAAAGTTTACCAGTTTAAAATATCATAAAAGTGTATATTATTTTAAATATAAAAATAACAAAACGCCCCTGGTGGAAATAATTTTACAACAATTTACGTATTTCTATAAAAAATTACAATCTTCTACAACAAATCACAAATTTCTACAAATTTGTGAAAATTGTAGAAATTCATGGTGAATTGTAGTAAATTGTAGTAAATTGTAGTAAGTTGTAAAAAGTAATAGAAAATTGTAACAACTTTTTTACGAACATTTTTATGAGACGTAGTAAATCGTAGAAGTTGTAGATTATTGTAAAAATCATAACTATTTATAACTATCTACAACATTCTGCGAATATTTTTTATGAGAACGTAGTAAATTGTAGAAGTTGTAGATTATTGTAAAAATCACAACTATTTACAACTTTCTACAACGTTCTAACAAAATTTTTTATAAAAATTTTAGTAATTTGTAGAAGTTGCAAATTATTGTAAAAATTACAACTATTTACAACTTTCTACAATATTCTAAAAATATTTTTATGATTAAATGTAAGATATAAACAAAGTATACTTGTCCCACTCTAACTTATACTGCATCAGTGTGCACTAGTTTAGCAGTGCAGGAATAGAAACAGATCTTATTGAAAGTTGTAGATTTCAGCATAGCCTGATGTAAAAATGTCGAACATGTCGCATATTTAGTATGTTTATCCAGTGAGAAGGTTGATGTCGAATCGACGTCAATTCAACGTCGATTCACCGGAAACTCATCGACATCGAAATTAACATAAAAAATCAGCTGATTTCAATCAAATTGTTTTGGCATCAAGAGTTGCTTCTTTCTAAGTTACCTGTGTTCAAAACTCTAAAAATTTTGTCTAAAATTAAGAGACTACCCAGGTAGCAAGACTCGTCATTTTGACGTCAATTGACGTCAAAAGTCTGTCATTTTGACGTCTTTTGACGTCATTTGACGTCAAAATGACGAGTGCTTGCTACCTGGGTAATGGCCGGTATTCATAGTCGGATCTTATTTCAAGACCGTCTTAAGTTATGTCTTAAGACGCTAAAGCCCCTTGCACAATGTCAGGCAACAGGCAATAGGAACAGGGAATAGAAATCAGAAATCATGTATAAATACATGTATAAATACAGAATAAACAGTGACACAGGCAATAGACACAGAGTTTCCGTCACGTTGGAAATTCTGTGCCTATTGCCTGTTGCCAACCAATCATAGTATTCGAATTTTTTAGGTTGTAATTAACGATTTTTTTTGTTATTTCCTGTTCCTATTGCCTGTTGCCTGGCATTGTGCAAGAGGCTTAATACGGCTATGCGATTGGTTCATGACATTTTAAGATTCAACTTAAGACGGACTTGAATATAAGAATCGACTATGAATATCGGCCTGTCACCATATGAGAGTATGCATAGTCATCGGTTCGATATCGATCGACATCGAATCGATGACTATCTGCATACTATATGGTGATAGTCTCTTAATTTTAGACAAAATTTTTAGAGTTTTGAACACACGTAACTTAGAAAGAAGCAACTTAATGCCAAAACAATTTGATTGAAATCGGCTGATTTTCAATGTCAAATTCGATGTCGATAAGTCATCGATTCGATATCGAATAGATGACCGACATCAATTTTGTAAGAAATATATATATATATATATATATATATATATATATATATATAATGAGCCGACCCTATTAAGAGCTGACACCTTCCGTACGTCTGCTAACAATAAGTGTAACATATATAGACAATACGAAACGTCTTCATCAATCAATGATGTAGCACAGTGCGGAAGGTGACTGACTCAAGAGCCAGGGGTTTCAGGTTCAAATCCAGCGGTGGTAAGCAAATTTTCTAAGTACAATATAAATTTATTTAATTAAGCTTGCACGTAATCAAGATTTTCAGCAATAAAATAATGTTTAACGAGAGAATTTAAGTAAATTTTATATTTTATTTTGTAGTATATCCAAAAAGTTGTAGTTATTCATAAAAATTTCTACGTAAATTTATGAAAAATTACAAACATGGCCCAAATCGCGTACTTTTGACGTAAAAATTACGTGAAAATAGCGTAAAAAGTTGTAATTATATTATAAGAAATTGTAGTTTTCGCATAATTTTTGCGTGAAAATTTGTAAAATTATTTCCACCAGGGGCGATAAAAAATAATAAAACATTACTAAAGGAATTATAAACAGATAAATTAGAGCTCAAATATTATTCGTATAGTTATAAAGATATCACTTAATTTAGGGAAATTGCAGTGTGTTTCTATAGTTTCTTCTTTTTCATTTTCGTTCAATTTTGTAAGAAGTACAGTTAAAAGGGAAGGCTTCATCATGTGTATAACTAGAAGTAGATATTACTCGATCTCCGCCTGCCACACACATCTGTCTTAATCTCGATTTGAATTGAAGAGCAGTTGGGTTGGAGCATTTTCTACGTACATTTGCGAAACCACTAAACTGTCTTGACTTGCTCGGCCTGGAAAGAAGAAAACAAACTCTTCCTCGTTTAAAAGACGATCTTGTAGTTGAATCATTGACTACGTTTACACGGCTCGATTTACGCCGAAGTTATAACATCGATATTATAACTACTGATGTTAAATACCGTGTAAACGCGCTCTTTTACGACGAAGTTTATTACATCGATGTAACTTCTCCATAAAAGAGCGTTTACACGGTATTCTCTGGACTAGGCGAACTCTCCGTCGACAATATTTCATTTCGAATAATTTCTGGTGATGTATTTATGTCTTCGACTGCATCAGAATCTGATTTAGAATTTTCTTTTTCAGATAATGCCTTCTTCAATGTATCTACAGTAATGGGTTTCTTCTTTATGATACAATTTGAGGTATGAACATATCTCCCAGGACTGCGTTCGAAAACTTTACTCGGGTGCACACCGCGTCATTCTATCTTTGTTATTTACTAAAAGTTGAACAAGGACAGAATGACGTTGGTGTGCACCCGAGTGAAGTTTTCAAACGCAGCCCAGTTCGTCTTTTCTTATGAGATTGAAACGTAGTACATTCAGTACTTTTGCAAATAGAAAAATAATTATGTTCTTTAAATTAATTGACACACTGGCCTTCCTTAGAACTTTATTTTCTTGCTCAAACTTGCTTGGAAAATTACTCCTTGAAAATACTTTTTTATGAGGAAGAGATTCAACTAATTCATTGCATTGCAGTTCTTTCGACTGAATTTCTGCAAGAGGTTTCCTCTTTATAGATCCATCACACTTGCAAAAGAAACTTGGTATAATATTTTTTAAAATAAATTTCTTGTTGTCCACGCAATATAACGCTGTAGCGTCGTATTAATTTGACGGAATTAAAAATGCTTCTCCATAATTGCAGTACGTACATCAATGATTCAGGGAAACTCCGATTTGATATAGAAACCGAGAAAAAATTACGGAATTACAGATTTCCTTAACTACCTTTATCCTAATATGGCGTCTCGAGTTACAGCGATCGCTGTCAGCTCATCACAAGATATGCTTCATATAAAAGATATACCATTGATACGAACGTGAAAACAAGTTTCTCTGAATTGCACAACAAGAAAAACATCGACGAACCCTCCAAATCGAGATTAGAAGTCTAATATAAGAGTATAGTGTATATGACGATTCGTGCATATGTGTGCGTGCAATGTAGGTGCTATCCTTGTCTATCTCTTTGTATATATAACTGGGTCAAAAATGGCGACCGTGCGACGACCTTATCTGTCGCCGCGTCCATTTACCGACCTTGGATTAGTTATGCCCGTTCTAGACTGGAGGATGATCCTACTCTCGGCTCTAGTGTAGACGGGTAAAAATCTATAGTTTATGTATAGTTTATGTCACGTACACTATAGAAAGGAGGATAAGCCGAGAGTAGGATCATCCTCCAGTCTAGAACGGGCATTAGTCGTACAGAAAAATAAGAGATGAGATTGTGATAATTTTCATCGTTCACTATAACGCTCCCTCAGCAGCTAGACTAGGAAACAGTAAGTCAAAGTATGACACACGCGTGATACATACAAGAAGTACAGAAACATGCACAATTAAGAAGATATATATGAATTGATAAAAAATGTATATTCTATAAATTTGAATTCAACGCAAATATTTAATTTAATAATAAATAAAAAAGAGAAATTTCTTTTTAAGATATATTGGATATATATAATGTCAGACAATTAATTTTGTAATTAAAACGACGTTTGGGACGACAACAGCCGATACTCATCAGGCAGAACAAAAAATCACGATTACATCAAAATAGCATCAAGATGACTCCAAAATGATTATTAAAAGTTACTTTTTACTTCCATTTCAACATCATTTTGACGTCATCATGATTCCTTGGGTTGTGGTTGTTCTGCTTGGGTAGAATCCTTGGTATAATCATTAGAACATGAGGCATATTGATCGTTTGCCCGTATGAGTGGAAATTAGTATTAGAGAATTTGAAAACATATTGTCAATTGCCTTTTTATGTACATTTCTCATTACTCTGCTTTAAATTCCAGGAATTTAAGACATCGCACGGCTTATTTGAATTTTTAATATATCTAATTGAGTAAATTCCAATAATATTAGAATAGGTTTTTTAAATATATTTTAAAAATAAGATTAGCATCAAATGTACGTCATCCACTAATTAATTTTAAATAGTCAAATATGTTAACATCAAAATTGTGAAAATCAATTCAAACAATGTTCAAGCCGAAAGTCGCTATATCAGAAAAAATTATGCGCATGAAATCAATCGTTCCACTTAATTATCGTTTGTTTTTAATATCCTTAAAAATATTTCAAACTTTTTTTTCAAATTAATTAAATTACCAACCGCAATTGGCTTGCTTCGGTCATTTTAATATTTTGCTAATAATTATTAGTAGCACTGTTTTTTGAATCATATATCAATCGCGAAACGTGCCGCGACGAATCGACTTTGAATTACGCTTCGTTTGTCTTACGATTGTTACCGTTCAAATGCGATTATTATGCGAAGATTTACTGTGATCACCCTTTGCGAACCTTTGCTCGCTGTGCGTTAAAAGTTCCGCGCGAGATCTCAGGATCTATGTTTCCGTGCGCTACGAGGGGAACCAACGAGACGTCATGTTCCAAATTTCTCTCCTCGAAGCGCAATTACGTTAAGCGATTGTCAGGTATTGATCAATATATCGTAATTAAGGGGATCCTGGGGCGACGGGGCGACGGCAATATAATAATGACTGATATTTATAGGTGTATGATTTTCTTCGAATTGGCTCTACAGATTTGAAATCCCTATAACACGTACATACAGAAATGATGGGTGGAGTGATAAATTGAAGACTAAAAACTTAAAAGAATTGGAAAAATTATATTTGATACTATACTTGGTGTATCTAACCTTTTGTACCTAGAGCTGTCACTTCATGGAAACTTTCGTTTAATATACGAATTATATAACTTATGTGTACAAATCGAAAGTACCCCACTAATCGGACTAGATCAAAGAACAACGTTGGATCATTGAAACTAACAATAAGATTAAAAGCCTAATAAGAAAGATTTTCATTGATCGCAGATTTTATGCATGTACACACGCAGTGTACATGCGGCGTTGCAATCTGACAAGGATAGATATCTTGTTGGATAAGGGTAGAATGATCAAAATAATCGATATTTTTAATTCCGCTTAGATGAGGGCGCTTTCCCGTCAGAGTTCGGCCGTCACTCCAGGATCCCCTTAACTGCGTAATTATATATACTTTTCGTAATAATTATTTGTAACAGCTACTATAAATTATTTAGAATATAATCGTTAACTAGCTTATTAATCATATTTTGGAACAATCACTGCAAATCTAAGTGTGTTAACTGAAACTCTTCTTACACATTTCTTGCCGTTTTAAGTCACGCCATTTAACACGGTTGAACGTATTAACTTTTAATTTAATACGATTAAACGTGTTAATTTAACACGCAACAAAATATGTAAAACGAGCTTCAGGCAAATGTCATTATTTAGACGTTTATGCGTGTAGAAATAACACACTTGGATTTACAGTGATAAAGACGATATGTTTATTTCAATCGCAGCTATCAAGTATAGGTGTAGAAACGAGAAACGGAACGGTAATTGCACTTTGTATAAATATAAACTGTTCAATCTATTTAGCTTGTATTTTTCGGTGCTGAAATTGTTAACAAGAGTGACAAATGTACAAAAATATTTCACACGTAAAAACGTCCGACGTTTTTATTTCTACAAAATCGAGTCGCATTTATATTTAAAGTAATTTTTTTAACGGTCAATTACGACGGATTAAAAATGTACGCGCGCACGAGCCATATCGTCCGCGTCAAAAATGACAAAAATACAATAAAACTTTTCGGCGATCCGCGCAGCTTTAAACGCAAATCTTTCCCACGCTAAACAGACGTGTCATCATCCTTTTAAATTCAAGTGAACGAACACGATTCGAAAAACAACGATACCTCCGACCAGGCGACGCATCGCAAAAGTTTCGAGCAAAAAACTAATCGCGACGAACAAGAAAAGTTCCCCGCGCTTTTGGCGCGAACGATACGCGCCGGCGGCTTTTCGCGGCTTTTCCTCGGGTGCGCTCGGCCGCGTCCGCCGGCGCTCTGCTTGGCGGGTAGTTCGTTCGTTCGCGCGGCGCGCTCTGTTTCCAGTTTACAATCGGCGCCTAGATGAGTCGTGTCATCCTGCTCACGGCTAGGTCCGATTTTCTCGCGCGACACGCGGAAGTGAACCCCTTTTGCCCCGTGCCCGAGTGCATCGCATTCTCCCTTGTATGTTCTCCGCGACAGTGGTGAGGTCTGAAGGTCGTCGCGAATTCGCGAATCGCCTTTAAAGTCGCCGGCGAACGGCGAGAAGTTGGCCGGCGAGTGACAGTGCGCCGACGGCGACGGAGCGACTTGGATCATCGGAAGTGAAGGTATGTATGTACATACCTCTGTTCTTCTCAATCGAATTCTTCTCTCGTCCACGTTTCGGCCACCGGACACGCTCGGCTTTAATTAATACGCGAGTTGACTCTCGATATCCTGCGTTTATTGCGCATCATTAGCAGACCTTCGTGTGCCCTGAAACTATATATAATGACATAATGCGGTCGCTTATGATGAATAAAACATTTATGACGGATGACGGTATGTGTCATGATAATATCATTATGTGTTGATTATTAGTTTTTATCATCATATTCGACAAAATGAATTTTTGATCAAAGACATGCCTTCCACTTCCGGAACTTTTATCTTCGTAGTCTCGTACATTTTTAAAGCCCGCGTGAAAATTTCTGTTCTTTAGATCTACGGATACTTTATTTTTAGTGCTACAGTTTTTTTTAGTTTTTTTTTAGTTCTTCTATTGTACTTCACGACAGATGAGGTATGTTATCGTGTTAAGTACATCTTTTATTGAATTTTCGTATCGTGCATACCTGTTGATTCCCAGTTTCGCAAATTTCCAAAAATTTTTCTACATTTCTCCCAAGTGATCGACATCCGCGAATATATAAGTTCTCCCACAATTCGCGCCGTAATTTCTGTAATCGGCTTCGTTACGGAACGAACGCGCGCCCATCTCGAGCTTCTCTCAACGAAGTTAATACTCTCGTCCGTGATTACGAAAATGGATTAAATCACGTCTTTTTTGATTAAAAACAGATTTTTGCTTTCTTACATGTTAAAGGGGTTCTTCGATCGTAACAAAAAAGAATAATATTCGATTGGGGATATTTTTATAGCGAGTCTTTCTCGAAATCTTTCTTCCGTTAAGAAGATTTTTTTGTTAGCATCTTGCACGCTCTGCGTTGTAAGATGATATGTAAGATTAATAAACGCTATTTCTTCAGTGGGAAAATATTTGATCGTAGTTCGAGTTGATTGCCAAACGGGTCATCGTTCGTTCATCTTTCCTGACATGTTTGCCTCTTTAGAAACTTGGCTCGCGCGCGCGGAGAAATTCATTTTTCTGGGCAAAGTGCAGAGTCGCGCGGACCGGTAGCAAAAGTGTATATATTTTACATATGTATTACGCGTCTATTTCGGGGTGGACGCATCGAAGATTAATCGTGACGGCTGAATTTCATTGTGCGCGAATCGCGAAATCTGAATTTGAGCACGCCACGACAGAGATTCTCTCTTGTCGTTATTTACCGAGGAAAATATAATGGAATACGCGCGGAAGGATCTCGGAGAGAGGTTCGCGAATTGTGTGCATAAAATGCGAATTGTATTTTTGCTTCGTACTTTTACGTCCGAACGAGCGCTTCTGCCTCCACCTACGCCTCACTCTTATTTGCACAACTCAATATTTTAACGGTTGCGAGATATCGCGAAAAAAGAAGCGTTATCTGAAACGCAGGAAGAGTTTCCTGGCTAGAGCGCTGACTGGAGTACGCTTCGACGATTAATAGATTAGATTTCGGTATATTCTTAAAATAACTTGGAAAATTGCCTGTCACGTGTAGACAACTTTTGAGAGGAGTAAAAACGGCTTTAGCTCTACAATGGACCAAACTCTAGGAATACACTACCACAAGTGTGACAACTTTCGAGCTGACACAGCAGACGAAGTCCAAGTTTCTTTCATTCAAACAACTAAAGCCATTGCTAAGAGATACGAAATTTTTGATAATTTATTCAACAAACTTATTTTACTGCTATTAGTAAATGTGTTAAAAGGTACGATGAACAGATACTGTTCATTTTCTAAATAAACAATCTAAAAGAA
Source organism: Temnothorax nylanderi (assembly GCF_030848795.1). Taxonomy (NCBI): domain Eukaryota; kingdom Metazoa; phylum Arthropoda; class Insecta; order Hymenoptera; family Formicidae; genus Temnothorax; species Temnothorax nylanderi. Next base: position 248,683 of record NW_027249167.1, on the reverse strand, counting down.
TGATTTAACAAGATAATTATTCTTTTCGAGAAAAGAAGATTTCGATACTACATGGAACGTGTAATATAATTAAAATTTCCTCCAATAGTTTTTAAAACAAATAAAATAATTTATCAAGAAAATTAGTAAATTTGAAAAACAAGTAAAAAATAGTTATAAAAAGAATTAAACAAATATGCGTAGCGTACACGCAATTGCGCGCTAGATACAGTAAAATATTTAAATAAATTTAATTTAGTAATAAAAATCATCTTTTCTGAAAATCATAAAATTAATAAAAATTATATCGTTGACATAAACGCAATACGCAATATTATCAATGGTAATAATAATATTCCCGGATTAAAAAAAAATCTCTGCTAAAAAATTTATATATAAACCATATCGAGTTTCTTTATAGATACATTTAAAACAATTTCGCACGCAACGACGCATACTCGCAGCGAAAATGGCATAAGATGATATTAATGTAGGATCAATTTCCGAACGAGACCTCCCTGTCCTTTACCGCTAGATCGAAAACGACACGCCGGGGAGTATCCTTCGTTTGCCCTAATTTCGCTTCCTGCCGGCCTTGCTGAATGTATTGCACCTACAGCTGTAAGTCGATTTATATCAGCGAACAAGTATCACGTGCCCCATGTAAGCTCGTGCACTTATTTATGGGATTGACATTGAATAGCCTACTCGCACACGCGTCTATCGACAGAACGGAAAAAAATTAAAAAAAAAAAGAGAAAGCGAGAGAAACCGGAAGAAAGAAAGGATCGAGTCAGAAGGCGAAAAGGTCGACACGATCTTTCATAAACGATGGAAATCTCGCGACTGTGTCAATATTTTCTGCACCGAAATAAATAAATTAAGAGAAAAATCGAGACAGAATAATTTATTCCCAGTGAAATTAAACACCGATCTTCCAAAATGGAAACTGAATATTTGCGTATTAATTTTCTTTCAGCTAGACGAAAATTTTTGAGAGAGAGGTAACATTTCATTCCGTATTATTTTGAAGCAAGAATTTCCCGCAGTTCGCGATAATTATCGTCTGTTAATATCATATTGTGTAATAATGGTGATTTTCATTGACGAATTACTAAGCGTTAAAAAAATCACTCTGTATATTTTCTCAAGGTTTTGACTGTAACTGAACGCTGTTACTCGAAACGCAAAACAAACTGTTTCCGTCATGCATAGTCATGTTCAAGTGAACGTTGCATATTTTATTTAAATTCTCCTACAGCAGTTTTCTAGTGCGTCTTAAAATCTTTTTCTAGCGTCGTTTTCCTAGCGTTTGACATTATTAACAATTGTACTATGAGTTTATTCACAATAAAGCACGTGTAATTCGATTAATTTTAAATATAACTTCTTGTCTCTTGTCGTGTTTAGACACTTTTAACGCGGACTACTCGATTAATCTTAATATAGTGATACGATACAAATTCTACGATAAAAAGTCTTTCATCACTGTTAAACTAGTAGTGTCAAATTAAGTCGCCACTGCTCCTACTCAATGTCGTTAATTAAACTAAAACAATGTTAATTTTACTAAACCAATGAAGTTAAAATAACGCCGTTTGTGTTAAAATAATACATTTCGACACACGCAGTAGTTAAAAAATGTTATTTTAACTCAAGGTGTAGGTTTAAATTTCATCTTTTAATATTTAACAGTGATATAAACACAGTTTATAATTTTATAATAAATCTTAAAAAGATATGGGTAGAAAATGTCATTAAAATAACTCCTATCAAGAGAACTTATAATATAATGAAAACGTATCAAAGCTGAAGACTATACAATTGCAGTAGCAAAACTTCCATGGAATTTATTATATGGTCAAGTTAGCGACTTGGTAGTGTAAGAACATTATTATGATTTGTTATCTCTCGTAACGATGTGTACTTGAATCGCTACACTATATGATCCTTGTCCTTACTCCCAGGTTTCATGTCTTTTTTTTTTTTAGAAAACAGCCCATAACTACCCGATGTTACTGTAGGAAATATTACGATGAAACGAGTCGGATAAAATTGATGTTAAAGATTATTTCTAAGGAGACGCTTTCATTTTGTTTCGTTACACGCTGCTCAGACGGTCCGAGAAATGTATTAAAATATGACGAGAAGACTTGGGAATTCCGCAACTGAATGCTAGATCTATTCTTGACGCGACATGACGTTGTGTCGAGCATAAGCTCGCAATGTGTCGGGTATCACACCCGTTTACCATGTCACTTCGGCAGTTCGTGTCCCTTCTAAATAAATGTTATTAACCACTTAATCCAATCCATTTAATCCACTAAGCCAATTCGAACGATTTCCGCAACGAGTTTTTTTTTACCACGACGCTTATCCTCGAATCGGCAGGTGAAAAGTCTCTTCGGACGATTATCGAAATTGAGAATAAAACGAGAGGTTGGAAGAAATTAGAACGATGTTACAACTCAAGTGCGGAATGAGGAAAAACGCGAAATTCTCGAGTTCATTAAGCGGGTACAATGCGCTCCATTTTATTAAGAGGCCAGGGACAAGAGGTGAATCAACTGTCTTGAAGACGAACGGAAGGAACAACAATGAACCCTGCGAGCTAAATGAGAGCGGGAGAGCTTCGGAATAATCGCGATAGAACCCTTTCAACTTTACGAAACAGATCTAAAGTGCTCTCGAATTTCGAACAAAGCGAGGAGGATTAAGTAGCGGCTCCGTCTACTGCTCCCAGGCGTTTGATATTCATAGATATTCTCGGCGAACGGTCTAGTTCCCTTGATTGCCGAGATGTTTATCTACTTGGTATTTATTGAAACGCACCGCTTAACCCTTTGAAGAGCACATATTTAATATTTGTCGAGCTTAATATTTATTATTTAGCTCTGATCGTTTAACTTTTCGAGCAGCACATGTTTGACGTTTTACCTATATGTAACCGTCAACAGTAATCGATATTTTTATAATTTCCATGACTTACTCGTAGTTTTATTTATATTAACAAAATAATGTAACAAATGATAATTTAATAATCGATAAAATGTAAAAAATGAGGTACCTAGAGATGATTTATATTTATTATTAAATATTAATATAGCTTGTTAGGGCTGGATACATTTATAAACAATCTGGTAGGAAACCAGATCCTGAGTAATCGACAGTGAACAGGCGAATATAAGTCACTTGAGCGAATGAGATATTCGAGTATCGGAAAACTCGTTTTCCCCATACACGCACTGAGAAAAAAAGTTTATTCATCCGAAAAAATATTTAGTCCAATACGTGCAACTAAACATTTTAGTTAGTTTAACTAAACATTAGTTGAATTAATTAATTCTTTTTTTTTAATTACAAAATTTTGACGGTTGACATGAATGCACTATACCTTTTATAGTGCAACTTAATAATTGTTGAAACAACTAATGTTTAGTTAACTAACTAACATGTTTAGTTGCATGTATCGGACTAAATATTTTTTCAGATTAACAAATTTTTTTCTCAATGCGTGAATCAAACTGGCTAACTGGCCCGGAGTTTTTAGTATCTTTGCATTCAAAGTACGTCTTTTCTCTCACATTATTGACTCCCTCTTAAAGGTCTCTCTTCTCGAAACAATAAAATTACCATTTTGCGAAGTGGCCGGCCACTTGAAGCGTCTGCCCCTTTTCCCCGTTATTAAAAGCGAATCGATTGTCTTTGGTGGAAGTATTACGGGTACTTGCACGCGAGGCTGCAGTGTGCCGCGTTCACGCGGTCCGTCCTATAAATATAAATTTATGTCCGACACGTGCTACTTGTTTAGGGGCATAAATCACGGACGCCACCGACGTTATCGCCGAGTATCTCGCGAATGACGATCAGGTGGCGATGAGCGAAGCTTATCTGGTCCGCTACTGCCGGAGGAGGATGGAATCATGGAACGGCGACATAAATTGCAAATCGCACGGCACACGGGAATGAAAAACGTAACCGAGATACCGTTGAATGGGCGCGGGAAAGACGGCGTGGGTCAATTTGCATGCAAATCTTTTCTCTTTTTGTCGCAGTTTTTTTTAATTTTCTTTTCTATCTCGCCGCAGGACTTTGATAAGTTGCTGCTGCATCCCGTATCCGTTGACTGATGCAAATTAATCGAATAACTGCTAAAATAGACATTTACATAGAGATTTCTTTCCTCCAGTTGAATTATCAGCTTTATAGCAATTGCGACTATACAAAGAGACTACAGCGATTTTCTTTTGTTGCGATTTTCTCGTTAACATCAGCCCTCAGTAAGCGAGAAACATAAAAAAACATTTCAACTACATTGCAGCAACGTTGTAATGTTAATGCAATATAGTTGAAATGTTTCTTGATGGTTCTTGCTTACTGGATCCATATTCGTGATTCAAAAAATGCAAGGAAATTGAACAACGCGATAAAATAAGTAATATTATTTAGTTTACATATTCGAGAATTGACGTTATAACTTCTAACATGAAAAAGATAATTTCCGTGGTATGGATAAAAATATCCTAGCATTGAAATTATCATATTTGCATAACAAATTGATTTTTACCTATATTTAAGAACGTAGAAGCAGCTAACAGGAGTCAGAGGTCTTAAATTTTGCAGTGCTCTGCCAGTTGATAAAAAGATTTCTGTCAACCATGTATACGCGACAGGAAAATTTACGCGTCAGAATTTCGTAAAGTTAGATTCGCTTACATCTTAACAAGAGGAGGAAGACATGAGAAAGCGTAACGTTCTCATAAACTTCAAGATTTTGTGAAACTTTCTATATTCATGTCGGAAGCGAGCACTCGCGTGACAGATTAGTGTCTTTATCGGAACTAAATTTGAAAATGTGAAAAGACCACGTGTTTCCTCGTATATACGTATACGTTTCCCACGTACGTCGCGACAAATAACTGCTTCGCGATCGGCGCGGACGTACAATATCGCGCACGAAAATAAAATGCTCGTTTTTCTCCACGTGTCCGTTCGGATTGCGCCACATTCATGTGGCGGAAAAGGGTAAAACGGGGCGCGGGCCCGTTGCCAGCTGGCCCGGAACGGCCGCTCGATGACAGAAATCAGCGTGGCCGAAATAACGGGCTGGTGTGTCTGCCGACACGAAGTTACGCGACGAGACGAAGTAACCGAATTACTTTCGCGAGAGCCGAATTAATTATACCTTCCGCGTTATGCTCATACATATGCGTATACATATACACATGTTAAAGACCATATAGTCTTTTATATATGGAGTCTTTAGAATTCTGGCCTATTATCTATCAATCTACTGTGCGCAGTTGATAGCCTTAAATTAAAATCGCCGTCACCAGGATGGGATTCGCGCCGTTTAATCAACGACGACATTCGCCGTTATCGCGGCGAAACATCAATCTGTGCACACGTGCGATTACATTAGTTCATTTACGCAGAAATCTCTATTGTCAAACGAAATAATTATGAAATGATTCTAAATGATAAATTTAAAATTAAGTTTTTCTCACTGTATTTTATGCATGAAAAAATGCATGGCATTAGAAAATGAACAATGGCACGCGCTCTAATTATTTAAAAAATTAATTAAAAAAGGATACTAAATGTTTCAATCCATGTTAGGTGGATTTTTGATGACTTAGCGAGACAGAAAGCATTACCTGTGTAAGGAAACGGACAGAGTTGTCACGTAAATAAAATACTGCAAGTATATAGAGAACGATGAAATAACTAGATAAATTGAGAATGTAATATAAACTTCTCTGTGGAAGAAAATATTCCCGTTCGATTGTAACCCGATATGAAATAGGTTTCATATCTGTAAAAATTGCAAGCGTTTCTTTGGACGAAGGACATGTTCTGCTAATAATTTGATCATTTCGAATGATTCTCACGTAGAGATTCGTTACCGGTGGATTATTTCCAATGGCGGGGACGAGCACGCAGAGCCTCGCTAACGGAATTGTCGCGGGATTTTCGATAACGCTTCTCTGATTGTATTAGGAAGTTCGGTTAATTGTGCGCGACGCTTTTTCAATCCCTTCATTTTCTTCATTATTGGTTTCCTCGCTTCTCGTCGAACAAACCATTTTCTTCGATTCATTGCGCTCTAATCTATGTTTAATAACGGCTCCGCGTTTTGCAATCATCAATTATCGGAGTCCTTCGTTCCGTTTATAATGAATATATGGATAGCCTTGCAATAGAGAAATAGATACGAGAAAAATAGACTTAAAGTAAATAATAAGTAGACATATGCATCTGGATATATACTATTATATAAATACTATGCATCTAGATGCTATTATTACATATAGTTCCAGAAATACTAATAAAATAGGAAATAGGAAAGGTCAAGAGCGAATTATTCGACGTTTTATTAAGGTCCGACGACTTCATTACGTGAGTAAACACAATTTGTCTGTAATTTAACAAACGCAATTCACTGAAGCAATTTATCACGAGCAACAGTTCATATCTTCGTGCGTACTTAGAGTCGTATTTCCGGTTTCATAATTGTAATTTTCTCGAGTATCGTAGGTATCGAGTAGGTATGCTAACTTTTCGCATATGTCATTCTGATTAGTGCCGCTAACAATGTAAATTATTGTAATTTTATCGCGCGTATATATAAGATGAAAATGTAAACGTACAAGTGCACGAAGAATTCTAAAAACTGTAACTAATAAATCTATCTGTATCTAATAAATATTTTATTAATATCAAGACAAATTTGAGATAGCTATTTACTAGATATAGCTTTATTCAGCGAAAGACAGTTGACGTAGCCCTACGTCTACTTTCCTTCGCTGAATACTTTAACATGAAATAGTGACAGTTGTTGTTTGCGGCACAGTTGTTACTGTGCCTGTTTTTTTGTTAATAACTTTTGAATAAACAACGAGCGCGGGCTGAAACCTTATGAAGGTCACTCAAGAGGGTGACCTTGACAACATACTAAAATATCAAGGTCATCCAAGGTGACCCCCTCCATGTACACAATTACCAAATTATTCAAACATATTTTATATTTTAATGTAATAGATATTAATATTTTTTATTTACTACGACGATATAGCTATATTGCTTAAGGTCGCTATTTGACAGCTTCTCGGAAGACCGTTGGCATATCTGACGAGAAGCTGAGATTCCATTTCCGACGGAGAAAATCGAATTATCAAATACAGCGAAGAGCGGCGGCACTGCAGCTTTGGATCGCAAATACATTGCGGCCGCGTCCGTAATGTATTTCCCAAGCGAGCGATATTATACGAAAGAAAAACGAGAGAAAAATCATTTGGGCATAATAACGTAGTGGACGTCGAATTAACCTGCAGTCTCGAGGCACGTTTAACGGAGCTCGCTAATGATATATAAAAAAACCCGCGGATAAAACCAAACACCGTACAAATGGTTTTTGCGCGGTCTTCGCAATCCGCAACTGCAATTTTCAATCTATGTGTATGTGTAGAGCATTTCGCAAGTACGTGCGATCATCTACAGAAAAAAAACTCGGGAGGTGAGAACTCCTCTTGACTTCTTCTCCGGTCTTGATATCGGTATAAGAAAAACCTATTCGAGTATAGTTTTCCTTTGATATTGATAGAGGCGAGAGACAAGTAAATTTGATTATTGAAGAAGAACTTGTGTGGGCAGAATTTCTGTTAAGGAAAAATTGAATTCACCGCAAAGTAGGTATGTGGTCGACGGGAAGCGTACGGACTCACGGGATATCCCGCGCTACATCAGCGGGTACATTAACTGCGTCAACTACCACCGTTCTACCAAATTCAATTTTAAAGCTTTCCGCGACCGGCGCTCGAATTAAGCCCTTCTGGTCCCGCGTTGCACGGTTTTATTTCCCGCGGCTGCGGGAAACGTGACGGAATAACGCAAGCGAAGTTCAACAGAAAGCCCATACCCGCCCACGCCAAGCTGCATTCTCCAATCAATTGAATAACTGTACATTCTCTAATGGCTCGCGAAAAAGATATTCCGACGCGCAAAAAGATATTCTGTTTTTCACATAATAAAAAAGAATAAATAAAATATTTCCCGATTTGAACTAGATGAGATATTTTATACATTGGATTGGAGCGAATATGTAAATTGATTCATGACATTGTCAACCCAAAAGCGAGATTTGTAAATTGTTAAATATTAAGCATGACATCCATTTATCACATAGCATCTAAGCATGGCATAAACTCTAAATAAAATATCTCAACAATTTTTTCCGCATACGACTGTCAGCTGCGCGAACATTTTACTGTAATATGCAAATAGCGTGCAATACGACTTCTGCAGTATACCAAGAAATGACCCCGCAAAAGCAGAATTCTGCGTAAAGGTATTTATATCTATAAAAACTTATCTTTTTAACAAAAGATACAAAAAAGGCGTCAAGTACATGCGTCTGTCGGAACATTGTTGTACATATCTATAAAAAGTGCTGTCATACATAAAAACCTTTGGAAAAAAGCTATTGTATATTTTTAATTTAATATTTCGTATTGTATATTTTAAATCTTTAGAAAAAAGCTATCGTATATTTTTAATTCAATATTTTGTTTCACTAAATATTTCAACCTTTTATAATATTTAATATTTTTCAGAATTGACAAGGAAAATTGTTCTCAATTGCAGAAAAAAGAGCTGGATGAAGCGGATGCAAATAAAAATTGCATTTTAAGAAAAATTCATTTAAGACTTTTATACCTTATATTCACCATTTTTTAAATAAAACTATTTTATGCTAAAATTAAAGAATTGCCTTAAAAATAATGATTATAGAAATGTATCATTTTTTTCAATATGTGATTTTCTGCTTATTCACCATTTTTTTCGATCTTTGTATGCCTTATTATCATGAATTATCGTAGGGGAGACCGGGGCTAAACCGCCATTTTTTTTCGGTGCCGATTTTTAACAACAAAATAAATAATTTTAGTTAAACGTGGTATACCACTGTAAAGAGTGAACCTTTAGCTACAAAATTTATATAGGAAATTTTTATCTATGTTGCTTTGTTTAACCGGTATAGAGCAAAAACGACAACGGTGGAAAAATTGAAATCTCAAAAATGCCGGGGTTGAACCGCCACCCCCCCGGGGCTAATCCGCCACACTGCATTTTCAATACATATACGTACAACTAATCCTGAAAAATGATAGGATATATTTTAATAATTGTTTTTTAAGAGAAAAATATAAAAATTTATTTAAAATTTTTATGCAAAACATTATTAAAAAATAATTGTTTTACCTATTCCATAAAACAATTTAGGCACGTGAATACAGAGGTTAACCAAATCGTAAACTCCCCAACGGCACGTCACATTGTCAACGCGGGCAACCACGGGGAATACGCGTGACGGCGTTCCGGTGCCATAGGATCAGCGCGGACCCTCGAGCAACCTAACCAAGCAGCGTTTCTCGCGGGGGAGCGATAAATAGCGACAGGGGGGTTAGAAAAGCTCGCGGTGGAGCGCGACCATTTTACCGACTCGACGGCGTCCTCGCGCCGATTCCTCGACGCGCCGACGACGACGACGACGACGGCCATGACCACCACGACGACGACGGCCACGACCACCACGACGACGACGGCCACGACCACCACCACGACAACGGCCACGACCACGACGACGATGACGACGACGACGACGACGACGATGACCACCACCGACACCACCACCACTACAACGGCGGCGACAATGACGCCGAGACGATGCGGCGAACGCTGGACGATGCGGTCGCACGCGCGACTGTCACTGACACAACGACCAACAACGACGATTTACCGCGGCCGGGAGTCGGGACGATCTACCGCGCGCGCGGCATGTCAACTCTCGCGCGGAAATCGCGGGATCTCAGAGCCGTGCCGTGCCTCGCCGTACCTCGCCGACGTGCCGTGAGCGTGAGCAATCTCGAAAACAACGGTCCGCCATCTTTTCGGTTGGCCAAAACACCGTTTTGCGACGATACGTGCGTACCATTTCCCTCCTACACAAACTGACGCACGTGCAAGGGAAGACAGAATCACGCTCGAGGGAAACCTAACCTGAAATCGCCGTGAGCTGAAGTCGTGCGCCCGGCGCGCCACAGTGACGAGACTGGCGGACCAGCCCCGGGTGCTTACTGGCGGATAAGCCCCAAACATAAGTTTCAGGTTTGATCGCTCACGAAATATTAGACATCAACGATAATGAAAAAACTACACCGGATTCGTGTTCAGCATGCATTACTCTTTATAATCACGTACCTCGAGATTTGGAGAGCAAACATTATTGCAGATATTACAATATTTCCACGCGCAGAAAATTTCACTTTCACCTTCCGAAAACACGTTTGCCCTCGTAAAAATCATAACACGGCAGGTAACCTGCCGAAACTCCGTTGGTCACATGGGTACCATAAGCAGCATTTACAATGTTAATAGCGAGTTCGCATAATATACAGGTTCCGAGATATTTGATTTGGCGGTTCAACCCCGTTGGCGGTTTAGCCCCGGTCTCCCCTATGTGATCATAAAATAAAAAATTCTGATCGCATTATTTAAGCACAAAAACCCAATCACGTATGTAGCACATTTTGCACATGTTGCCTAAAATTAAATATGACATATAAAAGAGAATAGAACAGCAGGTGTTCTGCAAATAGTCACAAGTCAATAATGTGTCAGAGTGAGCACATTTTCAAATTTAACGACAGTCAATGTTTCCACATCAAAAATATCGTGTGCTAGTTCCAGTATTAAATTATTTATATGTATATAATTAATCTCCAGCAATATATATATATATATATATATATATATATATATGGGGCATTCCACGCCAATTCGCGAGGGGTCAAACCTCGACCTTTTTATTTTTGATGGCGGCTCGTTTTTTAGCAGGTCTTTACGAGTACTATATCCATGTAAGAGCGTTTCTATAATAAATGTAGCATTTCTGAAATAGAGCCTGCGCAAAATGAGGACTGCAAGATTTTCAATGAATTTTTTCGCCTATTAGACAACGTCTAAGAAAAAAATTTATTCAACATAAAATACGTTATTTCAATCATATTTTTTAAAAAAATTACTTAAAATTTTTATAATAATATTGTTAAATAGAGTAGAAAAACACAAAAAAATTTCATTATCTCAAAAACCCCATTTTCTATTTTTTTGAAATTTATAAAGAATATTCTGGGGAGTATTATAAAAATTTTAAGACCGGTCCGAAGTTGCGCAGAAAATTTAGGAATTTTTTATAGTTTTTTTGTAAGGCAGACAGAAGTACCTTGCACGGAGAGAATTTTTTCTTAAAATTTACCCTGAAATTATGGTAGTTGTGGGACAACATGTACCACCAAGAATTTTATGCGAGCTATTCTGATTAATATCTACCATAATTTAAAAACCTTTTATTCTTTTGTCTTTCTTTAATATGACTATATATTATAACTCATTGATTGCTATTTAATATGTATTTGATAGTTATTAATTCTTTTCTAACTATATGTGGATATAAAAATTATACGCGTCTATAAAATATTAAAAAATGTTATTTTATTGTATTTATTGACAAAACTATTCTCTTATCTACATTTCTAATTTATTTTATTTATGCGACACTGAATAGGGTCTGAACCAAAGATCGAAACGTATGTACGTCATTTGTAATTTATTTTTCGCTTCACCACCGGCGTTTGCTCTCATTTGCCTTTTATTTTTTTGTATTTATTAAATTAAATGTATATTTGGAGAGCTTATCTTGTTGTTTTTTTGGGTATAGAAAATGTTACTTTTTCTTGCAATTATTTGGAAAAATATCTGTTTTTACAATATCGAAGATAATATCACGTATTTTAATGAAATACATTTGATGTTATTGATTCGCGGTTGCAAATTTATATGTAATAATAAAACGAACAATTTTCCTCTCTATATACGCGGTTGTTACAAAAGAAAATACTGTTCCGTAAGCAAAATACTGCATGAGTTAATAATACGCCATATAAAATGTTATTTAGTATTATTAGCAAATATGATGCATGGTTTCAAAAGCGGAAATGGACGATGTTTGGCACTACCTTTCAATATCCCAGCGATCGCGACACAATTCTTCATTCGATCGCGTTCAAGTAAGCTTCTCTGTAAGCGGGGTTCGATGCACAATGTCGAGCATAGTGAATTGGAAACATTCGCGCCAGGAAAACCACGCAGTTTACGTGGTTTTCCTGACGCGCACGTTTATTACGTGCGAAGCTGTATTTAAAGCACGCGAACTATTCTATTTGAGGGTTTCGACGTGAGATGCGGTCGCGCTGTTAAACGAAATGTGATATTTATTGAAGCGTCACTTGAGAGTACTTTAGCAATCGGTCTTACTTCGCGGGCAATATCTCAGGTATAGGTTTTGTACGTTTTGCATGGATGTACGGATGTTGGTGCACACGCGCAAGTAAAGCAAGCAAAACTGCAACATGGGAACAGTCAATTTCATTTTCACGTCATTTTCGAGATCCATTAACGTTTCTTGTAATATGTAAAGATCAAGTAGAAAGGTATAAAATAATAATTCGTATCAGAGCGCTAATTAAACGCTTGGAATTTTGGTGGCTGCAGAATGGAAACTTATTGAAGGTTTTTTCGAATAAAATCTGTGATTAAAAGCTTTTCCTCCTGATATAAATTATTCCTTCAATGAGTTCAAGATTGAAAATTTTTCGTATTGTTATACGTTTCTGAATTCATGGTCCAAAAGGAAACCGGAGTTGAATGCGACACACAATAGCGATTTCAAGATATTTATTACATATAATCTAAATGTAATATTTTTAGTTCCCTCAATCTCGGTTTTATTATTTTTTTTCTTTCTCTTTAGCATTTAGTTCTGTTTTCGTATAAAAGTTGAAATTTACGGACAATTTAATCATGATCGTCCGCGGAATAAATATCTTCTCTTCGAAGTGTACTTTCGATGTTAATATTGCAAATATGTTTCTGTTTGATTGTCTTTCAGAAATTATGCGCGTAAACATACGTGATCGCGGTACGTTTTAGCGGTTGCATCTCGCTGCGTTTATGACGAATCGAACGGCATACATCGATTATCGATCGGAAGACAATCATTAGTTCGCCTGCGTGCGAAACGCGATACGTTTACCATTTAAGGTAGTGCCGTCAGGAACTTGGTCCCCATCAGATACGTCGCGCGTCGAGCTAAAGCTGAAGTTTCGTTAAAGGGACCGTTTATCGTGCTGGTGGGCGAAACGAATAATTCCCTTTCCCAGGAACACAATTGCCGCTGATCTTTATTGATAGCGCCCTTCTCTCTATAGGGGTAAATCTGTAAAGGGTACCTCTGGCACAAAGTCTTCCTTTAGCATTTGTAAATGGGATTTTATTGCAGCTGACAATTGGACATTTACGTCAAATTCACTTCTACAAGATTTCTCGGTTTCAGAAAATTAAACGAAAGAAATTTAGCGTTTTATGTATTTCTTTCAATATTTCCCAATTAATTTTTTTTTTAATAACATTTTTCAACAATTGTACAGGACATTTTTCTATATCTACACCTACACTATCGTTCAAAAGTTTGGAAGCACTACTTTTTTAAGAAAAACAAAACAGTGATGCTAATACTTCCAAAGAAAAATGTCAAATCATGATTTGAGTAAAATATAATAATAATTATTTTTATATTTATTATATTTTTCTCAAACTATAAAAACTTGTTCTCTCTTCCTAACAGAACAATGGCATAGTATTCACTCGGTAAAATTCTTTAAATACAATACTTCGCTTGGAAAATGATTAGAAACAAATATTACTGTGTTGAATAATTAAAACAGATAGTAAAGTTTCTTATATGATATTTTTCTTTGGAAGTATTAGCACCACTGTTTTTTTTTTTCAAAAAAGTATAGTGCTTCCAAACTTTTAAACGGTAATGTATGTCTTGGTAAGCTTTTGCAACAAATTCTCCAAATAATAATAAGATGGATGATCTTATTATTAAGAGATAAGATTTGTAAAAGTTTATATGAGCGTCTTTGATCAAACAGAAGCAAAATATTATGCTCATTGCGAACTGATGATTTTTGCTTTTTTTTCAGCGACGACGAATCGTGCTAGGATGAGAACAAGGAAACTCAGGCGAAACAATTCGTGTGGCTACTTGGACAGTAGCAGGAAGCTCGGTGAAAGCTCTATCGCGCGTAAAACTTAGGGTCGCCGTATGTCCTACTTTTCATTAAGCGGTTCCACAACTTTGTACATACCTGTCATGCGTCTACGTTCCTTTCGAAATAAAAAGTCCAATTTTATATAGAAGTGTGCAAGGAGTTACGACAAACATAAATTAAAAAATAGATTCTTTTACTCGGCTCCATTCTTTCGATTACGTGTGCGTGTAATGCGTTACCGTGCATTATCTTTTAAAATGTGGCAACCCTAGTAAGACGTGAAGCCGCGTCGTGATAACGAGTATACGAGTTCGCGAGTACGATACATAATTTTCAACGAAAATGGTCCTCGACAATCTCACCGTGATGCCGGTCATCGACGAGTTAGTGGACGACGTCCAGTCGAATAGCACCAATATGACGGATTTTCCTGATTACGACATCAACGATTCCTTCAATCTTTTCGATTGGGGGGAACTGGCGCCTGTTGTGGTAATCTACACCTTGACTTTCTTCCTCGGATTAATTGGTAAGTTTAATCGAGACTTTTAGATACAAACATGATATTTAATCGAGAATATATCAATACCTTAGAGGTAAAGAATCGTATCACCAGTTTTTGTCAAAATGGAGTTAAGGGATGTTCTGCCTATACAATCCCTGCCAAAAGTTAGCTTTATTCAATAAAAAATTACTAAAATGAAGACTTTGCATGTATGTCAAACAACTCAAAATTTTTTATATGTTAGAAAGGATTACCGTTAACAGTTTGAGTATGATTTTTTGTCATTTAAATAATTAGTATTGTTTAAACAATTAAAAAATAAAAAAATTTAAGCAAAAAGTTTTGAAACTTAAAATACAATATTAATGATGTATGTTTTACATATAAAAAAAGTTTTAGAAATATCTTACTGTTTTTATTTATATTTACCGCAAAAATGTCGATTCTCCATATTAAGGGATTATGTTAATTTCATCAACTTTAAATTGAAATACACTTACAGAGAATTTTTAATTTAATTTAAAAGAAACATCTCAAAATTTCAGCCATTTTTGAATATATTTGAAATACCTCCAATACATCCTTAAAATCGTTACAACTCAGCAACCGTTTAGTGGATTCGTTTCAACTTTTTTGCAGCACATCAGGAAGACTAAAAGAACAATCTCACAAATTTTTATCGACTTCTCACTGTTTTTTAAGATATAAGTAGAACATCCTTAATACATTTTTTAATATAACAATTTAAATTGTATAATGCTAAAGCGTCTTATGTCTATTATTACTAATTCCTAAGATACATGGCAATGTTTAGAAAAAGTTGTATTGAAAATTTTTATAGTGCCTAATTTTTTAACCAGGTACAGCGTGTGTTATTAGCAGTTCTATTATTAAACATGTCAGTTAAATTACTTTATTAAAAACTTAATAAATCAAAGCGCTACTTTTATTTTATATCTAAAAAAATTTATTGTATTGCGCGCCTCTTCCTCGAGATCAGTATGTAGTGCTTCCACTATGCACCGATGTCGCCACAATCTTTTCAGTTAAAGTTTTCCGTTCCGGTCCGTGTCTCTAGCGTTCCCTAGCTCATTCTTCTTCTTTGTGCCGATCACGTCACACGGTCTATGCAGAAATTGCACGAAATGGGAAAAAGAAAACACAGACATCGCTCGTCGGACGACGAGAATCGTGAAAGAAAGTTACAGAAGCGGGTAGAATGGTTGGAAGAACAGATTCTACAACAGAGAGAAAACGAGCGCTGTAAGTATACATCAAAGGTTAAGTCTTAAAAAAGGCGGCCTCGCTCGTACTTTCAGACGGCCATGACGGTACGCATATCGTTGTGCCAAGGAAAAGGGAATGGTTTTTTTGGTCCAACCAATAAACCAAAAGATGTGTGTCATCGATGTTCAACATCGTATGGCACATAATCCCGCTAATCCCGTACTTAATTCCGGACGTATCAATAGGATACTTAACCTCGTACCGGATCTCGTACATATCGTAAGTAAATTTGTACGTGGCTCATCTCGTAAGCGTCCAACGATTACGAGAAATAAACGCCAGATGAGAAAAGGCAATACATCGCTTCACGCTGCGGTACAACCGACTCGTGACAGCAAATAACCCTCACGGATATAAATATCTATATATATGTAAAAAGAAATAAATAAATAAGAGACTATGCTAGTTTCTTTTTATTTTTGATGATTTTATCCCCTTCTTTTCACCGTAACAGGTAACGAAAGACACGTTTCGAGAAGGCAGTCATCATCAAGCAGATCGCGTAGTCGATCTCACAGGAGAGACTACCACGACTATGATCGTTACGATTCAAAAGGGCGTTATAGACGTCAGTACCGTGGCAGTTACAGTAGCGAACAGGAGGATCGAGACAGAAACGAGTATTATCATGATGATAAGTATTCGAAACACAGTGCCTATAGTAACTATAGGCGTGAACATGCGTCTACGGATCGTAGAAAGAACTCAAGGAGTAAGTCCCTAGACAATGTGCGTGGCTCACGTACTTCAAGCTCTAGTTCGCCTGAACCAGTAGGTGGAAATAAGTCCAACGACAACGTTGCACAGCCAGATATACAAACCGCCACGGAGATAACGAGAGATAGCGAGGACGCCCCGGCAGTCGTAACTGGCAGCAATGACAAGCTCGCAAGCGATACAAGACCTCCTGCAGAGGCTATACCGTCGGAAGTTCAAGAAGATGAACTAGAAGCTGATGTTCTGGAAGTATTTGGAGAACGTATCAGGCCCGAGCGAGTGTTAGCACCAGCAGTACATAGCCATCTGGCAGCGATTTGGTGCGAAATTATCGAAAAAGGGTTACCGGCGGAGGATCGAAAGACATCCTTGAAAAAGTTTCCACCTCCAGAAAATTGCGTTTTAATGGATCCGCCAAAATTAAATTTGGAGGTTAAGGCAGCCTTGGATAGTACAATCCAAAAAAGAGACGAACGGATTGTTGAAAAACAGGAAAAGATCGCTGCTTCGCTCGCCGGTGTCGGAAAAACCATAGAATTGTTGTTAAAATCCAATCTGGTCGATAAGAAGAAATTCTTGGAACCTCTTACGGGCGTCGCAAAACTGCTAGCTGATTTGCAACACGATGAAACATCGATTCGGAGGAGTTTGATTCTAAAAAATATCAAAGCACCCTTTAAAGATACGCTGAAAGATTTATCATCCGACGAGTGGCTATTTGGAAAAGAGCTGAGCGAGAAGATAAAGGCTGCAAAAGTTTTGCAGCAATCTACGAAGGATCTAAAACCGTCGTTTAAACAATCGTCTGACAAAGGAAAGTACCCAAAAAACTCGAAGGGCCCGCCTCACCAGGGCTATTACAAGTCAAACATCCATTCGAGGAGGGGCGGGTACAGACAGAATTACAGTCGGAGCAATTACAGTCGGGACAACAAGTCCACTTCTCGAGGGAGGAGCCATTACCAAAAGCAGGAGCAGACGAATGCGAAGAAGAGCAGCTAAACGTAGGTAAACTTGCAGGTAGATTGGCTCACTTTAAGCACAACTGGTCTGAGGTGACTTCAGACGAGACCATACTGAGCTGGGTTACAGGATACACTATACCCTTTACATCGGAGGTACGTCAACAGACTCCACCTACCGAACCTCGTTGGTCAAAACAGGAAGTATATTTAATCAGAGAACAAATCGGAACCTTGATAGAAAAAGGTGTAGTACAGGTTTGCCAGCCGGAGCCAAAACAATTTATTTCTAAGATTTTTCTAGTACCGAAACCTGATGGATCACATCGTCTTATCCTTAATTTAAAACGGTTAAATGAATTTATAAAGACGGAACATTTTAAGTTAGAAGATGGAAAAACGGCAAGGCAAATTTTGACTCGTGGTTGCTTTATGGCGTCTATTGATTTGAAGGATGCATATTACCTAATTCCCGTCACAAAATCTGATCGAAAGTTTTTACGATTTATTTTTGAAGGAAAATTGTACGAATTCACCTGTTTGCCGTTTGGACTTAATAGAGCTCCATACACGTTCACCAAGTTGTTAAAACCGATCGTATTGTATCTTAGAGAGCGCGGATATTTATCAGTAGTATACTTGGACGACTTATTATTATTAGGGAATTCATATGCAGAATGTTTAAGGAATGTTCAGATGACCAGGCAATTATTTGAGAAATTAGGATTTATCATCAATGACAAGAAAAGCCAAGTAATCCCCTCTAAAAAATGTAGATTTCTCGGTTTCAATTACAACTCTGAAACGATGAGTATCGAGCTTCCAGAAGAAAAAAGGGAAAAAACAATAGATAAAATTGAGAAATTTAGTAAAATAAGATGTTGTACTATCCGAGAGTTCGCGGGATTGGTAGGCACTTTAGGTTCGAGTTGCATAGCATTAAAGTATGGTTGGGTCCACATGAAAGACTTTGAAAGAGCAGAATTCCTAGCACTCAGGAGGAATAACGGAAATTTTGAAGCACGCATGTCACTCAGTAACGACTTGCAGACTGAATTCGAGTGGTGGAAGACAAACATTAAGAAAGCTACACGTTCGATTAAACAATTTAGAGCAGGTTTAGAAATTTTCTCAGACGCATCGCGATCAGGATGGGGCGCGTATTGTAATGGTAATCGAACACACGGCCATTGGAGCCAAGAAGAACAAGCTTATCATATCAATTATTTAGAATTATTGTCGGCCTTCTTTGCCTTGAAATGTTTTGCGGAGAATCTGAGAGGCGGTGATGTGTTATTACGAATCGATAACACTACCGCCATCGCTTACATAAACAAGATGGGCGGTATTCAGTTTCCAATATTGAGTAGATTGGCGAAAGAGATTTGGAATTGGTGCGAAAAAAGAAACATTTGGATCTTTGCATCCTACATTTCATCTCGAGATAATGCTAAAGCCGATTTCGAATCTAGACGTCTTGAACCGGAGACAGAATTTGCCTTGTCATATTCAGCCTTCAAAAGTATAAAAAATAGGTTTGGCAAGCCCGAGATAGATTTATTTGCGACAAGGACAAATACAAAATGTGAACGCTATGTTTCTTGGTCAAGGGATCCTGGTTCAATCGCAGTTGATGCATTCACGATAGATTGGAGCCAATATTTTTTTTATGCCTTTCCGCCGTTCGCAATAATTTTACGAGTATTAAGAAAGATCCAAGACGACGGCGCTAGAGGTATAGTTGTGGTGCCACATTGGCCAGCTCAGGTTTGGTTTCCTGTCTTCACTGCCATGCTGGATGGCGAACCAATTTATTTTAAACCACATTTGAACTTGTTACGTTCTTTGAACAGGCAGCCACACCCGATCTGGAAGAGGATTACCCTGGTTGCCGGAGTGCTATCTGCGGAGCGCTAAAAAAGAAAAATGTACCCGAAGAAGCGCTTACGGTCATGTTATCCTCACTGTCGGAGTCATCGCTTAAACAATACGATAGCTGCTTAAAGAAGTGGTGGTCCTTTTGCCGTCAAAATGCCATCGAGCCATACAGATGCGACGCATCACAAGTAATAAAATTCCTGATGGCAGAGTTCAAAAGAGGGGCTTCTTATGGTACGCTGAATAGCTGCCGATCAGCGATCGCTCTGTTGCTTGGTCCAAAATTGGGTGAAGATCCTCAAATACGGAGACTATTTAAAGGCATTACGAGACTTCGACCGGGAAGGCCAAAATACGAGTCGACGTGGGACCCACAAATCGTTTTAAATCACCTTTTGCAATGGGGACCGAACGATGCGATTACGTTGGAGAAACTCACGTATAAGTTGGTAACATTGTTAGCCTTAGTCACAGCACAGCGCATGCAGACACTCGCGTCGATTGACAC
This sequence comes from Temnothorax nylanderi, assembly GCF_030848795.1. Classification (NCBI taxonomy): domain Eukaryota; kingdom Metazoa; phylum Arthropoda; class Insecta; order Hymenoptera; family Formicidae; genus Temnothorax; species Temnothorax nylanderi. The sequence continues at coordinate 228,670 of NW_027249167.1, read as the reverse complement.
CCGAAATGTACGGAGATCTACGGGCTTGATAGAGATTAAGATTCCGGACAGATTAAAGACGTCAAAGATGAATAAGAAGCAACCGACTTTGATTATCCCCTTCTATAAGGAAAACACTGACGTCTGTGCGGCTTCGACATTAGAAATGTATTTAAGCAGAACAAAGGATTTGCGAGGAACAGAAACTCGATTATTTGTAGCACTTAAGAAACCACATAAAAGTGTATCCAGCCAGACCTTGAGTAGGTGGATAAAAAAGACCCTTAAGGAAAGCGGAGTGGATACAGATATATTCGATGCATATAGTACTCGTCATGCGTCAACATCCACAGCGAAAAGAAGTGGTGTCAACATAGACGCAATTAAAGGAGCCGCGGGATGGACGGAGAGATCTGGTACCTTCGCCAGATTTTACGACAGGAATATTATTACAGATAAAGGAACTTATGCAAAGGCTATTCTAGATAGAGTCAATGATTAACACTGCGTGTCATAAATGTTGGCTATTATTTTTTTTTCTCTAAATGTTCTTAATCGAATAAAAATAAACAGGTATAAAAAATTCTGAGACACTGAATCTCTGCCGTAACACACTTTAAATAACTACATACTGATCTCGAGGAAGAGGCGCGCAATACAATTATATGATTAAACGAACTTACCTGTAAGTGAAGTTCTATCATAATTGTATGAAGCGCCTCTTCCGAAGAGATCAGACCCACCCAATAGAATTTTCCCTCTTTTTTAATGCTGTACGCATTAAAAACCCTGGTAGTTACGGCAGCACTTTGAATAAATGAGCTAGGGAACGCTAGAGACACGGACCGGAACGGAAAACTTTAACTGAAAAGATTGTGGCGACATCGGTGCATAGTGGAAGCACTACATACTGATCTCTTCGGAAGAGGCGCTTCATACAATTATGATAGAACTTCACTTACAGGTAAGTTCGTTTAATCATATAATTATTTCCCTATTTAAAACTTTAAACTTTGTTTTCTCTAAATTCATAATAATGGAGATATAATTCTTTACCTCTAAGGTACATATATATTTATTAGCACGCTTTACACAGAACGATCGATCGATGTAATTGGAGTTTATGGTATTGGAAAGTACGGTATTGACGGAAATGTTTTAAATAAGTTGGTAAGTACTTGTGTGTAAAATACACAAATACATAGATGTGTATTTTTTTATTGTAAAGTTTACTTGGAAAACTTCAATAGTAGTGTTTCTTAAAATAAATAAGTAAATTATAAACCTTCTTTATATATATATATATTTCTTATTGTTCTTTTTGTTAGATTTTTACATAATTATATAAATGTTATTATCTTATGTGATCTCTTATTTTACGTGATAATTTTCCTAAATTAATTGACATAATTGATCGTGTAAATTAATTGTAAGTCTAACCACGCTTTAACCCGCTTGATAAATATTAACGTTATATGAATCTCCTTAACAAAATTATTATATCACAAAATTGCGTTACCTAACTCAACCCAAGTGACATGTATTTCAAAAAAAGATGTGAAACCTTTAAATTGCGCCAATTGCAAAGAGAATATATACATATATTGCTTTGAAAAATAATTGTTATGCAACTATTTTTAAAAAATCCATATGGTTCATATCTTTGTGTTCCCATTCAAGGGTCTTCCTATTCCAATCCAAGTGGTAGTAGCTTTAATTCTCCTTAACAAAATTATAATATTACAAAGAATCATTTTAATCACAAAGAATTAAAGAGGTAACAGTACAACATGAAAATATTTAATCAAAATAAAATAAATATTTCTTGTAAAAAAACTTGGCGCTGCTTTTTTACTGCCGTCGCATTCTTCCCTAAATTATGTTTATTGTTTTTTTATTTAATAAAAAATTTTAGTACTTTATTAAATTTCGAGGTCTAGCAGCGCCAAGTTTTTTTTTTACAAGAATTATATGAATATTAATATAATATAGCTCCTTGTCGCGCTTATTCGATGTATAATGTAATCTGAGGTACAATGTGCACAGAAACTGTACTATCGTGAATTGTATAACTTTAACGTAGTACAGCAGACGTGCGCGCCGTTTACTTTCAAAGCGCAGATTAACTTTTACTACACAATAGAGATTCAAGCAAGCTGCGGGTTCATTTAATATCTCTATTTTAACAAGCTCTCTAACAATTTTCCCTAATCTAGCTCTAAAAAGTTAAAAACTTAGCTCTAAAGTTTTGTCTGGTATAATTAATCTTAGACTACCAATCAAATAATTACCGAACTATTAATAGGGAAGACCGGGGCAAACTCGACACAATTTTTTCAAAGGCAATTTTCAACAATTAATTAAAATTTTCAAGCAAATTTAATGGTACACATTTAAAGAGCGTTCCTTCAGGTACAAAATTGCTTAAGGAAATTTTGCTGTACGTCGCTTAGTTTTGCCCCCAGGAAAGGAAAAGTGACGCGAAGACAAATTTTCAAATTGAAAAATGCCGGGGTAAACTCGACACTTTGCCTGATCGACACAATTTGATCTGAAACTTATTTTTTATTGTCTGAAACTAAATATACATTTGTTTATCGTGTATTTAGAAAGTACAAAAATTTGGAATTAAGTAAAACAATCATTGGAAATAATGAGAACAAAAATTGTTGAACATTCAATTATTTTCATCTAAACTCATGTCTGAAAAACAATTTATGCAAGTAAATTCGCGATTACACGTGCGCACACATTTGTCATGGGCCATATAGCTGCATCACAAGCATCGTTTATTATTGGGAGCCAATAAAACAGCGTGTCGACTTTGCCCCGAACGTCGTTTTTTACTTTTGTTACACCAAAAATATAAAAATTTTGAAAATATGCAAAAACTATTATCGGATTCGTATAAAGCATCGAATTTCCCATCAAAATCACTTACCGGTAGATTCGCAAGAGTAAAGCTCGATGAAAGAGTAGACATTTTCGAGAGATCAGAAAAATACTTTTCACTATCAAAAACGCTTATGTCGCGTTAAAAATTACACTATAACTCAGAATGTTACCAAATTCCGTTGATAATACTGGCACATAAAGACGCATTTTTTTCAGTAGGAAAGGCAAGTTTCTACGATAGATTTAAATTGGCAAAAAGCCTAGTGTCAAGTTTGCTCCGGTGTCGAGTTTGCCCCGGTCTCCCATACTTTATAGTGAAAAAAATCCGAATGAGACGTTACTATAGTATTTAATACAATTTAATCATAATTTCCGTAGCATTAAAATTTTGCAAAAAGATTTATAATAAAACACTACAGAATTTGCGTAAAACGGTATAAGTTCCTGATTAAATACGTTTTAGTGACGTATATTACACGTGTATATTACATTTTATTCATTCTTCTGAAGTTAAATTGTTAAAATTAAAATGTTGTTTTGGTGAATTTAATGATAATTTTGTATCATACTGAATACGTTGAAACGTTAATTGTCGCGAGTCAGTTATCGTCATTAAGTTTTACTATAAGATAGAGTTATGATTATATTATGTTATTTTTGACTTAATCAATTGTTTTTTGGAATGATTAAGCAGACGCTGTGTGAATCAGTATCGATTTTTGGCTATTATTATTGCGCTCTTATCAACTTATTTTTACAGGAGAAAGTATGTATATAAAAGAATCACGCATCGCGAATAAAACATTTTTATTTTGCTAATTATGCGATAAATCGCATAGAAAAGAAAAGAATTATTGAAAGACGTAGTACGTACATACGTTCTGAGAGAAATACAAGACTGCTTTACAATTTCGTTGTATAAACCACGACGTAACATGCTACGCTTTACATTAAACCGCACCCGTAATTACGGTGAGAATCAGAAAAAATTCAGAAAACAGAGTTGTTGCCGAGTAGATTTATTTTTAGTAAATCACGATCGAGGAGACAACAAAATCGTCGTGTATTGCGCGGTGAAACATTCCAGTTTCTTAAAATTGCTAATTGGATGGTAAATATCTCGTTAATAGAGGCGGAGTAATACCGTAATTCATCATCTTAAAGAGACGAATTAGACGCGGCAATGAATCGAGTATTTGCGAACGTCGAATCCTGTTTCTCGCGCGGAAACCGCTAGCAGAAACGTCGCTTTGTAAAGTGCAGCAGAGCCTAATATGCTCTTAATTACGCGGCGTCGTGTTATGGTACAAGTTACCAGTATAACCACTTCCGAACGCGCGCGCGTGGCTGTAGGTACCCCGAATTATCCTTCATTAATCCATGCGACCGAACACAGTTTCCCCAGCAAGGCGCGGCAATTGTTTCGTTTGACGTATGACGATTAATAATTGTTGACAACAAGTGAGATTTGAAGTATGCGAGAATTTGAAATGCGGTCAATTGGCAGGCCATGCTTCGGATTTCTACAATAACGCTATTATAATTTGAAAATAAGAGGCGAGACAGATTTGGTAAAATTTTTCTGAATGTGATCAGTTAATTATAGCGTTGACGTTTCGCTTTATTAAATAAATGATTAAATAAACAATACACGCGTTGAAAATATATAAATATCTTTTTGACGACGAGATATAAGATGTAGTTAATTGTTTATACACATGAAGAATTAATCCCGTTAAGATATCTATTTAAACTTGATTATTATCCGCAGTGTAGCGCAATTAGCTTTCACAAAATATCCATCGTAAATAAATTCGCAACTATTATCCGCGCGAGATAATTACAAAATAATGCTCATCTGCGGTATTAAATCTGCGGCAACTGTAAGTTATTGAACGCAATCGTAATATTACTCGATTCTTTATTAGACAAGGAAGTTTATTAGGAACTTGAGATCTTTAATTCCTTCTTTGAAATGTTCCGTAATCGAAAGGTCTTCTCTTTGGAGAGGCTTCTGAGGAATATCGTTGGTTCTTTACGGTCAAAGAATTGTAATTTCTTTCAGGGAACGTCATTATCATCGGTTCAACCCTTTGTCGGCTTAGGCCGTTGCCAGCGACACCGACGAACGTCTTCCTGGGCGGCCTGGCCACGGCTGATCTTCTGTTAATTATATTCTGCATACCCGTGAAGGTAAGTGATATAACATACGAGTAGGAGAGACCGGGGCGAAGTCGTCACTATTTTTTCGGTGCTGATTTTTAATAACAAAACAAATAATTTTAGTAAAATTTGGTATACCGTTGTAAAGAGTGAACCCTTGGCTACAAAATTTACAAGGGCATTTTTGGTCTACGTCGCTTTGTTCAACTGGTATAGAGTAAAAACGACAAAGGTGGAAAAATTGAAATGTCAAAATTGCCGGGGCGGAGTCGTCACTCCATTCTCGGACTGAATTTTAAATGGAAATTCATAATTCCCATCATGAAAAATGATAGGATACATTTTATTAATTATTTTTTAATAGAAACATTAATTAAAAACACGATGGCGGAAAATAATTACAAGAAAAGCGCACACACTTATGTGCCCTACGCTCGCACGGAATGCACTGTTTCTCGTCAGCTCTATTCTGTCATCTCTGAGCACACGCAGCATATATTATCCAAGTCCTCGCCGGAATCCGACTATTGCTGCTTCTTTGACTTTGATTTTTGCCCGAAGCCTCCATGATATGGCTTGGTGACGACTTCGCCCCGGACACAGATTTTAAGTTTGATCACTCATGAAATATTAGAAATCAACAAAAATAAAAAAATTTTACTGGATTCGTGTTCAGCATGCATTACTCTACAGAATTACTTATCTCGAGATTTGGAGAGAAAATAATATTTAAAATTTTAAAAATTTTCGACGCGCAAAAAATTTTACTTTAGACCTCCGAAAACACGTTTGTCTTAATGAAAATCACAACATGGCATATAATCTCACTAAACTCCGTTGGTCACATGGGCACCATAAGTAGTGTTTACAATATTAATGACGAGTTCACACAACATACAGATTTCGAGATAATTGTAGTGACGACTCTGCCCCGGTCTCCCCTACATACATATATACATATATGTTAGACATGTGCGAATCAAGGATTTTTGATGTCGAATCGAATCGAAGCGAATCGAATTATTTCGAATCGAATCGTTGGAATATAATTTTTAATTAACAATATAATAATTATTAGATTGAATTTTAACGCGTGGATAATAGGAGAATATTTTAATGTAGAAAAATAATATTGATTATATAATATAAATTCGTTTGAAGCTAAAAACATATTTAAATATTTAATATAAAACTAATAAAATATATTTTATTTTTAATGTCGCAGTAATTAAAACAATTAGACGAAAAATCACAGATAAATTATTAAAATGTAATATCCAGTTATTTATTATCCAATAACATGCATATAAATTAAAATAAAATAATATAGTTTATTTTATTATCAATACTCATAGCTTACTATTTTTTGTATATATTCAAATTTTTATTTACAATTTGATAGGGTCACAGAGCATGTCAAAAATTAGAAATAAACTTTTTGCTATTTAACCACTTAGTGAGCGATTATGACAGATATAAAAGTGTTCACAAAAAATATTAATAATATTATTAAAACTTCCAAGATCCAGTCTTGATCGAAAATGACGTTCTTCTCTAATTGATTGTAAATCATCATTATTGCGTATAGAGAACGCACATATATGCGGTTCTCGATTGCGTGCGTGTGGTCCGCGTCTTATTTCTATCATTACTGCAGACTGACTGCTTTTGTTTTAATTCAACCACAGACCTGAATATTTTAGTGCGATCTATTATTATATTATATTTATTTATTTTATATGTTATATAAAAAATCGAGACATATAGCGTCCCATCTAAGGACGCTTCTAATGAGAGCCGAAAATCGGGATGTCCCGAAAAATTCGCAACGGTTGGTCACCCTATTCGCACTCCCGATGTTAATCACACATGACGCGCACTTTAATTACTACCTTATGATGTAAGACTAACACAAAAGATGTACGGCCGTGAAAAACTACGATTCGCTCGACACTCATGATCGTCTTGGAAATCATATAGTAAAGTATGATATAGGAATCTCGAACGCGGCGAGATACGGCACACGATTTACCCCCATTCAAGCCTCACCTTGCGAAAATGATAACACAGCGACCTTCGGTAAACACGTCGCATAAAAACAAATACCGAGCGTGCCAGCCATTACAAAATATTTTTCTGAAATTTATCTGCCAAATTGCTACACCGAATATTATTTTCCCCGCATTCCCAATTAATTATTCGTAAAAAATCGACATATCGCGCGACCCTTTATCGTTTAAATCACATGAAAAACGATCCGCGCTTTCAATTCGTATACATCAAACCAATCCACGAAAAATCTAAAAATCGCGACAATGTATTAGTATCCAACCATCGTCATAAAGAATCCTCGCCCGCGAGGACAAAGTAATTATTGGCAATTATCCTCCGCTTCTATCGTTTCGATTTCTATGTCGAGTAAATGACGCGAGACACCGTATCTCTTGATATATCGCGCGAAATATCTACGTTGATAACCAGCCTCGAAGGCTTACGAGCGTCGGGAATCGCGGGAGTCGAGAAGTCGTGCAAGAATAAACTAATTATAATAATCTCCGAAGAGAATGATAAGACGCTTTTTGCGTTTATTAGCATCTGTCGCACAATCGTAATTCCAACGAGCATTGAGGAAACACGCGGAGCGGCTCGTGCCGCTAATGCCGCTACTCGCTCGGTCAAGTGTCGGCGGTCCGCGGTCGTGTGATAGCGCGCCGACCTTGTGTACTCAGCGCGGCTCGCCAACCTTGTTTATGCAACGCGCTATACATTGTGAAACAAACGCTGAATGTCGCGTGTTAGTCAAATATTTCCGTAAAATATTTAATATATTAAATTTTATAAAATATTCGAGGTATTATAAAACCGTGTGCGTCAAATATCCTGATTCTCGCGTTACGAACTTGAATTAGATGAAGGGACTGCTATCGATTTGGGTTTCATTTTTATTGCATATACAACACAATTTGTTATTATATTCTGTCAGTATAGATTCTATTATTTTTGCTGGCGTTCTATCAAAATTCGTAACGGATACTTTGCAAAAGCTGTTTTCGTTTATCACAAATTTCGGTTATCTATATATAGAATTAAAAATAGCTTACAATGTATCTTAGGCTTACATAATCCAATTAATAAAAAACTATCTTACAATTTTAGCTTCTGTGTGCAGTGACGAAGGAAAGAATATTGAAAGAACTGAACAAGAATTACAGCAGAGTAATATAGAGAAATAAGCTCTTTAAATAATAGCTTATTTCTCTATATTGAATATGATATGCAAAATACTGTTAGTGATAAGTATAACTATTGGTAATAATTTGTTATTATATATTATACCAATAGAAAATCTCAATTATACGCAATTATCTGGTCTTTTCTTTCATTAAGAATTTGTGGATGGTTGATTAATTACGTCCAATTTTATCACTTATATAGAATTATTAAATATCTTATTTGTTCGAAGAATACGATTTACCTTTATCTTAATCGAAAAGGTATATTATGTAGATTAATTTATTATTACTATTTCTCTTTCTAAATGCTTATGTGTGTTTCGAGAAAAGTGATATTTTGATATTTTAATAATTCAAGAATTGTGATATTATAACACAAATTTAAAAAATAAGATTAAATTACCGCCAAAATATACATCAGATACTTTTGTAGGATTATTTTATGATTTATTACAATCATACATTCTTCTCAAAATACAGAAAAGTTTAAATTGAAAAGAAGATATTAAATGTATATTAATTTCCGTGAGTAATTTTCTTATAAAAGGAAAATTGACTTCCTTTATATTATTAAACGTTAGATTTAATAATATTTTGCAAGTTTTGTGTAATTAAGTACCCATTTAAATTTTCAATAAAGAGAGGATCTTTAATTTGCGTTAAAAGTAAAATTTGCCCTAATAATCATGATAATATTACTATATAATAAGTATAGTATCTAAACATAGTATATAAATATAAAAAATGAAAAGACAAAAATCAGCTGAGCGGTGATAGAATCAATATTACCTGTTACGAAAATCAGTGACTTGATCGATACGAGTGTAAGCGTAGTTACACGCTCGACATTTTCGTATTAAGATTTTAAAATTAATCTCTTAATTTTTGTACTCTCCATTAAAGTATTGTATGATGCGTTTGCGTTTTTATTTCTGTACACCTCGTATAGATGTTTAACTGTAAAAAGAACACGTATGCAATAAACGGAAGGCTAGAAAAATAATAATCAATGATGAACTAATTAAATGCCAATGGACTAATAAAAACAAGATTTCACCGCGATAGGTCAATGCAGACGTGCAGAGTGACGCAAATAAGTAGTTGTCATTATAAGTGATAACGTACGGAAATTGCGTTCGTCATCTCGACGTAAAGCCAGATCTCGACTGAGCAAGCGAGTGCGAACAAACATGAATACATAAAAACAAGCTTCAATGAGCACCTCCGGTATAGTTCGCATTTATAGTAGCAAGTTGTTTGTTCGTGTTCGTTTCCACTTGATTCGATGTAAGAAGCGTACCTATATATACATGTACTAGAGATGAAGTAGTGAACTATTCGAATTCGAATTTCTATGATTCGAATCCTAACTATTCGAAACTTTTGAATCTAGATGATTCGAATATGAATCATATACTATGTTGTCTTCATAAAATCATATTAGTAAGCGAAACTCGGTCATGTTAATAGGTACATTCAGTGAGTGCATTCAGTATCTATCATAATCGCTCACTGAGTGGTTAAATAAGCAAAAAGTATATCTCTAATTTTTGACATGCTCTGTGACCCTATCAAATTGTAAATAAAAATTTAAATATATACAAAAAATAGTAAGCTATGAGTATTGATAATAAAATAAACTATAGGGTGGAGTTCCGAAAACGGCCGACCTCCGATTTCAATGAAACTTTGTAACAAGCTTCGTTTTAGGTTAAAATGAAAGCCCTTAAAAGGAATTTTGGCGACTCCTATGATAAAGCCATTTTTTAAGATAAAATGATAAAAATTATAGGGCTGTTCTTCTGAAAATGTCCGTGCTCTGATTTAGGTGAAACTTTGTGAATAGGTTCCTTTTAGATAAAAAAGACATATACCAAAAGGATTTTTTGCGACTCCAAAGTTTAGCAACTTTTTTAACATTTTTGCAAGGGTAGCCCAATAATCAAGCATCTTAATTCAAGCAGTTAGGTATCACGCTGGGAGTTTGTTTAGTTTTATTATACGGGGGAAGAGGCTCCGCCTACGACGGAGCCCCTCCCCCGCCTATTTATGTACTGTTTATACACATGTATTGAAGGCACACTATGTGTCTTCTATTGGCATAAATGACTAATATATATGTCGAAATAGTTCACGCATACACTATCCACGCGAGACGAGTTGAGTTGTCACATGGGTTCGTGGCGTGCTTTACACAAGCTCGTTTATATATATACATACTAGCTTCTGATCTTGATTATTTACATTCTGTAGTATTCGGTCTATTTGGCGTGTTTGTGCTCATATTCTATCAGTCATCTTTTGTCAATCGTTGTTGCAAGACTGATACGACTTAAAATGAAGCTTTTTTCAATATTATGGCAAGAACTTACTGCTTCCACGCATACACTTTTCACGCAAACCGAGGTTCACCCCCACCCCCCTGCTTTCGGGGGAGGTGCGGTAGCCCCTCCCTCGCTTACGTGTGTACTGTTTATACACACACAATTGAAGTATTATTTAAAAATTCATATTAACTTTCCACGCGTGAAAAGTTCACGCATGTACTTTGTAAGGCACACTATGTGTCTAGTTTAAAAGATGTGGAGCCCCCCGCAGGGGGGCGGAACCTACTGCCTCCACGCATACACTTTTCACGCGAACCGAGGTTTTTATCCAAACTATATTATTTTATTTTAATTTATATGCATGTTATTGGATAATAAATAACTGCACATTAAAATATTCTCCTATTATCCACGCGTTAAAATTCAATCTAATAATTATTATATTGTTAATTAAAAATTATATTCCAACGATTCGATTTGAAATAATTCGATTCGCTTCGATTCGATTCGACATCAAAAATCCTTGATTCGCACATGTCTAATATATATGTATATATGTATGTAGGGAAGACCGGGGCAGAGTCGTCACTACAATTATCTCGAAATCTGTATGTTGTGTGAACTCGCCATTAATATTGTAAACGTGTTAGTCTTGCATCATAAGGTAGTAATTAAAGTGCGCGTCATGTGTAATTAACATCGGGAGTGCGAATAGGGTGACCAATCGTTGCGAATTTTTTGGGACATCCCGATTTTCGGCTCTCATTAGAAGCGTCCTTAGATGGGACGCTATTTATCTCGATTTTTCATATAACATATAAAATAAATAAATATAATATAATAATAGATCGCACTAAAATATTCAGGTCCGTGGTTGAATTAAAATAAAAGCAGTCAGTCTGCAGTAATGATAGAAATAAGACGCGGACCACACGCACGCAATCGAGAACCGCATATATGTGCGTTCTCTATACGCAATAATGATGATTTACAATCAATTAGAGAAGAACGTCATTTTCGATCAAGACTGGATCTTGGAAATTTTAATAATATTATTAATATTTTTTGTGAACACTTTTACACTTTAGCCAACCACGCGCCGTTACTTACCGTCTTAAAACACAGTCTCAACTAAAGCAAACACAATACAGAAAAAAAAGAAGTGTTAAATCAAGACTTATATTCTTGTATATAAGCAAGAATCTATAATCTTGAAATGAGATATAAATTGCGTTAAACAAAGAAAACTTGTTTGAATAAAGGTATTTATATAGATTTAATCAAGAAAAAATAGTTGAAATAAAAAATTGAAATTCTTATAGGAAGATTATAGATTTTTGCTTATATACAAATATATAAGTCTTGATTTAACACTTTTTTTTTCTGTGAATACATGATTAAATTGATAGTCAATTTAATCACACTAACACAATCTAAGAAATTTGGAGATATACGGTATGGAAATACGGGATGTATGGGGTAGGATACGAAATTCGAAATATATACAATAGGATACGTTGCGAAAAATAACACCCCAGTCAAGATTCGAACCTGGACCTCCCTTCCATTGTTGCGATAAATATCACCACATATCTCAGTGACCGAATTGATTTAGATTCCCTGGCTGGGGTGTTTTTTTTCGCTATATATCCTATATATGTATATATTTCGTATCCTACCCTATACATCCCGTATTTCCGTACATCTCCTTTCTTAAGATTGTGTGATTATTAATTTAACCATGTATTGTGTTTGCTTTAGTTTAGAGTGCGTTTTAAGTACGTGGTTCGTTATGGCGTAAAAATATTTACAAAAAATATTATTCGCGCAAATAATATTATTGAGACTTCCAAAATGCAGTTCTGATTGAAAATTATTCTTTTATTTAATTGATTGTATATCATAACGGTTTTATTTACTTATCATTAATAATAATAATTTATATTAAAAAATAATAGAAGGAAATGTCCTGTTGATTGTTTGATGTTGACCTAATAATAAATAAACATTTTATTCATTTACGTATATTTTATTTATTTGAAGTTAATATGCCAAGATATACCTAATATACATATATGTGTATAATAACCAAGAAGGGACTTGTATATACGGTAATATTTCAAGATATTTGTAATATAATGTACCATTAAAAAAGTCTCGATTTTTTGTTGTAGTATGTCCCGATTTTTTCAGATCGATATCTCGAAACTGGCTGATCAAGAGTTGATCATATTTTAAGTGCGAAGTACAGTGCGAAGGTCGTACTTTAATAATCAATATGCGATAATTAATTGTGTTTCCGCGAGTGAGTGTTATACATGTCATCGAAAATAGTAATTTATTCTCATTTATCTAAATTATTTTATTTAGATGTTTTATACACGAATAAGAGAAGAGAACTTTTGTTTATGAAATTTTATAAAAGTTTATGTTCAAATAATAAAAAGTAGAAAGATTTTGCTCGGAAATTATATAATTGTCTTATAAGCTATGTATGTACTAAAAATAAAAGATTTAATGTGCGTAATACTCATTCTTTCAAATCTCATTTTGGACATCGCTGTAATCTGGATGTATTTTGTATTTTACAGATCAACGTAATGTTATAACTCCATTGTTGCGTGTCTGTGGCTGAGGTCCACTTGATGCTACAAATGCTTCGAAGCATTCCTCTTCTCTTTTCTTTCAATGGAGAAAGAAGGAGAAGAAGAACGCTCCAAAGCATTTGTAGCGTCAAGTGGACCGCAGCCTGTATTACATATCTTATAATAGATCTGTGAATATTACTGGTAAAACATCTCACAGGTCTATTGCTTCGAAATGGATGAGCTTGAACCGATCAGATTAAATATTTAACCCAGCCGGGATTATATATGTACAGGGTGTACCTAAAGATTGTTGCCAAACTTAAGGAACGTATAAAGAAGTCTCGGAATAAAGCAACTTTCAATTAGGAACCCATGTTTTCTGAAGTAATTCTGAGTCAGTACAAGACTACTGTGAATGTAAGAAACTACATTTCGGACAACATATGAAATAATCTGAATTCGCACAAAATTTATTTAAGTAAATAAAGTTTATGAATTTATTAAATGTATTATACAGAAGGTGTTCGAATTGGTGACCTGCACTGCATTCAAGGCATTGCGCATTGCATCGTGGAACAAAATTCTGGCGCTCTGTTTCAAATAATCCAGGAATTTCACGAACCATGTCAGACGCTGCAAATATTCTAGCTACGAAAGCACTACGTGAAACAACAACGTAAAGGTCACAGTCAACTTATACTGTAATCAACCCAACGCCTCTTCGCATGCATGTTGTCCGCAATGTAGTTTTCTACATTCACAGGTTTGTACTGACTCAGGATTACCTCGGAGAATATAGGTTCCTAATCGAAAGTTGCTCTATTTCAACTCCTCTGTGCGTTTGGCAACAATCTTTAAAGTTTAGATACAACCTGTATACAGGGTGTACAAAAAATGTTGAAACCCCTTAATTTTACCAAAACTACGTATTTTCGAAAAAAATGTTTTATACAAAAGTTATATTGTAGGATTTTACTTTTTAAGTGACGCATTGCATAGCAATATTAGTATAACCTTGAGCAATATTAGTATAACGTTATCAAAGTCACGCAAAAATCACCTTGAAATTTTTAAATTTTATTTAAAATTTTTAAAAACCCCCATTTTTATTGTATATTTATGTAACTTATCTCAAAAATTTCTCAAAACACTATAATATAATAAAGTATTTTTTTATTAAGTACATTTTTATTAAGTACTTTTCGAGTTATAGCTTGAAAGTTGCAGTACCACATTAGTATTACCCAAGATGTATCGCGTGAAGATTGTACGGTCAAATTTACATTTACACCTCTTTGTGTGTGTGTGTGTGTGTGTGTGTGTGTGTGTGTGTGTGTGTGTGTGTGTTAGCAGAGATATGGACTCAGTTCGTCACTTCTGTAGTATTTAATGCTCTCTCTGCTGTATGTGTGTGTGTATCAGCAGAAATTAGGACTCCACACACACATACACACACATACACAAAAAGAGGTGTAAATCCGACTGTGCAACCTCCACGCGATAAATGCTAATGCCAGCGGTACTAGAACTTTCAAGCTCCATATTCCATACAACTCGAAAAGTACGTAATAAAAAAATTCTTTTTTATTATTAGTATTTTGAGAAGTCTTCGAGAGAAGCTACACACACATGAATACACAATAAAAAATAGGGGTTTTTATTCAAAAATTTCAAGGTAATCTTTACGTGACCTTGACAACGCCATTCAAGATTATACTAATATTGCTATGTAATGTGTCACTTAAAACTCTACAACTTTTATATGAAATATTTTTTTCGAAAATGCGTAGTTTTAGTAAAATTAAGGGGTTTTAACACTTTTTGTACATCCTGTACAGGGTGTTACCTAAGTAAGTACACAAACTTTGCTTATTTTAAGAAGAAAAGGTCTTATAAACATGTGTCCTAAACTGTTTTGTTTTCAAAATACACAGGGTGTGAAAGATGCACGCTCCTGGTGGATCTAAAAATGTTTTATCGGTACTAGAAAATGGTTTTTAATACCACATGTACGCATACCAAATTTGAATAAAATATCTTTAAACGTTTTCCAGAATTTATGAAATTTTTATTTTTTTTTCACAACTTTGACACCCTGTATTTTGAAAACAAAGCAGTTTAGGACACATGTTTATAGGACTTTTTCTTCTTAAAATAAGTCAAGGAATATCCTTTTTAAGTTTGTGTACTTACTTAGGTAACACTTTGTATATGTATAGTATACATACGTATATGACATATACTATATGTATAAAGGATACAGGGGAAAAACGATCAAAGTCCATTATTTGTCGAAATTGATCATGCTAGCTTGTGGCATTTTCAAAGAAAATTTTCATAATTCTTCTCTGTTTTAATCAAGAAAGTTACAATTTATTAAAAATAAGACCGAAAGATGTACCGTGCTGGGGAAAAACGATCATAATCCAGGCGCTGGTAGGGAAGAACCAATCCAACATACAATACAAACACTAAGTAAACACTATGCATTCCAATATTCACTGCCAGTACTTTTTTCAATAGCTTCCTAAGATATTTAATGTCGTGAAACTGCGTTTTTCTCGAAATTACTTCGGATAGACATTGATCGTTTTTCTCCTGTGTACCCTTCATATTATAGATATATATATTGTTGGATACATATAAATATTGGATAATAATATTGGATACATTATAATTGATAAATTTTCACGTTTATTGTTTTGAGAAATAGTAAAAACAAGTAGAAACTTGCACATTGCTTCCTCATAGTTTTTAAGTGTGCAAGCAGAAACTTGCACATTGCTTTCTTATAATTTTTAAGTGTACAAATTATAAATTTGAACATTACTTTCTCACAATTTTCAAGTATGCAAATTATAAATTTGCACGTTGCTTAATCACGTTGCTTAACTCTTATGAGGAAGCCTTTTTTTTGTGTATAATTATTAGTAGATATTTATTAATTTGGCATCCTCATAGAAAAAGCTTTATGAGCGAAATAAAATGTTGATTAAGCAACGTGCAAATTTATAATTTGCATACTTGAAAATTGTGAGAAAGTAATGTTCAAATTTATAATTTGTACACGTAAAAATTATAAGGAAGCAATGTGCAAGTTTCTACTTGCACACTTAAAAACTATGAGGAAGCAATGTGCAAGTTTCTACTTGCACACTTTTTTTATTCTGATAATCTTTATTACGACTAATATTTGTTATACTATTACAATAGTTTTTTATTTCTACTTTAAAATAATTTTTAAATATATAAAAATTGCTTTTATTAATAATTAATTGGCTTAATTGTCTGGATTTTCTCAATATTTGAGATATTGGTCTATTTTTAATTCTATTATATTCTTCATTCTTTTCTACCCCTATTTCATATATAATTCTTTAAAATTTGGTTGATTAGACCAAACTTTATAAGGCTTCTATGTATGTACGGATTCTCCGAAATTTCAAACGTCTGTAACTCAAGAACTAATTAACCAAATCTTAAAATTTTTTATATGAAATAGGGGTAGAAAAGACTGAAGAATATAATAGAATTAAAAATAGACCGATATCTCAAATATTGAGAAAGTTACAGCGTAAAACACATTTTTCTAAAAAATGAAAACCCTCCTAAAATCCATACCGTTTGATGGATTTTAAGAAAATTAGAGGAGAACATACTTTCTATGATACTCTGTGTGCAAAATTTCAGCCCGGTATCTAAAAAATTGTAGAAGTAGATGCATGTACAAAAATCCACGCACGCACGCACGCACGCACGCGCGCACACACGCACACACACACACACACACACACACACACACACACACACACACACACACACACACACACACACACACACACACACACACACACACACCCTCTTTATATTTTATTAGGATTAAATATTACTTATTATTAAATTAGTTTAAGAATGCCATTCTCCTTACACATGCATATGTCATATAAATAAAAGAAGAATAGAAAATATTTTAGTCACATAATTCTAGTAACATATTACAACCAATTTATTCAATAAGAACGCACTAATAATTGTTAATTTTATTTATTTTTACTGCGCCTAACCTTTCATATTTATTTATATAACTTTATTTTATGTTATTTGAAACAAAGCCAAAAAGAGTGTCAGATTCAAATATTTTATTGCGGAATATATGAAATGATTATAACTTTTTGCGATCTCGACGTTTTTATATTAAAATTTTTAACTTTAAATAATCTCTACAATATACAATTAAAATATATTTATGATGGTATGTCTTTTATAAAAAATTCGAAAATAATTAATATAATTTTAAAGCTAATGCTTATGTTAATATAATGTTGATACAAAATAAACTGGTCCTTTTTTAATTACATATAATTTTCTTCTCAAAGTACGCGATATATAAACTACATAAATAACTTCTATATTAGAAAGATACTGTATAATGTGAATATCATTATTTTATATTATCTAGCTGTAATAAGTGAACAAGGATGTTGATGAAAATGCAGTGTGATGAGATTAAACTTTGTTCCAACAATTTCGATAAAATTAATCAAGTAGAACCGATGCGCTAACCAGCGGTTATTACACACATCTTCCCGCGTACCAGTAATAACAAATTATTATAGCGGGCCGTTGCATTGCCCGGTCGGATCACCGAATCGTGTTAACAATGCAAAAACACATTGACGCGCGACAGATTTTATTGTTTAGTCATTATATCGACGTGATAAAATTACTCCAGCTTTATTGTTACGGCGTTACCGTTGCTGCCATTGTGACTGTTAATATATGCAGAATCGGCTTTTGTAACCTTACTAATTTTCTCTGCATTGGCATGGAATAATTTACATAATTTATTTTAAGTAAGCAAAATTAACAGTATAGAATACACGTTATAAAACACAAAGCGGAAAGTGTGTTTAACAACGAATACTGTATAGGACGTAATCGGTAATAGGCGCATTTGATAAATGTGAAAAGATATTTTTTATCAAATACCGAAATAATATTTCTCGCTCGCTACTCGAGGAAAGTATGAAAATATGTACACTGAGAAAAAAAATTGGTTGAAAAACGTAACGTGTTTCATCCAACTAAAATATTTAGTCCGATACGTTCAATTAAACATTAGTAGGTTTAACTAAACCGACTAAACATTAGTTGAATTAACTAATTCTTGATTAAAAAATTTTGATGGTTGATATGAACGAACTATACCTTTTTTAGTGCAACTTAATAATTATTAAATCAACCATTGGATCAACAACTATCCTATACAAATTTAGTCCGTACAATCAATTAATTTTCTCAGTGATATATTTATGAATTTAATTCTGTTAAGTATTTTTTTACACATAGTATTAGTTATCTTTTCATAGAAAGGTAACTAATATTATTTGTAAAAAAATACAGAACAGAATCACATTCATAAATATTTTATGAAAGATACTTTACTTATATAGATAACTAATAGACAATTCCAAATAAGAAAAATACAGTGATATCACTAACTCACATTACGCCAAATATAAAATAGTATTATTTTGCACGAGTATATCTTTGATTCTCGATTAAAAGCCAATTATTTCAATCGCTAGAGTTTTATAAAAAGTCGTTAGGTAGTTAAAATCTTGAGTCTGCTTATAGCTTTGTGTCGTTTGCAACTTCAGTTTACCGTCTTCCGTATCGTCTCTTCATTATTTCGAAATACTGGACCATTTCTAGCGTTTCGCGAATTCAAGCGGAGCGCCACAAGATTCCGTGTGTTTTCGCACCGAATGAAAATAAAGACGAGTCTCGTCGGTTTCTAAAATTACATGGCCACTCGAGGAACGGTTCGGTGGTGTGTACGCGGAAGCACTTGACGCATCGCTATTTGTTTATCTTACATCCTGTTCTCAGCGTTTTCCCATTTGCTCTTTATAAGCTTCCCGTCTTTGATCCTCGTCGCGCTACAACTTGTCGATCTTATCTACCAAGTTCAATGGAACTCTGATGGACAAGCCGCGATTTCATGCTCGTGCTCGTAATCATCTTCGATAATAGGGTAGACCGTAGTGAATCGGATTAATTTTTCTTTCTCGGTAAAAAAGTAATAAAAAACAAATTTTATTACTTAATTTTATTATAGATTCTTAATCTTTATAACTTTAGCTTGGATTTCATGTAATAAAATAATACATAAACATGATATTTCTTATTGCACAACAAAAAAATGAAAAGAAGAGAATTATCCGATTCGCCCCGAAATTGGGGGTGAAGCGGATCACTAGTTTAGGTCCAAAAGAAATAAAAATAAACCAACAAATTCTTTGAAATAAATTACTTGCATTGAAAATAAAAAAAATACTCTTTAAAAACCCTATAATCTGTGTATGCGCTTGTAAAAAGAGGAAATGGGTACGATAGGATGCTTCTATTTTTAAACTTTTCCAAGGAAGAAGAGAAAATTTAGATATCTGTACACACAGAAAGACTGGTTGACTTTATTTAATTATTCACAGAAAAATAAAGCGAGAATTAATTACATATTTTACTGTTATATACATGTTCCGAAACACGTAATTAATAGAAGAATACAGAAAAATTTAGTAGTAAGTAAAAATCTTTTTGTTATAGAAAACCACAATTTTTCTAAAACTTTTGAACGTGTCTTGATTCTCGATTTTGTCTCAAACCGCAATTATTATGAATTATATGCAAATGACTAATTATGCCATTTTAATATCTTTCAACTCATTCATATTCAACCGAAGATTTAAAGATAAGGCATTCGTCGCGTCTATTCCACAAATTCTTGGCGCGATTATGCTAAACGCTTCCAGCCAATCTTCGAAGTTTTACATCGCACGTAATTAATGATTTTCTGAGAACGATTAATTCACGAGAGGGAGAACTCGTGGGTTATGTTTTGAAAACTCTCGCAAAAAAGAAAGTCTTTGCGAGAAGATAAATTTGCCGGGCTCTGCAATTTGACTGTTAATCATTTGTCATTCGCGCGGATACTGAACTTACACGTATGTATGTACACATTGATACATCACGTAACTTTTCTAAGCGCGGAACAACGCGTTGTAACGATTGTTCTTATTATCGGCGAGAAATGAAACGAAGGGAGCGGTCGTTGGAACGCCTATCGCGAAATTGAGAAACCAGGGCTGCGTTCAAAAACTTTACTCGGGTGCACACCGCGTCGTTCTATCATTGTTATTTACTAAAAGTTGAACAAGGAGAGAACGAGTGTTGCTTCACTTGCAATAACAATTTAACCTTTAAGACCGAGTTACATCGACAATCCGGACTAATTAACTTTGATTTAGCTATTCCGCAGCTTTATTTTAGACCGCCGTCCCCATTTGCGATACAAACGAATTGAGTTAACGAGAGCTGTCGTTAACCGACTGGTGCAATCGGGCTTAAATATAAGCTTCGGCATGAAATAAGAAAGTGACACCGAACGCGACGAGAAAACGGATACTCGGCGCAAATTGGATATTTCCAAAGTTTTTTCCAACTTTATTAGCAAAGATAAAGTTAGATGGAATAATATATACGAATGCGTTTAATGAATACGATGCTGTCAGAGGCGTTACGCGATGTAGGGGAACGTGGGGCAAGACGGGGTACCGGGTTTTTTTTTCTATCACGTGACGCAATCCATCGGATTTTTTTTGAATGTGCGATTATGCGAAAACCAGCCTTTGGTTCGACAGTCGCTGACTTCATTTCGATGCGTTGTTTCGTCATTTCCATTCGCGTCCAGTTTGTGCACTGTACGTGTTACAATATTGCGACTTCATATTTGCTGTTTAAACTAGAAACGTGAATATTATTTTGAACTTTTTTTTACACTATCTTGCGGTATAGTTTCTTGAGTTCTCAAAACAGCCGATGTTTTTATTTCCAATGTATAAGTTTTGCTTAATTATGAAATAACCTAAAAATGTTGCTTCGGGGCAAGACGGGGTAGGACATGATGGGATACTACCCCGACAGTGAAGTTGTCGAAGATGACCAGTGCCTCTAGTGTCATGAATATTCCAACGAAGGGTGGATTCGTTGCACCGCTCTTGTGCGTGATGGGCAAATAACTCTTGCGCAGGTATTGACAATGAGAATGAAAACGCTGTTTACATCTGCGTTTTATGTGAGAAATAAATAAATATGGAATATTTACGATTGTCTTAAAACTAGCAATAATTAAACATTTCATTTCTTAATTTTGACTTTTCAATATTAAAATTAAATACTTAGAGCGGGTAAATGGAGGTATTCCGTCTTGCCCCGCTTATGAGGCAAGACGCTGCAAAAGACATTTTTTCAAATATTGCTTTCTAAACCAATTATTCATACATATATGTTTCCATGTTTGTCAGGTTTAACCATCTTTATGTGTAAAGAAGGATTCAATAAAAGAATTTGTGTTGAAAAAATGAATGTTTTTTATATTTAGTAGTATGTGGTTAAAACATTAAAGGCCCAGGCACATAAAAAAATTTAAGCAGTAAGACGTAAGTATAATATTAAGGAAATCAACAGTTTGAATTCGCTACCGCTTACGTTATGTCTTAAGTTCTTGACTGTAATTTGCTTAAGTCTTACTGGTTAAGTTTTTTTATGTGCCCCGTCTTGCCCGATGTTCTCCTACGTGAAGTTAGCACCATTTTATAAAAAAAAATAATTGTGCTGTGTTGTGCAAGGTTTGTGCTACATTGTGTGCCGCAAATATTAATCACATATCTATAAAGAAACAAAACGGTAGATTTAAAAAATCATTTTTTTTGTCAGCACCGCCATTTTATTTTATCGACAAAATGAAAATTGTGCTGGATACAGTTTGTTACTGTACATTGTGCCGCAAAAATTATTACCGTATTTCTTTCCTTTTCAGGAAAAAAATTAAAATATTATAAATTTTGTATATGCAAAACTTCATATTCTTATAACTTTCAAACCGTAACAGATAATCCAATTTTGCAACTTGTGCTGAATTGTGCTAATCAAGACAAAAAACCATGCAAGAAAAATCTCACTACCCTCGAGGGTTAGCTAAAGATCTTTGAAAGAAGTGGGGATGAAAAGAACTTTAACTTTATCGAATTTTCTCCGAACTTTCTGTGCCGGATTATGCTAATCGAGCGCAACAACTTTTTCCAATAGCAAAATGACGCCAGACTACTAGAATTCACAGTACTATTTACTATTTGGTAACTCGAGAGAGAGTAGGAGACACAAAATATAATGCCTAAAAATCGGGCTAAAAATAATATTAAAATGTACAAAAAAAAACGTTCAGTAAAAAAATTAGCTGGTCTATCCGTTTTGCCATTTTCAGATGCTATTTTATTGTACTAATAGTGGTAAGTGGCAAGTACCTGGCCTCAGCGTATAGACAAATCTTTTTATGCTACTGATATCAAGGCATTAGTGAAACGCTGGGGCAAGTGCATAAATGTAGCAGGGAACTATATTGAAAAATAAATGTAGTTTTTACTTTTGTAAATGCGTTATTTCGTATACCCTTATAAAAGTCCCGGTTTGATTTGAACGAGACCCTTGTACATAAAATTAATTAATATTTCTTATGTGAACTAATTTGAATAACAGGTGATATATTAAAGATATTAGCAACAATAAGAAATATGTGTTTGTTCCGCCAATAATAAATAACAAAAGGTGCGTATATTTAATCGACTATAATTGGCCAAAATTTTCACAATTACACGACGTTTCGACCCAAGCTTCGGATCCTTCTCAAGTAATCTAACAACAAACAATTATAAAAATCGCAGCGTCAATACAGCGGGTCAAAATATGTACGGAATTTAAATCGTGAGTAACACTTAAAAATACCTGATGAGGAAAACGTGCCATTATCAAACAATTCTCAGTCAACAAGTCGTGAAATTTTGATAGAAAAGTCACAGAGTGCTATAAAATAAATTTGTCAGTAAGTTGTCAAAAAAGTAAAAAGGAACACGAACAAAGAAAAAACTTAGTTACACAGAGAAAGTTTTCCAAAGGCACCGGTTCGTATCATGCTCGTTGAGTTAACGAAGTATCGTCAGAACGGCACAGCAATTACATGTTTATGCGATGGAAGTCGGAAACGAACTGAACATATCGCGTCATGTAGTTGAGAACAGGTCGAAAGGTAGACGGAGCGGGTGACCCCAATACAAATTATAAACAAGAGATGACGTTGTCATAAATAGGGTTTAAGTTGTCCGTATCTTTCTGTAAATTAATGGTATCGGAATATTTTTTGATGAGAAACATTTCAGCGATTTCTCTTTTTTTAGTATTTTTTTCTTTATGAAGTATTTCAACTTCAGACCATTTAAATTCGTGGCCGAGAGAAACGCGGTGCTTGCTGACCACAGAATGCTGATGATCAATCTTTTTTATATCATTGAAATGTTCCGTGACGCGAGTTTTCAAGTATCGCTTCGTTTGACCAATATAGGAAGCACAACAATCGTTACAGTTGATTCTATAAACCACCTCAGTAGACTGGTTTTTATCGAGACGATCCTTGCCCTTTTTTATGATGGTATCTGATTTTTTGGGGACAGTATAAACTGTAGTAATACCAACATTACTGAGTGTGCGACTTATAGTCCCGCCAAGATCTTTAACATATGGTAGTACCACGCAACGTCGAGGATCAAATTGAACCGGCGAGCTAGCAATATCTGGTTTGTGTCGCAGCTGCTTAATTCTATTGTTGATGTGCTTATTAATGAGATCCATTGGGAAGGAGTTATTCACCAAAATTTTCAAACATCAATTTAGTCAAAAAAATTTTGGTGAATAACTCCTTCCCAATGGATCTCATTAATAAGCACATCAACAATAGAATTAAGCAGCTGCGACACAAGCCAGATATTGCTAGCTCGCCGGTTCAATTTGATCCTCGACGTTGCGTGGTACTACCATATGTTAAAGATCTTGGCGGGACTATAAGTCGCACACTCAGTAATGTTGGTATTACTACAGTTTATACTGTCCCCAAAAAATCAGATACCATCATAAAAAAGGGCAAGGATCGTCTCGATAAAAACCAGTCTACTGAGGTGGTTTATAGAATCAACTGTAACGATTGTTGTGCTTCCTATATTGGTCAAACGAAGCGATACTTGAAAACTCGCGTCACGGAACATTTCAATGATATAAAAAAGATTGATCATCAGCATTCTGTGGTCAGCAAGCACCGCGTTTCTCTCGGCCACGAATTTAAATGGTCTGAAGTTGAAATACTTCATAAAGAAAAAAATACTAAAAAAAGAGAAATCGCTGAAATGTTTCTCATCAAAAAATATTCCGATACCATTAATTTACAGAAAGATACGGACAACTTAAACCCTATTTATGACAACGTCATCTCTTGTTTATAATTTGTATTGGGGTCACCCGCTCCGTCTACCTTTCGACCTGTTCTCAACTACATGACGCGATATGTTCAGTTCGTTTCCGACTTCCATCGCATAAACATGTAATTGCTGTGCCGTTCTGACGATACTTCGTTAACTCAACGAGCATGATACGAACCGGTGCCTTTGGAAAACTTTCTCTGTGTAACTAAGTTTTTCTTTGTTCGTGTTCCTTTTTACTTTTTTGACAACTTACTGACAAATTTATTTTATAGCACTCTGTGACTTTTCTATCAAAATTTCACGACTTGTTGACTGAGAATTGTTTGATAATGGCACGTTTTCCTCATCAGGTATTTTTAAGTGTTACTCACGATTTAAATTCCGTACATATTTTGACCCGCTGTATTGACGCTGCGATTTTTATAATTGTTTGTTGTTAGATTACTTGAGAAGGATCCGAAGCTTGGGTCGAAACGTCGTGTAATTGTGAAAATTTTGGCCAATTATAGTCGATTAAATATACGCACCTTTTGATATTAGCAACAAGTTATATTAAAGATAAAATTCAAATATGGGCGAAATCTCCAGCAAGATGCATACTTTGAGCGCCCATTTCTCTTATAATTTTAACACATTAATTGCTTTGACAGTTACTGATGATCAGCATTTAACTTGTTAGTAGCACCATGGGTGGTGGTGACCTGCGTCAATTAAATTAATTAAAATACATGTACCTATAAATCATCATACTTATAAATTTCTAGGTATCATTAACACTCTCACTGCAATGTGTATCATTTATATATACGATACACTTAGGCTGCGCTTTGTTTTTTGAGATAACGCTTTGTTTTTTAAGATACCTATGTGATTAATATTTGCGACACAATGTAACACAAATCTAGCACAATACAACACAATTATTTTTTTAACAAAATGGCAGTGCTAACCGGCAGTGCTAACCGGGACACGCACATCGTTATTCAAGGGTTTGATGATTTGCTTGTTATTGCCGTGTGACAATTATTCGCTTTATCGATCGCAAATCATTATTGAAGTTCCTTCATTGCATGGATTCGAAAGGTAATAAATATCACTTGTTTCGAAAAACAGTAAATATCACTTGTTGACATAGACAAAAGAATCCTCATTTAACCTTACAATTAGAACAAATAATGCCGCAAACAATTTTGGATTCTTCAATTTTTTAATGTTTTTTTTTAAGATATAATATAGGAGATACGCCGGACGATTTTTTTAGATAAAATTCGGACTCATAATGTAACGCGATTAAAGTGGTTCTTGCATTTAGGTCAAAAATAGATAGCCCGGAAAATATGATATTAAATGAAAGGTTAACGTTCCTAGAGTGTGTCTAAAAAATTTCGAATTTTTTTACCGCTTGGTTCCGGAGATATATATCCGTAAACTTTGCCAATTTTACATGGTGATAATAGGGAAAGGAGGGTCAGATCGCACATTTATGGAATACGTTCATACTTCTCGAGTAGATGAACGAATAAAAAACTGTTTAATCGATGCAATAAACATTTCTAAAGATACTGACGCGACACCAAACTGATTGACCGTATCGTATATAAATAAAGCGGAACTTTCGACAAACTTTCGGAAACTTTCGACGTTTTGACACGACACGAGAGTCATGGCGGCCGTCTTGAGTGGCTGCTTGGCAACGTTGCACGCGTCAGCTGACGCATAAGACACGTGTCCTATCATTCTCCCACCGTTAAATGGAGGTTATAAGGATAACATATCTTTTTCGGCAGTTGTATAAATATATTCGCTATCGCGGAATTCTAGAAATTGTGACGTATATTTTTTCTATTTTAGTATATTTTATTCTTTACCGGCGTGATCATATTTATGGTTATATCACCAACTCTAGTCAAATTTGTGACTTTGCTCTGATATTTTCAGTTTATAGCAACGGTTAAATGAGAAAAAACCTTAAGGAATAATTAATTTTAATGTATGCTAATTTTTACATACTAAATCATTCATATTTGTCACTAGTAACAATAGTTGTTTTTGTGACTTCAAATTACTGCAAGAACCACCTTAAGTATACGACTTGATCGATTTATCAATTAATCGTGAAGGACGTGGGATGGTGTTTCGTCGGGCTGAATTCCCGCGCGAGGAATTCTTTGACGGCAGGTTGGCGTGTTGTGTAGGCCTACTTTATTCTTAAAATATATGAAAGCATAAATTTGAAAAGATTTCCTAAATTTCTGCGAGTTATTATATGGATACCTGATCCTTTGCCTCTAAGTGGAGCAGGCTTAAAGGCTAAAGCAGTATTAAAGGCCAAAAAGTGTAGGTGTGATTCTAGGATAATCTGCTTTAATAAAGTAAAAAGATTTTTTTCTGCACGCCTATATACGTGTTCAGAGAATAAAGGAGGGCCGCATATACACATATCTTTTATAGTGAGGACTCCCTTTCAACGACAGGAGAAAATGTCAAAAACACACCGAAATATACATATGTATGTGTATGTATATGGAATGTGGTGTATATATACGTGCACGTATATGTATGCGCCAATTCTGTACTGTATAGAATTGTAAGCGCGTGGCATAAATTTTTTTCAAGCGACGGATGAATTTTATCGCAGTTTCGTTTATTTTTTTAATTTCTAGCTGAGTCATTGAATAACGGAGATTTGTTTGAAAAACGGAGAGAGAGAGAGAGAGAGAGAGAGAGAGAGAGAGAGAGAGAGAGAGAGAGAGAGAGAGAGAGAGAGAGAGAGAGAGAGAGAGAGAGAGAGAGAGAGAGAGAGAGAGAGAGAGAGAGAGAGAGAGAGAGAGAGAGAGAGAGAGAGAGAGAGAGAGAGAGAGAGAGAGAGAGAGAGAGAGAGAGAGAGAGAGAGAGAGAGAGAGAGAGAGAGAGAGAGGAGAGAGAGAGAGAGAGAGAGAGAGAGAGGAGAGAGAGAGAGAGAGAGAGAGAGAGAGAGAGAGAGAGAGAGAGAGAGAGAGAGAGAGAGAGAGAGAGAGAGAGAGAGAGAGAGAGAGAGAGAGAGAGAGAGAGAGAGAGAGAGAGAGAGAGAGAGAGAGAGAGAGAGAGAGAGAGAGAGAGAGAGAGAGAGAGAGAGAGAGAGAGAGAGGAGAGAGAGAGAGAGAGAGAGAGAGAGAGAGAGAGAGAGAGAGAGAGAGAGAGAGAGAGAGAGAGAGAGAGAGAGAGAGAGAGAGAGAGAGAGAGAGAGAGAGAGAGAGAGAGAGAGAGAGAGAGAGACCACACATGGTGGCACATCCGATATCTGCGGATTACATTCTTATTGCGTTCGCGTGTTCGCGCACGGTCAAGGGGAAAGATTTAACTTTTCTACATGGCTTATGTAAGCTCTCGATAAAAGAGATATGGCCGTGACATAGACGGTGAGGCGCGGTATAACGAAGATCGACGTCCCGCTGTGGAATCATCAATTTTGGTTTAGTTCCACCTTCCGGCCATTTTCCCGGTGCGTCGACGGCAGCTCGTTGTTTTCCCTTTGACCCTCCGTACATCTTCAATCTTTCCGCTCCCACGCGGAAATTTTGCGCTAAAGATCAATTATGAGGAAGATTAATGTTAGGTCCGACTGGATGATCAAAATCTATGCCCGCCATAAGAATGCATTTAGGATCAAACTTATTTTTAAAATAATGCTAATGATAGACTGAGAGCACTTGAAATCATTTTTGATATAGTCGTGACGTAAATTATGTTTCTAAGGAAAATGGATTTATTTCATAATTAAAATAAAAAGCAGCATGATACATATAGGTACTCATTTTATTGAAATTTGTGGTTCTAATATTTTAAAATTTTCAAGACTCCTTTTATGACTTTTTTTATAGGATTTTAAAATGTTTAGATTTGTTTTCAAACTATCGATTCTTTCAAGGTTTTCAAGGATTCCATTATTTTGGACGTACTTTCAAGATCCCAAAAGAATCCGAGTGTTGATACAAATGCGTGTAAACGGATAATAAATAGTGGCAGCTGCTTTTTATCGCTTGTACAATTGGGTTACATATAGTGCGTTCGTTTAGATAACATAATCGTGAAATGCCGTTGTTTATGTTCAACGTCTGGTCTATTTAGACTTGGTATAATATTTTATCGAGTCGAGCACCTCTGCCAATGAAACGCGATTCTTAACATTTAATTTTATTGAATGATTGCTCGCACTTAACCTCGATACCTTCGCTGCGATATACGCGATGCTCCGGAAACCGCCTATTCTCCGTTGATAGATTGTTTGAGAAGTTTAGGGCTCTAGCTTCTTATCTATCTATGCAAATGTCCTGATTTTTATTGACATTAATACCTTGGCAATTAAAACTGTAATAAAAACTCTGTCAATTCAACTTTGAGCAGTCTTATTTGGATTTCTCGAAATTTAATTATCGTATAAAGAATCTTGTAAATTTTTCAAAAATGTTCTTTAATTCTGTGCATTCAAAAATTTGATTTATACAAACATTTTTATATATTAAAATGTATTATTACGAATGTAGACGTGTGAGAACAGATTAATTTATTTTTAGTTATACCACACTGGTGATTGGAATATTTGCGATCAGGAATTTTCCTAGACAACACGCGCGTGCATGTCTAAAAGATGTTTTAAAGACGTCTTTCTTGTTTAACATTTATCAATTAAAATACACATGACATGGCCAATTTGGATGTGACATAGTTTATAAAAATATATTTACTGCCACCTAATTTGGTACTCTGGTGTTTTGCATTATTTGATAGTGTCACAACAACATAATTAAGGCGAAGCTGTTTGGAAACGCGTTAACAAGAGGAAGAATACAAGACAGAAGCCGGAATTATCTAATACATCGATAAATAAATGATTTAATATTAACATAACTTTGTAACGATAAAAACGCCAATTTCTGTTATAATTTTATAGATTATTATTAAAGTTATGTAGGGTAGGTAGTCCAACATGTAAAATTCAGAGGCTTATATCTCTCTCAATTATTGAGTTGGAGATCTGTGTTTTTGCATACAGTTCATGAATTTAGTTGGCTACATACTGTATAAGATGACTTATAAGTTATTTTTAAAGTTTAGCCACAATTTCGATTTTTTAAAAACAATGTCAAATGGTTTATTGTGTACAGGGGTGTGTACACAATGAACCTAGCCATTTCTAACAATGAACCACATGTTTTATACTGTAAATTGTTAGTGTTATTTTTTGGTTTTACTATGTTTAAAAATGTTTATTTAGGGAAGAGATAATTATAAGACATGATAAGTAAGGTTAGGCTAGTATGACTTTAAATTAAAGCTAATTTAATTATATACCTATGTTATGTTTTTATTATTTGAAGCTTACAATCAAAATTATTATTTTTAATCAGACTTTTTCTCACTTAGATTATTATTTATTGTAGCAACTAGTCAGTTTAATAAGACTTATAACACAGATAATTATAGCAAAAAACAAAATGGTTTATTGTAGACTATATATAGAGGAAAGTCCCCTATTATGAGGCAGGATCCTAATATGAGATATGTTAAGCTAAAAGGCCCTATATAGGCCCCATTTGTTGATCCCATCATGAAAAAACCCCGCCATCTCATATTAGGATCCTATCTCATAATAGGGTACTTTCCTCTATATATAACATTTTTTACGATAATCTCCAAAAAATATGGTAAAATAATGCAATAAAAAAAAGTTGCTTACAGAATTATAAAGCCAAATATACACACAATATTATAAAATAATGAAAAAAATGATAGATATAACAACAAAAACATAAAAAATACGTAAAACTTACGAAAAAAATTTAGTTTGTCGTCCAAAAATTACAAAATGTGGCCTCAAACGGTCGTTTTTAGCGCGATTTGCCGGCCGATTGGGGAGCCAAAGAAGAGTTCAAATGCGAGTCGTTGCATGACAACAAGCACAATCTAGCAACATTACATTTATGAAATATCGTAATGGTTCAAGTGTACTACTGGTTCATTGTTGGACTACCTACCCTAAATATTAAATTATATATATGCCAATTTATCAAGCAACACTAGCTCTTCTTTCGTATTTTTCTTCTTGGTAATGCGTGTTTCGGTATTATTAATTTTTGCAGTATGTCCAAAAGTGCAGATTGTTTAAATTAATTAAAATAAGACGTCTTATAAAGTCTAAGACGTCTTTTATATGTCTTTAACACGTCATAATATTATTGTGATCAATCTTTTTGGTTAGAATTAATTCCGATCTGCTACGTCGCGTCACACCTGGTACGTTCTTCAACGAGAAAATCAAGTACTTCGGCAAATCGATATCACATGCGTATCACAGATGGAACATTTTGATATCCATTAGATCCATTTAATGTCTCTCGACACACTGTGTCACACAGGTAACATCTCGATGGATCGGGTATTAACATTAGTAATGTCAGCATGTTGAAATGACGTATATTTAATGTCAATCATATTATTGATAATCAATGTTATTAAACTTCCCATCCCGGTGTAGATAGTAGCAAGATAATTCTATAATATATTCGTGTAATTTTGATTACTTTACAATACTTGTTATATTATTGGATAGAAGGCAAAAGTAGGGGAGACCAGGGCTCGTTGGCACAAGAGGCAAGTTGGCAATGCGTTCCGTTTATGTATTTATAGCGAAAAAAACAATAGAAAAGTTATCACAAAATATCTCTTATATGACATAGGTACTTTTCCCAAAGTTTTATTTTAATCAAACAAGTATTACAATAGAAAAAGAGAAAACTCTGATTCAAGAGGTGGCAAGTAAATTTTCGAGCGTTTCAAAATATCGTATTAATGTTCTTCAGCTTGAGAAGTAAATCAAAGTGACGTATCATTAGTTAAAAGAAAAGTTTCTGTTACTATACGACATGATATTTTGACTAACAACAGTAATTTATTGTAATAAAATGACTGAAATAAAACGTATGTAGGGATGGGGTATGTTGGCTCATATCAAGACACGCTTAGCTTGACTTGTTGTTGCCGCGCGCGTGAGACCTGTTTGAGTATGTGACTTGTTACCTACAATGCTGATAGAAGCTAGATATATATTTATATTAATATTTTTATGTTGAAGAAAGCTACATCTAAAATAGTTTACAATTGTTTTTCTGCAACAGCATTTTGCTATTCGATCATTACAAAATAACTTTAAAAGATACAATCTTTATCAAGAAGTACATACGTATCTGTTTCCCGTTTTGTGTTTCTATTACGTTTTCATTAATTTAACATGGACTTTTGTCGCATAGCCGTTTTTCGCGCGATTTGCCGGCCGATTGGGGAGCCAAAGAAGGGTTCAAATGCGAGTCGTTGCATGACAACAAGCACAATCTAGCAACATTACATTTAGGAAATATCGTACTATCGGGGCAAGTTAGCTACAATGCAGCATGTTCGTATTTCACTTATTACAAAGAAACTATACAGTATACAGGAGCGTTCCTGGCATGAAAATGTAGAGAAAGGTTCTCTCTATCATATTAGTACTGTTTAATCATGATAATTAGTTGTATTGCGTTACTGCAATATTTAACATTTAACCTATAGCTCGCGGAAATTAATACACGTTACTGACAATTTATTCCTGCTAATATTTTTCGAACAAAATCGGGAAATCAGTGCATATATATTTCTGAAAAATAAATAGTAAAATGATAAAAGGAATAAAATAATCGTTTGGTGCCGATTAATAGGTCTTTAATTGGTAGGCGGTCAATAGGCGTTGGCAGAAAGAACCTATTAATAGGCTTCTGTATGAAGAGCTAATTGGTTCCTTTATCAGAGGTAATATGGAGTTTTTGCATTAAACATCGGAATATCAAATTTGAAATTAAATACCAATATCCAATTAAATTGCACATATATGTATTGAAAAATAAATTTATTCTACTTATATGAGGTTACTGATTAGAAAACAGAACTATCAGATAGGTCATTACTCATAAAAACGTTTTTAACGTCGACTAATCTTGATTAAGGATCGCTGACAATTATATACATTTTCCGTGGTTTTCGTGACACGTTTTAACTCGCCCGAATTGACTTTAACATTATTAACGATTGGATTGTTATCGTAGTCTATGTGATGTTATACTCGACCATAATGCCATATATAGAAGAAGATCATGGGATAGCTGTAATTCAGAAAAATTATTTTTGCGCATCGAGGAGAATCTGATACCAGCTAATTTCTCTTTTAACCAATTCATACGATTCATTACTTCGTAAAGGCCGAAACTCGTAATGCGATAATCCAATTAAAAATGTGTGTTACGATGTGTCCCGCGCTCCATGTTTTTCAATTAATTGAATATCCGGGTTATGATTGATGAGTGACCTTCGCGGATACGCGTCAGTTGCGGTTGCATCTGTTAAAACAGCTCGAAGAGTGTTATCTGTCATAACGCTATATTTCTTATCATTGTATCTATGATTTATTAGCGTAACATAATTATGCTAATTAATTGACTATGTTACGTTAATATTAATAGAATTAATTGTTCAGCATACAAGAAGGCATTTTGTTTGCTCAATTAGCTCTTAATGGCAGATTCCTTAACTAATTTCAATTTGTTGAAATTTTGATGGAATTGTCGACAAACGCGTACATTGTTTCCTTTTTCAATTTTTAACAGATTCAGGTTTTTATGCGCCTTGAGTTAAATTTTGTTAAATTAAATTTCTTTGAAAAATAACTTGAATATTACTTTATTATCTATTTTCTCTTTTAGAATCTAGTTCATCAAAAATCTTTTGTTTTTTATTGTAAATTTCTTGAAGAGTGCTACAAGTGCTTCGACATTTTTGCTGAAAATAAATGATCTTTGAGAATTAGCAAACAAAAGAATCTTAGTAGAATTACTAAAAATAATATGTAAGCAATGAGATATTTTCTATAAAAAAGAAATAAATCATTCGAATCGAATCGCTTTGAATCTCATATGTATGTGCTACATTTGGGACTTTAGAGGAAATTACTATCTTGTTACTATTTTGATTGCAAGGAATATACCTACTGATTCCTATTTAAGCGAAAATAGTGGTTTGCGGTGCGGGATAGATCCTTTGACCACACCTTAGGCTATTTTGAACTCCATGGCTATCTGTAAACAGCGCAAAATAAACAGAGCATACATTTCTGGCTTATGCCGCGCTCGTGGATATCGCATCTGTGCGTTCGTATGTAATGATGTGTTATGCCGCGCAATGGTCGATTATCCCACGTAACACGAGACGTTCGTGACGAATTTATGGTCGGTATCCTTTACTATCGTGCAAATGAACGTAATATACATGGCACTCGATCTCGCTTCGCGCGCCGCTGCTCATTGAACACGCGTGCACCTGTTGCACGTGCATAAAGTCGCTTCTTCTTAGACTACGTGCATGTCGCGATATTTTATTGGATTCAATTTTGGAATGAGGCAAGTTATGTAAAAATATTGACCAGTAATTACTTCTGATTGACACAGGAAATAAATTAAATTAATTAAAAATTAAATTGGTTTTTCAAATACGTAATATAAAAATAAAACTAGATACTGTCCTCAGTTTAATATATTTCTTTCCCCTTTGAGAGAAATTTTAAGTGTATTTTTATGTGCTCAAGAGTTTAATATATTTAAGTCCGTAAACCATAAAATAATAATTATGAATAATATGAAAAGGAGACACAGTTATAGTTTTTGAAAAATTTTGTATTTTTGCAATATATTGTACGTACATGGCATGTATAACTCGACAGTGATTTGTGTTTTACTAGACAGTATATTTTATAGTTTTTGTAATCGCTAAAAGTATAGTGAGGAAATTAATTTTGATATGCATGTCACATATACTATTCTTGCTAGATCTAAATATTTCGATTATACTCCTAAAGTAAGAGCTCCAATTTCCATACGGTTATTGTTAAGAAGCAAAATTTGTTCTCGAAATTTGAAACGTATTATTGGTTAAAAAAGAGAGAAACATTCGTTCGTGGCCGACCACATATGTATCTGTACTACTGCGGATTTTATGTACTCCTGTGGCTCATTAATGTATTCCTTTATGAGCTTGTGCCATTTAGTTTCTAGTCACGACATTTTTTTTCCATGGAACAGTTTTATCTACGCGTCTGTATTGCAATATTCCATTGATACTCAAGATAGTGAATTGGTGTATAACTGGACAGGTTTTGTGTTATGGTATTTATCTGCTTTACTCTCATATTACTTTGAATTAAAGATACAGAGTGACATTATATTTTTATTTATAATTAACCGATATTTAATAATATTTAATTAATTAAATTAATTAAATTTATTTTAAATTGAGATTATTCTATTAACGATCGAGATAAACTCTAATATATAGATTTGATATTTTGCCTGCATATAAAATTATTTAACTACACGTTTTTTGCGTGAATCTTTTTTTAGTCGATCGTCTTGCGTACATCCAATGCGAATTAGTGGATATATGGAGTGGTACTTGTAAATTTTGTTATAAAATATAAATCGACATGGAGTACGCAAGATCGATGGGTGAACATTTCCGGGCCGTGTCAAGTTATCCCTCCTTCCTGCTTTAAGTGCATTTCACGATGGGATATGGACAGACAAATCGGGTTATAGCATGTTGCATAATTCACAACGACAACGGTTGTCCGTTGAAATTGCGAGAGGAGTACGTTGTGATAGGTTCTCACAGAAATATGAAATGCGACGCAAAAATTTGAGAGCGCGGTTTTTCACGCATTTACGTGTCCGACATAAAAGGTCATTATTATTATTTTTCTTTTTTTAGACAAGCGGTGCTCACTTTATATCTGTATATATATATAGGGTGTTCAGAAAAGGTGGTACCAAATTTTAACAGTATGTAGTACTCGTAAAAACAAACTACAAAAAGTCTTAATAAACAATAGGGGAGACCGGGGCTAAACCGCCAACGGGGTTGAACCGCCAAATCAAATATCTCGGAACCTGTATATTGTGCGAACTCGCTATTAACATTGTAAACGCTGCTTATGGTACCCATGTGACCAACGGAGTTTCGGCAGGTTACCTGCCGTGTTATGATTTTTACGGAGGCAAACGTGTTTTCGTGGTGAAAAGTGAAATTTTCTGCGCGTGGAAATTTTGTAATATCTGCAATAATATTTGCTCTCCAAATCTCGAGGTACGTGATTATAAATGCATGCTGATTATAAAGAGTAATGCATGCTGAACACGAATCCAGTGTAGATATCTAATATTTCATGGGCGATCAAACCTGAAACTGATTTATCCCGGGGGGGTGGCGGTTCAACCCCGGCATTTTTGAGATTTCAATTTTTCCACCGTTGTCGTTTTTGCTCTATACCGGTTAAACAAAGCAACATAGATAAAAATTTCCTATATAAATTTTGTAGCTAAAGGTTTACTCTTTACAGTGGTATACCACATTTAACTAAAATTATTTATTTTGTTGTTAAAAATCGGCACCGAAAAAAATGGCGGTTTAGCCCCGGTCTTCCCTACTCCAAAAATTATTTATTTCCAAGTTATAAAGCTTTTTCTACAGCAAATGTTCGATGTGCCCTCCGTTTATTTCAACACACAACTCGGTACACTTTCTCATTGAAGATCGAACACGTTCAAAAATTCAGTGTTTTCACGAAATACAGAGTTCTTTCATGAGGAAATGCGCAGGGGTACCATCGTACCATCGTACATGAACTACATTTGTTATCTACGTAGAAGAGGAATATTTTCCAAAAGTTTACATAATGTGCTACATTACTTGACACATTGGATGAACTGGTACAGAAAATTGAAAATTCTTGTCAACAAATACGAAATAAATCTGGAATTTTTGAACGTGTTCGATCTTCAGTGAGAAAGCGTACCGAATTGTGTGTTGAAATGAACGGAGGATTACATCAAATATCTGCTGGAGAAAAAGCTTTACAACTCGGAAATAAATGGTTTTTAGAGTAATGTTTATTAAGACTCTTCGGTTTGTTTTCACGAGTACTACATATTTTTAAAATTTGGTACCACCTTTTTTGAACATCCTGCAGTATAATGTTTGTTATAAGCATGCATCCGTTTTTAATTATTTTTAAAAAACAATCTGTCGTAATTATTGTACGCGTTGACCACCTCGACGCTTCGGTAAACACTGAAAATGGAAATGGCGTAAATATTTTTCTTGGACGATAGAAAAACATGACCGTTAATAACCAATCTCGGGCTCATCTCTTGATTAAACGTAACGAAACGTGCTGCACGCAAATGCGTTTTTATTCGTTTTCGCGCGGTCGCGAGAGTACGAATGTGAAAGCGACGAATTTTGATTTAACGGAGCTTTTTCAAGCGAGCAATCCCATTTGGTTTCGAAACACATTTTCGCCTCAAGGTAAAGGGAATTTTTAAACACGCTGTAGATATACAGAGACAGACAGACAGACAAGTCGCAAGCCGCGTTACGAGAGCGCGAACTAAAAAAAGAAATTCTTCGTACTCAGTAGCTTGGAAAATGGTGTAGTTCTAACACCGAGTTCCAATATTTTTGCTGATAAAATGTGGAAGCAAATTTTACAAAGTAACTTAACGTCCACTCTCTGCAGATTCCGGAGCAATCTGCAATTTATAAATCAGTCGTTTCATTCAAACAGCTTAAAGATTTTACGTAAATCGAATAATTTATACTATTTATAGGAATATAAAATACGACATTTTATCGACATTAATGAATATTTCACTGATAATCTCTTCTTTAAAATAAATTTTTATTTCGATCTTTTTATTTTATTTTATTTTAATTTTATTTTACAGGAAGCATTCGTGCTTGAAGCTGCGTCAATAGCAAATGAAATTGCGTAGTATATAGTAATTTTTAGATAATTGCAAAGTATACTTTGATATTGCTCTTCGAAAAAGCTATTCGTAGTTGCTTTAATTAGCCTATTGCCATTTGCATTGTTATTTCTGTAAAGTAATAGGATTATTAAGCAAGGGACTATTTTCATCGTGACGATGGCAGCAGACAGAACTGATATTAAGATTTTTCCATTCCTTTTTCGCATTTCACTCAACTTCCTATTGCTCTTTTTCTTATCGTTTTCCACTCCTCATTGCAACGGGACTTTGTTTTAATGGATTTTTTAATTTAAATGCCAAGATATTGTTTATAAGATATTTATTATTAAAATAATAAAGTTGCAATATACTGCGATTTACTTCAGCAAAATTATTTACAGTCATATTTTTCGAACCTCTTTTTTTTTCTTTTTTTCTTTCAACAACGTGCATTTTACTTAAAACCAGTATTCTGTTTTAAAAATATTGACTTGCTATATCTATATATACACAACGTTCAACGTTGAACTTTGTTGAAAGAATCAAAATGCTATGCTGAGTGTCTGCAATATCTCGTTTTATCTCGTGACATATCTTTATTATTTTATTTTGCACCTGTCACTTGGTCAGATTTTAACTAAATTGGATTTCATTCTCATGGTCGCAGAGCCGTAGCACACTTGTGTATTCGTGGATTGCAGCTTATTTCGTATGTGACGTGCAATCTCATTCCTCTCCGACGTGTCAAATAGTCTAGGCTGCAGCCCGTGTGTATGATGCAGCGCACGACAACATATTATCCTACGATTGTTTGCTGATAGATCTCTCATGCCGCGATAAATTCCG
Source organism: Temnothorax nylanderi (assembly GCF_030848795.1). Lineage (NCBI taxonomy): Eukaryota > Metazoa > Arthropoda > Insecta > Hymenoptera > Formicidae > Temnothorax > Temnothorax nylanderi. Next base: position 190,410 of record NW_027249167.1, on the reverse strand, counting down.
GCCCGCCTACGCGTTATATTCGCCGAACAATGCCGCGCTAATTCACTGTACCGCGCTCTTGATCGTTAAGACTTTTTTTTTATTTTCTTTATACATTTTCCTCTGAAGTGACGGAGCTTCGGCTAATTTTGAGTTTTCAAAATATCATATTTTTCTAACTTTGTTTTACTTTACGAAAGCGGTTAGAAAGCGGTTAGAAAGCGGAGAGAAAATATAAAAAGAGAATTAAGTAAAGTAGGTTTCCAGGGATATTTTTCTACATTTACTACACTTACTTTACGAAAATACCCTTGGAAAAATGTTTTTGTGGAAACGTATATTTTACTTATTAAATCATTCACTTTTCGAGCCTAATGTTTTAGGGAAGTTTGTCGCGTTCTTATTTTCTCTTCACGAGTCGCAAGCGTGTTAACTTTTAACGCAATTTTCTCTTTCTTACATTACAAGAACTTCAACAGACATGACACTTTTTTCGTCATTCACGGCGGGGATAATCTCCGCGCGGGTTAAATTGACTCTCCGTATCGTCGATCCATGGCATTCGCTTCGGTCAAATGGAAAATATTGGTTTGTGTCTTAACTTACTTACTTTCTTTCTCTCTTCGGCATCGCACCTCCGATCCTTTATATCGATCTCATACTTCGCGATGTGTAAAGGTACTGCGGCGTAAATAAGATTGGATTGTTTGCGCTCCGTCGGCGATAGTATATCCGGAGGCAGCGTTGGTGGAAGCTCTTTGGGATCTTGAAATACTTTATATGTTTTATTCTCGAAATAAAGAGTATATTCCGCCAATACAGAACGGTTCACATTTGTCGTGTCATTCTTCCATCATATAAAAACTTCTATAAATTTTCAGATTTTTTTCAGATTTTTCCTCAGAGGAAACCTCCAATTATCTTTATCATATTTCTCGCGGAGCATAAAAATGTTATTAAAAACAGGGGAGGACACATCACACTCTCTCGTAGAAGGAAGACGGAATGTGTATACATTTACATATTTACGTATAGGATTAAAAGTTACACCTTAATAGAATCAGAGTTGAGAAGTAACACCTTACTTGTAACGTCGCGTCGTTACCATTACCATTACTTTTTTCGATAACGATCTTTTTTTCTGTCTGTAACGGTAACGGTAACATCGTTACATTTTTACGTAACAGTGATGATAACGAATTCAACCGTTACTTTTATCATTATTTTAGTTATCCCTATTTAATAGCTCATGCACTGATAGCGCGTGTTAAGTATCCTTGATTGGATAGAATATTCTCTTCTAACATCTTTTCTCGCATTACGCAGTTAACGAATCAGTTGGCCCCAGTGTATATGTAATATGAATTATAGATTTTTAGTAATGACAGTGAATATTGAAATGCACGACATTATATATGATATACATATGACATACAAAACAATAAAAACTTTTGATAAAATTTGCGTTTTTGAATTATAATTTACCCAGACAGCACCATGTCCAAAATTGGGACGTCTTTTCGACGTCTTATGTCCCGTTTTTGGACAAGTGTGCTGTATGGGTAGATTCCTATAAAGATAAATATTAATATAAAGAATTAGAAAAATTATTAGATGTTTAGTATAAAAAAAAACTTGCTGTTACATAAAGACTAGTTTAGAGTTTGAATATTAATTATTAAACTTAATATTGATTATTAAATAATTTAATTTTAAAGTCAAATATTTTATTTTAATATCACAAAATAGTAACAAAAAAGTAACGAATTGTTATTTTCGTAGAGTAACGATAACGGTAACGCGTTATTTTTACGAAGTAACGCTCCCAACTCTGAATAGAACAACGGTAAAGTCACGCTTAAGGACGTATAGGTCGTACAGTCCTTGCTAAAAGTTAAACTTTCAATAAAAGAAGACTTTGCATGTATGTCAAACAACTCAAAATTTTTTATATGTTAGAAGGGATTACCGTTAACAGTTTGAGTATGATTTTTTGTTATTTAAATAATTAGTATTGTTTAAACAATTAAAAAAATAGTTTTGTTGGAAAAAATTTTGAAACAAAATACAATATCAATGATGTATGTTTTACATATAAAAAAAGTTTAAGAAATATCTTAATGGTTTATTTATATTTTATTTATATTTACAGCAAAAATGTTGATTCTCTATAAGGGATAATGTTAATTTTATCAACTTTAAACTTAAATAACTCTTAACCCTTAAATGCCACCCGGGGTCCAGCGGACCCCAGACCATTTAGAATGATATATTTTCAAATGTTCCCGCCAAATATGGAGCTCATATTTATTTATTTTTTATTTTTTTTATTTTGGAGCCAACATTTCAACTGTTGGCGATCTTAATTTTTTATACTATGTTGAAATTGAAATTTTAACAATATAAGCATTTTATTCTCTTTTCTAAGCCTTGAACAACATTGAAAATAATTTTCATAACTAAATATCAAAAAATCAATAAGTAAGGAGACATTTTTCATGCTGGGGTCTTTTAGACCCCATGTGTCATTTACGAGATTCTTGAGAGGTGTGGCATTTAAGGGTTAAATAACTTCAAAATTTTACAGAGTATTTTTAATTTAATTTAGAAACAATTTACAGCACTTTCTCAATATATTTGAAATACCTCCAATACATCCTTAATTACAATAACTTTTAAACCAGTAAGAAAATTGTGCTGAAATTTTACACAGATACTTAGACGTAATAATAGAACAATCTATGAAATTTTTAGATTTTTGGTAATTCTTTGAGATGTCACCTATACATCCTTAAGCCACGCGGTATAGTAACGAGAAAAAAAACGAACTAAGAATTTGACGCGCGCGCTGTCCTTTTTGCAATTTCTTAATTAGCAAAGTTAAATTAAGCCTAAGGTAATTTTATTAGACAGGGGAGTGCCTGTTCGTCATAAAGAGCATGAAAATTCGTGGATGGCCTTAATAGATTGGCGCTGTGCCACGCGCTTTCCACGCGTGTGGGTGCGACACGTCAGAAATGATCAGACGCGAGTCTCGACGAAGCGGGATAAATAGACATATTCGCGACTCCCGGTGTGTCGTGGCGTTACAAACGGCCTGTCGTAAATCAGTTACTTACTGTGAATTCATGGAAATACGAGGTACGGAAAAACGCGTCGCGTCGGTTCCATGTCCGTAACCGCATCGCCGTGACGTGGACCGCGTTATCGCCTCGGGCGATTCTCAGGAGAGTAGTTTAACGCGCGTACGATGTTTATTGGAAATTGCTGTCGTGCTGGCGAGGGACGAAACTTGTTTCGCCATTATGAGAATAATTCACGTGGACGACTACCGACTACCTTGTCTCGCCATTATTATACATATTACGTGCACCCGGTCTGAAAAGAAAGTTCCAGGACTGTTGTTGGGATAGTGTACAAATTGTCAGAGCTGCATCTACCCGTAATTCGTGTTTCTCGATAATATAAAGAACAATAATAACAAATGTGAAACACGATCGTTATGATATACTAATTAATTAGAGAAAAAAGGCCTAACAATATTGTGTGAATTTTATACGCTTTTTTTCAAATTCAGTAAACTGCGCGATTTTTTGTCAGTCTTTAAAACATAGCGCCTAGTTGAAACAGTAAATCCACATACTTAAGTCGACAAACGATTTAAATTTTGATGCTAATAAGTATCCTTATTAAAACACTGTAAAGAATTTATTGCAAAAATAATATTACCTCAGTAAGAGTTCGATAAATAAAATTAATATTTTATTTGGCGTTCGAGAATTGCGGTACTTAAATCTCTTGGGATACTATGATGTGATTTTGCTCTTAAAATTGATTAATCAAAGATAGGTACACGCTCGCACGCCCTGCGTCCCCGTTATCGTCCTGATACTCGAGATTAAGGTTGAGCCTTGGCGATCTAGCGTAAAATGCAACGCCTCAGAGAGCATCCGGGATGAAGTGGCTCCGGTGGCATCCCAAGGATCTTGAACGATACATCCTCCTTATCCGTACGGACACGCTAGATTTCGGTCGTACACGCGAGTGCTCCTGAACGTGGGGTGCTCGCAGGGCGATCGATTCTGTCCTTGAGAAAGGTGGCAACGGTAGCGATACATATCGTGCGTATCGGATAGGCGAGTTACACCGATATTTTACTCGAGAACGTTGAGAAACAGTTTTAGTCCGGACACGACTCCGTTTCTTATCGTTTACGAATTCGGAAAGGACGGAAATTATATGTAAATCGTCACGGCGCAGTCAGCGAAAGAATGTACACCAGCTCCCCACGCTCGCTCGTTTCTTGGGGCGAGGAAAATTTCTGGAAAATTTCATCATCGCTTTGAGATTCAAGGAACGCCGCCGGTCCTGCGGGAGATAACCGAAGAACGAGCGTGTCACAAAGGATATAGAAGTCCTTGCGCGTCTCGTGGTCGTCCAGAATGTGCATGTCGCCGTATGGAAATCTGGCCGGCACGGTCTGTTGCTGGACTCCTGGGACCGCGATGAGATTTCGGAGAGATTCTCGCTGTGCTTCTCGCGTACGATCCTGCGAGGGATAAAAATGAAAGGTCATCGTTAGTCCGGTATAGGGTGGCGATAACAAAAGCGTCCATCCCGAGATTGCGTGGATAGGCATTCCCTGCGAAATTTTTTCGTCGATGGGAATCATGGTTTACCGAAGATCTATGATCAAGGATCTACATGCGATCTGAACGTGTTCGGGACTGGCGAGTAAACTATTGCTGAAAACTATCGTTGTTAGATGAATTTTTTTTGGAGCAGGATGGAGAAAAAGAAACATTTTCTAGAATCGCGATGAATAGATAATACCAGGGAGTAAGATATAAGGAGACCGATCTCCGTACTATGAAAGTGGTCAATTTTTGGGCGAAAGTTGGTGGCGCTGGTGTTCCAAAAACGGTACCCTCGCTGCTGGTGACAGGCGGCTGAACAAAATTACGCGATGTGTAAGGTTGGAATTTTACTACATTGAAGTACACTGAGAAAAAAATCAATTACATGTGCTATCACGGGGTGCCAAAAACATAAGTAGTTAATTCAATTGTATTATTATTAGACCCAAATATCCGGATTATTAAACCAATAACTTAATTATTATTATTAGATCCAATTATAAAAAAAAATAATTTAATTATTAGTTTAATAAATCCAGATATTGGATCTAATAATAATACAATTGAATAAACTACTTATGTGTTTGGCACCCCGTGATAGCACTTTAATTGAGGCAACAGCTTTTTTTTCTCAGTGTATAAGAAAAGTGAGTTAAAAAGTGAGTTATAATTGAGAAAGTGAGTTATAATTGTGAATTTTAATGAATTATTATGGCTATGTTCAATAGAACAAAAATAGATTTGTAAATAACATTATTAATCGAAACTACGAAATACTGTGCTGTGGTATAATAATAATCATGTAATAATTCTAGGTAGGCTAATTCTTGATAGGCTTAGGTTTTTCATTCCCAATTTTTTGTACTTTGTTCTTTGCGAACGATAGCCAGTTTTGCACCCCGGCACAAAACAAGACATTTCAATACTTTTCACTTTCAATAAATTATACGAATTATACGAATATTACGTAAATCTGATCGGTCTTATGGCTGATGACAGAGAACGAGGAATGAAACGTAAACGTTTCAATGCACTAAACAAATTTTTATATAAAAACATATCTAAATATATATAAGCATATAATATTATATAATATATTATATAAAATATGTCTATATATGTCCATACTATGTTTCTTTTTCTTTTGTATAATCATATATAATCATATTTTATATACATTATTACATTTATATATGATTATATATGATTGTATACCTATAGACAAAAAATGGACAATGCAAAAATTATTCTTTTAATTATTTTCTAATTCTTTTTCTTATTATTTTTCTTGTATATACAAACAGAGATTATACAAGAGAAAAAAAACTTATATGGACATATTTTATATAATATTTTATATAATATTATATAATTATATATATTTAAATATTGTTTTATATAAAAAATTTTTTACCGTGACGTGTCGGCACGTACTGTCGTCGCCAAGTTGACACTTGAACATTGAAACGGATCGTCACGTGACCCACCAATGATGGAACACAAGCGCTGCGAGTGGTAACATTTAACACTCAACTTTCGCCCAAAATCAGGCCAGGTTTTTGCGGGTAGCCAAGTATGGAGATCGGTCTCCTTATATCTTACTCCCTGGATAATACATTGCGCGTTTAAAAGAAGACGATTATTTGTAAATTTCCAAAAATTACATAAAAAGAAACAATAACTTAGGACTCTCGATAAGCAAACCAGCAAATTGTGATGGTAACTAAAAGGCTATGAGAGTATAACACGATTGTTGGTATTGCTTCCTCATAGAAGAAGCTTTGTTTTCATAAACCTCTTATATATGGACCTTTGATCGCATGCAAAGCTAGGTCTAATCAACCAAATTTTAAAGAATTATACATGAAATAGGGGTAGGAAAGACCGAAGAAAAAATTGTTTTTTTAGTTTTCGATGCCAATGTGTTCAGAATGTTCTAAAACGTCGGAAAATCGTAATTTTAAAAAATGTCCGTATGTGTGTGTGTGTGTGTGTGTTCCAAATTTATTGAAATTTCTATAACTCAAGAACTGATTAACCAAATCTTAAAGAATTATATATGAAATAGGGGTAGAAAAAACTGAAGAATATAATAGAATTAGAAAAATTGCTAATAATAAAGGGGTTACCGATTTCTATCTAAAAAAATCTACATGATTACTCTAATTTCCGCAAATTTTGAGATATCGAGCTTAATTTTTTTTTATGGATAGTATCATTAAAGGTAGGTTATTCTGAATTTGGCGAGGATCAGTGAAGGGATTACCGACTTCTGCTTAAAAAGTGTATAAGATGTACATGTAATTTTATATAGAGTAGGGGAGACCGGGGCTAAGCCGACACTATTTTTTCAAAGGCAATTTTTAATATTTAATTAAAATTTTTAGGCAAATTCAATGGTACATATTTAAAGAGTGTTTCTTCAGGTACAAAATTGATTCAGGAAGTTTTGCTGTACGTCGCTTTGTTTTGCCGCCAGGAAAGAAAAAGTGACGCGAAGACAAATTTTCGAATTGAAAAATGCCGGGGCAAACTCGACACCCCGCCGGGGCAAACTCAACACTTTGTCTGATCGACACAATTTGATCTGGAACTTATTTTTTACTGTCTGAAAATGAAAATACATTGTTTATTGTGTATTTAAAAAGTACAAAAATTCGGAATAAAGTAGCTAGAACAATCATTTGAAATAATGAGAACAAAAATTGTTGAACTTTCAATTATCTTCATCTAAACTCATGTCTGAAAAACAATTAATGCAGGTAAACTCGCGATCGGACGTGCGCATACATTTGTCATGAGCCATACGGCTGCATGACAAGCATCGTTTGTTACTGGGAGCCGACGAAACGGCGTGGTGTTGACTTTGCCCCGGACGTCGTTTTTCACTTTTGTCACTTCAAAAACATGAAAATTTTGAAAATATCCAAAAACGATTATCGGATTCATATAGAGCATCAAATTTCCCATCAAAATCACTTACCGGTAGATTCGCAAGAGTAAAGCTCGATGAAAGAGTAGACATTTTCGAGAGATCAGAAAAATTACTTTTCACTATCAAAAACGCTTATGTCGCGTTAAAAATTACACTATAACTCAGAATGTTACCAAATTCCGTTGATAATACTGGCACATAAAGACGCATTTACAGTAGGAAAGGCAAGTTTCTACGATAGATTTAAATTGGCAAAAAGCCTAGTGTCAAGTTTGCCCCGTTGTCGGCTTAGCCCCGGTCTCCCCTATCATTAAAATAAGGTTGTTTTGAATTTTGCGAGGACTGGTGAAAGGGTTACCGATTTCTGCTCAAAAAGTTACATGTATAAGTTATATATGTAATTTTATATAGAGTATCATTAAAAGAAGGTTGGTATTGAATTTGGCGATAATCGGTAAAAGGGTTCTTTCTTTATAAAATTTTGAATTTTTTGAGAAATGTCCCCCTTGCTCTAACTTCCGCCAATTTTGAGATATCAAGCTATTTATAATTCTATTATATTCTTCAGTCCTTTCTATCCCTATTTCATGTATAATTCTTTAAGATTTGGTTGATTAGACCCAGCTTTATACGCGATTAAAGGTCCATATGCGAAGTCCATATTGGACCATGTAGCCTGAACTCCCAAAGTCAACATCGATTTGACATTGCGTCGATTGTAAAACTCCACTTGTGCTACTAAGCTCTATCAATTCATAAAAAGATTAAATTTAAAATTAAAAAAAGTATGCAAATTATTTTATAGATTATAGATTATTAAAAGTGATTTATTTTAACTTTTAAAAGCTAATATTCCGGACGTTTCGACTCGACAATGAGCCATCCACAACGGTGTAAAAATTAAAATTATGTTTAATTTCTCACTCAGTTCTCCGTAATGCCAAAGGTGAGTGCTTCGAGACTGGAAAGTCAAAAAAGCCAATCTGTTTCACTAGAACGTTTTTCATTAAAATGATCCTTTAGTCCAACTACACGCCAACGTTCTAATGAAACAGATTGGCTTTTTAACTTCCCAGTCTCAAAGCACTCACCTTTGGCGTTACGAAAAACGTGAGAAATTAAAGATATTTGATTTCTAATTTTTACCGTTGAGGATGGCTCAATGTAGAGCCGAAATGTTCGGAATATTACCTTGTACAAGTTAAAAAATAAATCACTTTTAACCTATAAAATTACGTACCAACAACCGCGTTATATTTTCATATTCCTTTTGATTACTACAATCTGCTAATGTTTAAAATTTTTTGTGAGTGAAATTTTATATTTATATTTATATTCACATGTTTTTCTCATTCAGTCTTACATTTAAAAAAAGCGCCGTAGGTCAATAAATGATCGAAAATATAATTTTATAGCATTTGATCAGAGAATTATAATGGATAACTTGAAAATTTCCTGTTTTTATTAATGTAAATTACATAAATCTCAAGAATTACATCTTAAATTGTATATATAAGATATAAAAAATGATTTGTTAAAATATTTATTTCAGAAATATTACGTATATAATCTTTTCTATGATTTTTATCTCTTTAAATCCTTTAAACTTTACAAGAATAGAGAAAAACAAGAATAGAGGTATTTTGTCGTATCTCTCGCCGGAGAATCTCTTGTCGGGACATACGGAGAATCTGATCACGTGTATCTGGTGGAGATTGAATTGCGGTTCGTAAAGAGGAGTGGGAAAGAGGGGACGTTTGGAAAATCGAGAACGAAATCCGTGACGTACAAGCGTACACCGTCATCGACCCGATGGGCATTTGTCTGAGAGACAAATGTCCATTCGAGGAAACTGCACGTGCACCCGGTGCTATCAATAACATGGACGCCGGCAGATATTTTTCTTAGCAAGATACACGAAAATCGGCGTAATTTGTGCCTAGAGCTTTACTTATATACTAACCAAATCACCAACGATTTCTGTTTGCTCTTTTTTAAATAAATATTACTTTTATAAGAAGTTTGGGTTGCTATTTCTTATTTATTTCTCATTAAGAAGTATTTAACCATTTGTTTTACTAACTAAATAATTTTCTCTGCAAGTATTAAGATATTAAACTCAGATATTGAATTTTTCTATGTAACTAAAAAATATAAAAAATATGTTTAATACAATTTTAATATATTAAGAACGTGAAAGAATATTCATAAAAATGGCATTAAATACTCAATTATTTTTAATTTTATCGTAACGACAAGCTATTAATATTTATTTAGTATTAAAATAATTCCTGTTAAAAAATTACTTCAAATATAAATTATTTATATAATACATTGTCTGATATATTTGGTACTCTTGTTTTCAGAATCTCATTCTCTTTCGTGATGAAAGACGGGCAACACGAATAAAATAAAAGACCTGCATGGGCGCAAACATGTCGAATATGATTGAAATAAATTAGAGCGTCGACGAAAATGCACGCGTCTTGATCATTAAAATCGATAATAAGTCTTTCTGTTGAACGATGCGGTTTGCGCGCGATGATATATAGAGACGCGGAATGGATAAGTGCAGTTTGCACCACGCGCTTGGACGACTTGCTACATTACTCATCGACATCGGTGATCGGATATCCATAATTCATGAAGTTCGCGGTGCTCGTGTCTCCTATTCGTTGTTATTTTTACCGCTACGGTTTTAAAAAGGGGATATCACTCATGCGTTTAATTCCGTCGTTGCATTATATTGCTATCCGTTTCATCCTGTGTGCTATAAATTATCGTTTGCCGTTATGCGACGCGTATATAATCGAAACTCGGGAAAGGGTATACTTTCATTAGAAATATTTCCACAGATAAAATGATATAATAATTAAATAATATAAATAATAATATAACGCATGCGAGGTTAATCGTGCCAATGGCCATAATGGGATTTTATTCGAATTTTTACACATTGCAGCCAACCAGTTAATAATATAATAAACATTAATAGCTGCAAAAATTCGAAATGCTTCCAAGTAGACAATTTATTTATTATTCCGCACGAGGGATAGCTGAACACTAGAAAATTCATAATTTGTAAGTTGCAATCGCAGCTCGGAATAAACTTGTTTCCCATAATATGCACATCAGATCCAGATTTGGAACGTTTTAAGCAACGAGCTTTGTGTTAATATAATTTTATGGCGAAAAGACAAAACTTTCCAGACGCCTAACTCCATTAACCGTACAGCTATTTTCGCTATACGCTTTTTCAGCTCCAAGTGGGCTGACAAGCGGTATCGTAGTTTTTAACGAATTGCCGCGGTAAATCCCGCTTTTATCTTAATGCTTGACTAGCCGCATGTTTCACGTACGTTTGTTGCTGGTGATTTCAGCAGAATGCGTTGTTTTATATTACTAAAATACTTGCGCTTAATTATACATTATTTCCGATTATATGATTCTTTGATCACTGTTGCTATAATTACTCATTATGTTTTTAATTTGATTTCTATTTTACTTAATTAGGCATTTGCTTTGGAAATAAAAAAAGATCTCGACAAAACAAGCGAACGTAGGCGTAAGCCCGACAGATTACGAGTAGACTCGTGAACTTACGCGGATATGTCGGTAAGTATTAATATGACGATGCGCGAGGCGGCAGGAGACGCGAGCGTGAGACACATCCGTGTTGCGGTTTCATTAATGCGGCAACCCTAATCTAATCCTTTGCGTTTAGGATATAATAAGACGTCGGGCGGGAGGGGAGGGATTTAACAGTTTTAATCCCCGTCGGCGTGTTAGGTTCACGTGCACGGGACCGCCTGTTGACGCAATTTGATCGTTTCACTTGTTCAAAACCGCGGCTTTACGAGCTCGTAAAACGTTCTTCTCTCGCGCCCGCGCCGGCGCGGCGTGCAATAAATAATAAATTCTCTCCCGTCGTTCGCATAAGTCCGCGCCATGGATAAAGCCGATGCTATTTAATTGCATAAAGTGTGTGCAACAAACATCTCGCTGTTGCGCGCTTCCTTATGGAATCGCCGTGGAGCGCAATTTTTCCTAATTTATTGGAACCATAACTCTCCGCGGTGATTAATGCTTTTTATTAACGCTTCGAGTAAACCAGCGGTACATACCAGCATCCCGCAGCTTTTGTACTTTCCCTTGAGCATGGGTGCACAATAGGAAGTCAAAACGAAAGCGAAAGAAATGCAATTAAGTACCTTGTCTCTATTTTCGTAACACAGGACTACTAGATTAAAACACAAATAAAAAATATAATCGCTTTTCGTTGTCATGTCCATTCATTGCTTTTGCATTTTAAACAACTGAAAGAAAGAAAATTCTTTAACTTTATGCCAGGTTTTTTAAAGCCAGTAGTCAAAGTCTAATTGAGACTGGCAGCTTCGCTATCGAAATACTTTTGATCTATAAAACTAATGAAAGATAACAATTTCAGCTTTTGTGCAATATATATCGCTATTAATAAATATTCCGATCCAAAAAGCGAGAAGGGGAAGGGTCTAAAAAAATAAAACATAATTTAGATAAAAAAATGAATTATTAAAATCAAAATCTACAAAAAACTCTTTTTTACTTACACCTTTTTGGGCAGAAATCGGCCTTTTTTTATACACCCTCCTTTGTTTAATTAACGGCGCGAAAAGTATTTCTTTTATGTATCATATTAAAATATATACGATTTTTAGCGGGGAAGAGTAATATTTTTTCATATATGGCACTTTGTGCTTAGAATATTTCGGTCGCAGGAATTTCATATTTTTGGATATGGCGCAATACTCGCGCCGGGACAGGCATTCCGTCTCGCTCTCGTCTTCCTGAAATTCCCGCGAGTATATTGTGTATAATTCGTGCGGTCGTTTTCCGCGTTCTCGTAAATCCCGATGTATTCGATATCGAGAGCGAACATCGTTCACGTCTGCCAAATTTCATACGTCACAAGTGATATTCCCGGCGGGCACGCGTCTCGCTGCTGCATATTGCATTTCGTCATCTCGTGCTAAGACGCCCGCAAGGAGAGTCTTTATGTTAATTCACTTGTCGTAAAACTGATTGTGTCGCGTGTGGTCATGCATATAAACTGGTGGGTACGCTGGCGAGCGGAATTTTTTATTTATTCAGCAGGAGAACTTTCTTGTCTGCCAATATTGCGGGTATGCTTGATGGTTCTAAGATTTATTCTCATTACTTTCTTTTTTGTAAAAAAATCACTATTATTTATACAAAATAAATTGAACAAACGGTATAAATTAAAAAGTCACAAGCAAGCAATATACATGTTATAAAATTAATCGAACAACAGTTAACTTGTAATATGGTGAAGGAACGGTGTGATTAAATTAATGAAAAAAAAAGAACAAACTTGAGAGAGAAAAATTGAAAATTCTATTACGTTACGTTAGAAAGTCAAACGAGATATAATTAAAAATTAATTTTTAAAATTACAGTTTTATTATTTTTATCGGAACAATTAATTTATTATAAAGTTTATTATAAATTTTATTATAAGTTTTATTGTATTACATTGGATGAAAAAAAAAACAAATACGCAGTCTTAGGGCGGTGTTCATAGTCGGATCTTATTTCAAGACCGTCTTAAGTAATGTCTTAAGTTGCTAATACGGTCATTTGATTGGCTGGACGGAGTCTTAAACTTTTGATCAGACTTAAGATGATCTTAGATATAAGATCCGACTATTAATACCGCCCTTAGAATTTTTATGGTGATGGTGAAACTGTGTGCAGATACGCGGGGATCTTATTCATCGTTAGTATTAGCGTGTAAGTTACGGTTCGCACGTTCTAGAGTTAAACATCCTCAAAAGTTATCTACATTCTTTCGGGAATGAGATTTCAACGTCACAGAATTCTTCATCGCGCGCGTACGTCGTTATTTTTGCGCGGATGGGATTTTCACCGGGGATATGTTCCTGTCGACAGTCGGGGCGTGCTCTATACCCTAATTTTTCAGTCTTCCGCTCGTTATGCAGTTATGCGACGTAAGTTATGACACGTCGATATATAACGCCGCTCGGGTACTGGAACGCGGAAATTTATGGCGCGATCGTATAGTCGATCGGTTGCTATCCACGGCCCAGATCTCATCGATAATTTATCAATAAATACCAGAGTGCGGGGGGGGGGGGAAGTATATGTCCGCGCGGATTATATTAAATAAATCGACAGGTGGGCGCGGCGCGATGTCTGACCTAAGGGTTATACGCAAAATATTTGCAATCCGGAAACTTGCTGCAAAATACCGATCTCACGTACATATTTCACGCACGTTATTTCGCATTTCCCATGCATAATTCCAACGTATAACGTGTATAGAAAACTTTGCAATCTCCACTTTAAGACACACTTTTTTCATTTTTTATAGTTCTTTGAGGCGTTCTTCTCGTGCCCCGAATTTGAATAATTTGTTGTTTTTTCTAAAATTGAACCTGAAATTTCTGAATTTTTATTTTCCTACACATTGTTATGAAAATGATGCACAATAAAGTACAGATTTATTTTCTTTGCCTTGACATTATAATGCGAGACGTCTAACGTATATCTCGCTCACTCTTGATAAACATTTGCTTAGTCTTGAGAAAGAAAGCGTTTATCCGACGCCAGAATAATACTAGGTTACGATACAGTGTGCCGTACATTGTAGAATTGAAATAAACCTAGAATGTTTAATTAAATTCTCGAATCAATAAACTTGCTTCTGTACGATTTAACGTGCGATACATAAGTACCCTTCCGATAATCGATTAGAATGTCGCGTGGTGCTCGACCAACAAATGTTAAATGTTTATTCTCACGTCGTTTAAGTGTATCAATTGTTCTACGTAAATATTTTTCGCGACTACGGGCGCGCGACGTGTATTACTGCCTTATTTATGCGGCCGCTGATTCAGCATCGTGTTTGTCAAGCGCAAATTGCGCGAGGAGTGCCGCTTGTTAAGTTGAGGACCGTTTTACCTGACGGCGCCGATGGAGTAATTCGTGTAGTACCAAATAATTATCATGTTTATCGCATCTCGCGACTGACAATGAGCATATATCGGTTTTGCACGAGTCACCAGGCGTCGATAGGTAAGCTAAGATATTATTGAGAGAGCTAAAACACTTGTACCAATTTTTAAGATGAGAAGTATGCCGTATCTGGAAAACAATTTACTTGCTAGGCACGATTTGTCTCTCTCCGCGTAAAATTATTTATAGCAGAGAAGTGCCGTTCTCTCTACGGTGTCGAGTTCTCGGTATATCTTAAAAAATCGGTATATCCTAAAAAAGTTTTTAAAAAGCTACACGAGAGCTTTAAACTCAGCCTTTAGGAACTTGTCCGACATATCGTATGATAATTTGATTGTATACCTATTTTTATAGGTACTGTGCAATATGCATACATATAAAGTATATGCTTTAATAAAAAATTTAATAAAAAAACTTTTCGTTAAATTGAAGATTTGAAGTACATTAATGTGCAATTTTGCAAGCAAGACGCTTTGATATAAAGCTCACGTAAAATTGGCTGAAAAGGTAAAAAGGAAAGATAGCGGTAGGTAGGAAAATATAACAAACTTTCACCTTTTAGCTAATTGCAAGCGAGTTGGATCATTCTGCTTGCAAAATTCGATTTCAGTCAACGTAGCCTTTGCTCAATATTACGTGCCGGTATCAAGAATTTCCGTAGGTTAACACGATTTCCCGTCATGCTGGATTATGCCCAGCTGCATCGTATCTTTTGTAATTAACAATGTTCCCTCAACGACATCGACGAAGAGTTATAAACGCTTTGAGCAAGAAGTTGCGTTGAATTTAGAAATTCATAGACCGGCAAAATTCCGGTTCGCCAAACTTATACAAGATGAGTTCTAGCTAACGCAATTCGGACGTAGCTTGTAAATATTTAATATATCAATCGTAAATGCGCATTTAATATTATGTCCCTAATGTCCAAAAGTGTCCGAGGTTTCAACATCTGACATAATTGATTTTAGAACATCTATATTGTATTAGGAATGAATATAAATTTTATAAATAATACGAAATACGATTATTTAAGAATTCAAAATGCATTAACGCAGTTAGTCCACGTTAATAATAATGAAAAATCACGGTTATTAAAGTACTACTTTTAAAAATTAAAACTGTTTAAGTGAGGGATTTCCACAATTATTTCAAGGATCTATTATTAAAAAAAAAACACACGCGTGTAAAATTACACATTCCATCTCTCAGAAACAATTTAGTTTTTTACGAGGAATTACACCGCACTTCCATACAAACCCTTGAACAGAATATGTTTAAATGCAAATAAATTTTTCAATCGAGTGGGCTTCATCCATCTTTGAGCTCGTTTAAACGATTACTACTCCTCCTGTCTTAATTAGATGTGTTAGCTAGATGCTATCTATTATATAGGCATCGCGAATTGCTATATTTTTTATTTTTTATATTTTTTGCTCTATTTTTTTATGTTATTTTTTGGTCGTTCTCTTACTGATGTTAAAATTAAATATGTTATTTTCTTGTACTAAAGAAACCTTAATCCCGTTAAATAAATAAATAAATTTTACATTTTAATCTCTCTCTTTCTCTCTTTTTTCCATCTTTGATTAAATTCGTCTACATGTTTGTTTATTTTTATTTAATTCATCCTACAAAGTATTTATCATTCAAAAATTTTCCTACAAAATTATATTTTCGAACTTCTTTTCATTTATCATATGAAACAGCGTAAAAGTAAGAGAAATATAGAGGTTGGGGATGGTGGTGATTTATAAGGATAAATTTGCATGATGCAGGTCTACTTGGAGGAATAAAGTTTCGTTATTTAGTTATAAAATTTGAGAAGCTAAAATCGATTACAAGCTTGCCAATTACAAGATGTTTATCGATCCATTGTTTGCAACTTGACGACGCATATTACTTACTCCATTTCCTGCTTCTATGCTCATTTTTTAATATACAGGGTGTCCCGCGATTTACCTTAGACAAATTATGAGAGCATATTCTACAAGTGAAAATAAGAAAAAAATATATGTATATGAAGTTCATATAGCAAGGAATGTCATCATTAATTTCGTGCATTTCATTATTCACTGCCAGTACTAAAAAATGTATAGTTCATGTTATATATAGGGGAGACCGGGGCTAAGCCGACACTATTTTTTCAAAGGCAATTTTTAATATTTAATTAAAATTTTTAGGCAAATTCAATGGTACATATTTAAAGAGTGTTTCTTCAGGTACAAAATTGATTCAGGAAGTTTTGCTGTACGTCGCTTTGTTTTGCCGCCAGGAAAGAAAAAGTGACGCGAAGACAAATTTTCGAATTGAAAAATGCCGGGGCAAACTCGACACTCCGCCGGGGCAAACTCAACACTTTGTCTGATCGACACAATTTGATCTGGAACTTATTTTTTACTGTCTGAAAATGAAAATACATTGTTTATTGTGTATTTAAAAAGTACAAAAATTCGGAATAAAGTAGCTAGAACAATCATTTGAAATAATGAGAACAAAAATTGTTGAACTTTCAATTATCTTCATCTAAACTCATGTCTGAAAAACAATTAATGCAGGTAAACTCGCGATCGGACGTGCGCATACATTTGTCATGAGCTATACGGCTGCATGACAAGCATCGTTTGTTACTGGGAGCCGACGAAACGGCGTGGTGTTGACTTTGCCCCGGACGTCGTTTTTCACTTTTGTCACTTCAAAAACATGAAAATTTTGAAAATATCCAAAAACGATTATCGGATTCATATAGAGCATCAAATTTCCCATCAAAATCACTTACCGGTAGATTCGCAAGAGTAAAGCTCGATGAAAGAGTAGACATTTTCGAGAGATCAGAAAAATTACTTTTCACTATCAAAAACGCTTATGTCGCGTTAAAAATTACACTATAACTCAGAATGTTACCAAATTCCGTTGATAATACTGGCACATAAAGACGCATTTACAGTAGGAAAGGCAAGTTTCTACGATAGATTTAAATTGGCAAAAAGCCTAGTGTCAAGTTTGCCCCGTTGTCGGCTTAGCCCCGGTCTCCCCTACACTGAGCCCAACTGATTAACTGCATAATGCGGGAAAAGATGCTAGAAGGGAATATTTCTATCCAATCAAGAATACCTAAATCTCGGTCTACAATAGATGTTTTAAGCCCTAAACCCTAAGAAATTGATCAGCCACATTTGATTATTCTCCTCACATTCGACTGTGATTGTAGACCGGGACTAATACGCGCTATCAGTGCGTGACGAGCTATTAAATTAAGGATAACTAAAATATATAACGATAAAAATAACGGTTGAATTCGTTACCATTATTATAAAAATGTAACGACCGTTACAGACAGAAAAAAGTAACGATTGTTACTGAAAAGAAGTAAAGGCCTTCACACATAAAATGCCGTAAGGACATAAAACGTAAGCGTAAGAAAATCGATCAATCCCAATCGAGTATTTTCCCCTACTGGGACTACGGACAGCGCAATACTTGATTGGGATTGGTCGATTTTCTTACGCTTACGTTTTACGTCCTTACGCGATTTTATGTGTGAAGGCCTTCGATAGCGGTAACGCGTTACTTCCAAACTCCGCTTAAGACTGTGTTGATCTGAAAAAACAATGTTGTAGTAGTACAACTAGTATACAGTGATACACGTACATACAGGCGCGGCACTCATACGAGAGCACTAATAACATTCGTTTGCTGAACGAGGGCAATGAAGGGTTAAACGATACGTGATGCGCATTGCAGACGTGCATACCTAACATAAAGTAACTTACGGTAATAGCGCAGAATGGTACTTTGGCATTTGCGACTTGATCAAACATAATAAACCATACAACCTGAGGATTAAGGGGAGTATATCGCGGAATATTAATACTGCGGTTAAGATATTTTCTGGAAGCGCGTCGCGCGGTTTGCGAAGGCATGTCAGGAACAGAACGGGGAATCCTCAACCGTGTTTCGTGAGATGAATAAATCCGCACACGCGCGGGAGATGGAAGATGTGTGTGTGTGTGTGTGTGTGTGTGTGTGTGTTGCGAGAAACGAGGGGGTCTATCGTCGAAATAAATCGAGCGTGTCGCAAACGTAATTTTCACTGAGAATACATATCTCCAGCATCCCTCACGCGCGCGCGCGCGCTCGTGCTCTCTCTCTCTCTCTCTCTCTCTCTCTCTCTCTCTCTCTTGATTTTCTCTTTCTCTGTCTCTCTCGTGATTCTCGAGCTGAGCTAGCGATCGAGCATTCAATGATGTTCGTTGAAAGCCATTGAGTTGCGTTAATGTTTAACGACGGCATCCTGCGCGTCGTGTTGCTCCGAAGTTGATGGCACGAAATAATCTGACTCGCGACAAACGTAAGCGTTTCCAGCGAATGGCTCGAGAAGTCTTTCTCTGCTCTTAAAGCTTTCCTTCTATTGCATCGACCTGGTGCCCGATGATAAGGGAGTCAACGGTATCACAAAAGTATCACATGCAGAGAACGACGCTATTCGTGATGGCAATTTGGGGATGATTTCACGTGTAAAACTAGGTCGAAGGTGTAGAACATACTTTTTTCGTAATTTCCGCGGAAATTGTGGCTTTGCGAATTGAAAAATTTCAAGTAAATTTTATAAAATTTAATTTAATGTAATTCCAATTTCAGACTCATACACTAAAATGTAAAACGCTAAAATATTAAAATTTGTGGCGAATATTGATCTCTCTCATATTTTCATCGAAATTAATCCCGTATTTTACATAAAATTCCTAACGTCATTTTATATCTTTTCTCACAGTACGATATAATCGCGATGTTATTTATTTATTGTATTTCAATTTTAGTGGCAAATAAAAGGATCTAATATTTAATATTTTAATTCCTTTATACATCCAAATATATTTACATGAATATAGCGTCATTCATTCTGATATCTGGGATTGGACTATCCTTGTACGAGAATTAATTGAAGGAATGATAATGAATTTAACGTACCGTGAGTGGCAGAATTCGTCTTTGTTACGCCAAGGTAAATCCTTTTGAGTGCCGTACTAGTGGAAATACGATAAGCGCAAACAAATAATTTTATTACGAAAATTCTTGACAAATATTGAAGTAATATAATTTTCGTGTTAGAACAAAGAGAAAACGGATGGAAATCTGCATTATATTCGCTATCTACTTAAAAAACATGCTATTGAAATATAGAGAATTAGGTATTTTTACCAAAAAATTTCAAGCTAATTTATTGCAGTTGTCCGATTTTTAGCATTATGCATCTCAAGTTGAAATACTGTTGATATAATGCCCACTTTAAATTAACCGAGAAACTCAATTTCGCCATTTGTGTCTTTTTAAAGCTCAGTTTGCTCTAAATAGCTCTTTATTTATTAATATTTATTTCTTAAAAATTGTTGTGTAACTTAAAAATATCAAAATATTCTTACCGATTCCTCGCTGAGAAAAAAATCAACTATGATGTAGTTTAGAATCTGTTGAAAAAGTATGATGTTTGATGTAATTCCGCATGTGTACAATCAATATTAGTAATCAATATTAATTTGTGATAATCAATATTAATAGCGATTGTTGGGCAAAAACACTTGTCTGGCTTATTTGCGCGAATATTGGCAATATATAGATAAATTTAACATAAACGGTGTAATTCACTGTAATTGATTTTCTATTTGAAATAGTGATGAAGTGTGCTCGATAACCGGATATTATTACCGCGTTCCTGGTATGACTTTATCGCACGTGCATAATTTTGTTTATGATTCTTCGATGTTCAGTTGGATGTTGGCCCTCATTGTTCTAATTTAGGGACATATAAAGCACGCGAATGTTATCGCAAGTTAGCATATTACTTCGTATACCCTAAGTTCGAGTAATTTGTTTTGATCTCCAGTGTGTTTCATTACTAATTTGTTCCAAAGTTTGAAATTACTCAAAAGAAATCGTAATATAAGTAATGAGTTTCAATTGTGCCATCGCTTATTTTTTTTTAATTAAAAAAATATTTTTATTTGAAACATAATTTATTTTAGATATCAATATTTCATTAAATAATACACAGAGAGAATTTTCTCTTAGAATTTATCCTGAAAATCATGGTACTTGTGGGACAACATATATGAAGAATTTTATGCGAGCTATTCTGATTAATATTTACACAGATAAAAAAATTGTTGGTATTTGCGACTATAATTGCATAGTAAAATAATTATGGCAGGGGTTATTATTATTGCTATAATATTAGTAAATATAACCTTACACTGAGAAAAAATCGTTGCAGTTATCATATCCCATTGTCCCCCTGGGGGACAACAAAAAATTATAGTGAGGGCAACTAAAAATTATAGTAAAGATCGATCCAAAATGTTTGTATTGCCGGAATAAAATCAGGTAATTCACTTATTTTTCTTCTATATTGTGAATTACCTGATTTTATTCCGGCAATACAAATATTTTGGATCGGCCATCTTAAATCCGCCATGTTAGATTTTTTAATTTAATTAATGGATTCGTAATCAGCATGTCTGAAAAAGTCCGCTCAGACTCATTTTGATAAAATATTTGAATGATGTAATCCTACGTACAAAATTACATGTCAAGGACGCCATTTTTGATTCGCCATTTCTACATTTTGTCATTTGGATGATTCGTAATCAGAGACTTTAAAAACCTTTTAATACCAATTATAATAAAAAAACCTTCGCAATGCATTCGATTCATGAAAAATTTTAGCGTGGTATCCGAATATTTGGTTTTCACAAGGAAATTCGATGTAACATCAATGTTCCCCGCATTTTTGGAGTGTAAGACTATTTTTTCTTGTTCATGTGGGTGCCAAACAACAATTTTTTACGGTGAACTAAAGTTCCACAAAAAGGCCAAAAATCGGACTTTTTCAACATCCTCCTTTAACGAAAAATTCTCTCCGTGTACAAAATAAGGTAAAATTATTCAATGTTTTTAATATTTGTGTGAACTTGCCACAAAAATAGAAGACTATTTTTTCTTGTTCATGTGGGTGCCAAACAACAATTTTTTACGGTGAACTAAAGTTCCACAAAAAGGACAAAAATCGGACTTTTTCAACATCCTCCTTTAACGAAAAATTCTCTCCGTGTACAAAATAAGGTAAAATTATTCAATGTTTTTAATATTTGTGTGAACTTGCCACAAAAATAGTAGAAGAAAAAGTTTCCATTCACGTTGAAAAATATCCGTAAGCGTTCTTTTACATTGTGTTTCTTTTATGTAGGATAGGAGACTCTCATTTATCGGTAAACTTTCGCCCGAGTGGCACGGCTAAGATAATGGGATCTGTTGAAGAGCGAAGCGGTTCTTAACGATCGGAAGCATGCGGTAACGCGACGCTTTATCTTCTTATCTCTGCAATTAATGCATTAATTATTTATTTATTGTCATTATCTCCACTTTGCGTTTAAACGCATGTTACCGTATTATGGCGACGAAGACACAACGCCGCATTGCTTCGAAATTAATTCGATAACGCAACACACTCGCGCAAACGTCCGCGGGCATATAATTAGATGTTAATAGAACCGTCTATATGTATATATAGATATCGCGTCCTCGGAGCCCGTGCCGCTGTTACGTTGTTGTTTTATCACGCTCCGCTGACGTGCGATCGCGATCAACATCATCATCATGAAAAGTTTCATCTGCGATCCCGCCGACATTATTTACGTGTCCTGCATTTTCATGAGACTCATTCTACACACACGCGCGATCGATAACGTTTCGAACGTACGTGATGTAGCGAGTACATCCTTCCAAAAAAAGCTAAATTGCTGCGTCAGCCCGTATGTCAGGTCCGGTGTTTGATTAAAGTTTGTGTTTTTGTCGCGCTGCTGCGGGTTGCACCTCGGTTAACAAGCGTATTTTTGTCTGGTGGTTCCTCTATAGACACGCGGATCAGCTATCAATACAGTTTCGTATATTTTGACTATTGATTGACTTGGAGTCGATTGTTATCGGTAGAAACGTCGAGAAGGTTTACTACGTGTCGTAAGTTTCCAATTTTTAATATTAGACAAATGTTCGTAATTATTATTCCGTAGCTGATCCTCAAATCTGCTTAAGTAAAATCTGCTCTGTTTAAAATTAAATGAGAGATAAAGCTTTTACCATCCTTTTGTATTTCTGAATTTTCTCTGTTTTCGGTCGTTATTCTTTATTAGAGATCTTGGGAAGTTGGAAAAATCCTTTACCACAGAGCACTTTTGTTAATTACAATCTTCTTGATGTCGACTATATTCATCAATTATTTTATTCTGTTGAAGAAAGATATATATGAGATACTTTTTCTTTATATCTCTGTTGTTACGTCTGATGACGTCCAAAATAGTACTCGACTACATTTTTTATTAAAACGTACCACTTAATCATCATTGATACCATACAAATTTTTGCTGGCGTTTTCTTTCTTTTCTCAAGAAAATTATTTACGCGAATATGCACCCTTTCATATGGCGCGCGTACTGCTGCCTCGTTTCTTTTTATATTGCAACAGAATAACGTGACTCTTATACCAAGAGAAAAAAATTTGTTTAGCTGGGAGTGTGGCGGCTCCTGTAATCCGGCTACTCGGAGGCTTGTTAATTGTGTTGGAGGCTCTGAGGTCGGGGGCACCTGCTGGTGCGGGGTTCATGTTGACTGGGCGTCCGCACTAATTGTAAGCTTGCCATCAATATGGACACCCCGGATGCTTTTCTACATGAGTTTGCACTGTCAAGATACATCGCATTTTGGAGGATGGCGATAGATACATGATTTATTTTTAATTATAATGTCAAGTGACGAAATAGCGAACGAGCGAAATAGCGATTTCGAAACTGTCGTCCTAAATTATTTCGTAAGGATAATCGACATGAATATTGCCATTTGCGTATTTGAGATGATACGTATTTATTTATTCTCACCCCAAAGAAGCTTCGATCTATTCGCTTATTCTTATTAAGCTTTGATCGCGATATTATTATTTACCTCTCATAAGATTATTTCTCCCGAGCGACTTCTTGATTTTCACTTCTTTCGATAAAACCGTACCGGATATTTCCGCGTGTTTGGCTTCGTCGATCTTTCAACGAGAGAAACAATAAAAGGGAAATAGAAGGACTCGTAATCTTCTGTCGAAAAAGCAATTATTCTCCGAGTCACCGGTTTACTTTCTGCGCGCGACAATCGAATTTCGCAATTGTCGAGAAACTGTTCCGGATTGCGTCGCATTGAGCACCGGATACCTAGTCCTTGTTCTGTTTGCGGCAGGAGAGAAAGGGAAATGGAGAGAAATAAATTGTACCGGGACTGTTTCGATAAGCGGTCGATGCTGCGAAAATGAAAAGACCGAACAGCTCGTCCGGCTATTTATTGCACGTCGTGATTCGGACACCGGTATGAAACGGTTTTTTGGCGACGAGTCGAGCGTCGACCTATATCAACCGCGATTGCATTAAAGCGTGCACGTCGAATATATCTCTTGGTTCACGGGCTGTACGAGCAATTTCCGGCTTTTGGTCGAGGTCGTTGTGTCGCATTGTGTGTAGATATTAACCCTAAACCTGCCAATCGCTATTCTATAAGAAATGTCGTTGTTTTTCGCTACCTCTTATATTTCTTATTTAAATCTTTTTGCTTCACTATAAGAATCAGAAATACTTAAGTTATTGTATATAAAGTAATTTATAAAGTACCAAAATTTAGCAAGCAGATTTTTTTATTAATTTGAAATCTCGATTTCCCTGTGGCAAAAATACCGAGATATTGCGGCCACCTTCGAAAAATGAATTAAAACATAATAAAACTTCAGAAATAAAAATAAATAACGAAAGAGTCTTATTTTTTATAACTTTAAATGGACCGTACTTTAATTCTTTAACAAAATTCTTCTTTAATTCTAACTTAATTACTAAATCGTCTAATGTCAATAGGTAAGCAAGTAGAAAAAGATGCCGATCGATCAAATTTCCCAAAGGAAATATCGACTCCGGATTTGTCAATATTATAGATAAAACTTGACATCGGTAAAGCTTGACGACTTACTTTAGCCGATGTCTATCTATCCATCTACTTTTTTGTCTGTCTCTCCACGTGACGTAAATGACCCAAATCGATAAAGCGTACTACTATGTCGTGGTAAATGCATTTCTTTATGGTCGCATTTTCTTTCTCCCATCTTATCGGCGATTTGCTGGCTGGTTGTGAAGCTTTGTTACATTAGTACCTTACGAATCAGCATCGGCAATTAGATCGCCAGTTTCCGCTGCGCGCTATATTATCGTTGCACGTCGTTTCATTTCCGCGCGATAAGCTTGCCGCGGCGTAAGTTTATCGCGAGCGATGGACTAATTATCGGTTAAACGCCAGAGGAATGACGTTCCCTGGCGTTAAATTTGCAACTTGATGACGTTCCCCGATTCGCGCCGCGTTATTGCAATCACGAGGGTTGTCGCGCGATCACGAATTAAACGTCCTTGCGGAAAGTGGTGGTGGTCGTCGCTTAAGAGAAATTCGCACGAAATTAGTCTGTCAGCGCGGTTAAGAGGCGAGGAGGACAATCCTTGGTATACGCGTGGAAATCAAATAAGAAGGACATCGACCGCGACCGAGCTCGGTTATTCCACGTTATTCCAGTGCGGTTCCCCCTTGAGGGCTTGGCTTTCTCTCAGCGCGATGGTCCTCCGCCATGCTCCTCGGTCTCCCCTTTACTCGTTATTGCGGTGGCACACGTGAGATGGAAATCTCAAGAGTGCGTGTATATTGAATCTTATATCTATTTACATTTCTCGACGCTACATACCTCATTTTGCCGTATCGCCGCGGGATCAATTCGAACGCTCGATAAACTGTCTCTTCAAAGTGGGGAACGTGAGAGGAATTCGAACTACTGTATTCGTTTTCGAATTTTAATAACGTCGCGGCGATACGAATGAAATTTGGTTCCTAGGGCGCTGGGAGAATTAAATTTATCTCGTTGTACCTTTTTCTCTCTGATTATCGAATTTCGTGAGACCATAGTGTGCTGCAAGTATCTGCTCAATAAGATACGGAGCCCTATATGGTGCGTACAATTTAATGAACCTGGACTGTTAACGAGGTTCGAGTGTAAATCTCTAACGTCAGAGATCGATTATGACAAAACCGACAAAGAAACACCTGCGTCTGACACAGGGGATGTTGATTAAAGCCGGGAAGTCTCCTTTGACGAGGAAGTTTCAAATTTAATCCCTATCCCTATATGAGTGATCGAAGAGCGCTTTTCTACGTGTCAGTGAGGTGACATTTCGATCCTAATTGCAAAATGGCTAAGTGACTTTTTTTCCTAGTAAAGAATGAAGAGAAATTCGCTTCGTTCTAATTACCATTCATTTCCTTATAAGTTCTCTTACCTTACACAGTAAAAAATTTTGTGTCAATGGAAGTCCACTCTCAATTTTGTGTTAAAATAACTCATTCATCGTGTTATTTTTTACATATAGAAATGTTATATCGACATTTTTTTAGTAAAAAATGTAAAAACTAACACGATGAATGAGTTATTTTAACACAAAATTGAGAGTGGACTTCCATTAACACAAAATTTTTTACTGTGTATATACTAATAACTTTCGGCTTTAATAATATCGAAATTATTCATAAAGTATTTGGCCAAATATTGAAAAATTGAAATAATACATATGAAATTATTGATATCTATAATTTTATATATTAAGGAATATATATGGGGCATTCCATGCCAAATCACACCAAGGATTTTTCTCGACCATTTTTGATTTGGCCGAAAATTTTTTGTGTTTTTATACTAAATGAAAGTAGCTTCCATGATTTTTTTTAGATTTTTATCTCTACCCATACTTAAGTTATGGATTTTTTCAAAAAAATCATGAAAGCTACTTTCATTTAGTATAAAAACACAAAAAAATTTCCGCCAAATCTTAAATGGTCGAGGAAAATCCTCGGTAATTTGGCATGAAATGCTCCATATACAGGGTGTTCCAGGTCAGGTCAGACTTTAAAGTCTTATAGGAAATTAAATTTGGAACAAAAAAATTCTATAAACATAAAAATGCTTCGTTAAAAAATTGAAGAAAAGGAATAATACAAAGGTTACATCAATGAGACCATTCAGAGGGACAACAATTTTATTAAAAGTAAAAGAAAAATAATTTTTAACCAAATTATCAAATGTGTTCAAAATGTTGTCCTTGTTTATTAATACATTTTTGGCATCTACGCCTACGCAATTTCAAGTTTCTGCCTTTTTCGTTGTTTTGAGCTTTTTTTCTTTTGAACGCCTTATCAGAAATTTTGAACGCTTTATCATAAATGAAATTGGTGTAATTTAGGTTGTTATTGAATTACTCATCATTTATTTCGTTACTTTTTTCAAATGAATAAAGGGTGTTTTAAAGTTATTTTTAAAAATCATAAAGAAACGATTTTTCGAAGTTTATTAGCCATAACTTTTTAACGAAACGTTTTCCGGACCTATGTGTTTATGGAACTTTTTTATTCCAAATTCAATTTCCTATAAGATCTTGAAGTTTTATTGACCTGACCTGTATATTGAAGGACACTATAAAATTGAAATTTTTTATTTTGCGAATTAAGTAAAATTGAAGAGAAACATATTCTTTTTATTTGAATTATTAACCAGCTTTTTTCTTATGCAAAGACGAAGATAAATACAAAAAAAGAGGAAGAGAAGAAAATAGATAAGATTGACGAATGTGTAAGATCTGTTATTTTAACAACCTTTATCGATATTTCATTTATCTTAGTTTCTAGGATTAAAGCAAACGCGCAATTTGGACCGTAGCTCGGAAAGGACGCTTCTCGCGATGATTCATTAATCATTTTCCGCTCGGATTGTCTTATATTGCCACAAACAGATTATTAAATCGCATTACACGAGGCGGGTACATACGTTTGCGAGACAGAACGCAGGGGGAGACGGGTTAAGCCGGAAGAGACAGAGGAAATCTCGACCATCTCGACCGACGAAATCTCAGGCTTTCGCATTCCCGGGCGCATCGCGTACGTGCCTGCGCGTGCTCTTACCATTCGCGCTCGGATATTCTGGCGCAATTACCGCGCTATTTGACGGATTAAAGCACCCCTTTCTCTACTATACCCACCTGCGCGAGACTTCGTCCGATATAATTGCGTGCGTATGTGCACGGTGCTAGGCCGGTTTAATCATCGCGAATAACGCGGATTATCATCGCTTCCCGCGAAACATCATCGGTTAACCGCTCGATGCCTGTTTACGCAATATTACGCACATTGCAGCGATTGGTATCGCGAACGTATAATAATATGCGATTGATTCGATTGTTAATTCAAATCTCAAAGCTTTCCCGTCAAAATTCCTTAAGAAACAAAAGGAGATAAAGTAAAAAGTTTCTAAATTATATCTTTCAAAAAAAGTACAAATGTGAGGTACTGCGATTCATTTTTGATCTCAATACCTTATATATTGGCAAGAAATTGCGAGCTCTCCTTGTTACGTGTTTACAAGACTTCTCTATAATTACGTGGACGTGGCACGTGGAATGACCAACTGCAGTCAGAAACTTTTTTAATAAATAGAAATTTTCAGGCTCGAAGTCTGAAAGTTTCCTCCCTTGAAGTTCTCCATACCCCTTCTCTCTTTTCCAAATATTCATGTATTGCAATTGCTTTGTTGCAGATAGCGAAATTGTTCTCCTACACGTGGACCATGGGTATCTTTCTATGCAAGGCGGTGCATTACATGCAGAGTGTGTCGGCTATCTGCTCGGTCGTCACCCTCACCGCGATGTCGATCGAGAGGTGAGATTACTTGTACCTGCTGTGTACCTGCTGTGTCCGATCGATTATGCGTCGCGGTTATTATGATCGTATGTAAATTGCAAGCAGGTCAATCGAACATCAATTGCATTGGAAAAGGATTCGCGAACGTTCGAGAGTCAACGAGGATGGCGCGTGTTATATGGTTTGTGTAAAGTATAATGCCATAACAAATACGATTGCATAAATTGACCGGATAGTGCTTTGAATTTATATTGAGCATTGATCTAAAATTGCATATGTAATTACATACGGAAAAACCGTGCAAGGACAATTTCATAAAACATTTCGGGAAAAATGCTAGAAATAACGAGACTTTAAATTACAAACTTTTGTATGATTTTGTAAGACTACGAGAATAATTGTTTTTATTAAAATATTACTTTTTTAAATAACCATTTTATTAAATATTACTTCAAGTAAAGAATTCTTGTAATAATTTTTATAATATTGTAATAATTAATTTTTATTTAATTTGTTTCTCGTTGATTTTTACTCACTTCGTTTATTGAATACTAGACATCACAGGCGCGCGCGTAGCGCGCGCTATTTAACTTTAATATTTCACTGTTACTATTACACTATTAACCATATAACTGTCAAAATATGCCATGACAGCCACTCATAAAGTAAGCGCAGACAGAGAACCAATCGGCATCGCGGAAAAACGATGGACAACAATATTTCGATAGATTCGAATATCGATGACATGCCCTTTTTAGAAGAGGATTCGTAAAATTGCGCTAAATGATCAGTTCATATGGTATAATTCGATGTAATTAATGGAAAGAGAAAGGTTACTGTAGAAAAATAAATATGCAATCTGAAATCTCTTTTAAACAGCAAATGCTATATGTATATATAGCGTCGCGGGCAACGCAAATGGTAAAAAATTTCAACACCGCGTGCGATCAAATAAATTGCTGAAAATGCGAGAAATGTATTTTGTAATATGATATCATATATACGGTCCTGTTAGGTCAAAGCATAAAAAATAGGCAAACATACAACATTTTCAGCTGTCGAGTAAAATCCTTTTATGCAAAAGCAGAATCTCGTATTTCACGCTATATAACTTTTAAATTACATAATTACAAAATTTCAAGGTAATACTGACTAACGCTCAGAGATAAAATTTCAACATTTAATTGGTACATCTAGTTTTGTTTTGACTTACAATAGTCCGCAATATTATTGCGTGCCGTATCATGTGTTATACACAGATAATATGTGTAACAACTAACTATGAATATCCCCGTACTTTTTGAATTTTGTATTTACTTATGCTGTATTATGGTACATTTGTGCCGAAAATCCCGATAGCTTAGCGCACATTTTACAAAATTACAAAAAAAACGAAGTTTTTGTTAGCCCCGCACTTGTTGAATTTTGAATTTTTCTTAACTGTGCCGTAATGAGCTACAATTGTACTAATTTGTGCCGCATATGTGAAAAACAATATTTTAAACCATATTCAAGAAACTTAGAAAAAACAAAATTGATAATTATGCGAGAGATAGGGAGCTCCCCCCTCCTGATTTCAATAATTTTGAGATATATTATCAAGGTCATCATCTTGAGTAACGTTTAAAAGGTTTTAGCCGGTTTTAGTCATGGTTTGTTTAAAAATTATTAATAAATAAATTTAAAGTTTAAAAAATATACACAGTTTGTGTCAGTGCTAAGGGAAATAATTTGCTGATGTGTGTATAGACAGTACACATGTAGACGGAGGTGGACGGAGGAAAGTTCGCGTGGAAAGTTGGAAATCCGAACCGTACAATGCTGTCTAGAGAACCATCCACGCGAAACGAGGTTCACCCCACCCCACCCCTACTTATAAAACGAAACGAGGTCTATCATTGTACGGTTTAGGTTTTCAACTTTCCACCACTGCTTACAAGGCGGATCGATGTCACTGAAATATATACAAATTGGAACGAGCGCTGCTACAGAAATCCACGGTAGGCGAGCGATATGAGAGAGAAGTCCTAAGTTCCTCTCTTCTCCTTGTCTAGCCCACAGCATAGTCAAGAGTGGGGAGGATGGAGTGAGGATGAAGTACAAGCCGATCAAGATCAGACAAAAACAGAGCGCTGCTCGAGACATGCTCTCTCTCATATCGTACAGGCAGGCCCAGCGTTCGTTCCAGTTAGTATATATTTCAGTGACCGAGGTCCACTCCCCTCCACCCACACCTTGCGGGCGGTAAGCTCTACATGTCTACTGTTTATATATACATATCAGCAAATTACTTCCCTTAGTACTGACACAAACTATTATATTTCTCAGTTATATTTGTTAATATCTTTTTAATAAACAACGAGCGCCGGCTGCAATCTTCACAATATTACATAGAAAAGAAGAAGTGTTAAATCAAGACTTATATTCTTGTATAAAAGCAAGAATTTATAATCTTCTTATAAGAATTTCAACTTTTTATTTCATCTTTTTTTTTAAACTATATAAATACTTTCATTCAAATAGGTTTTCTTCGCGCGCGCACGTTTAATTTATATCTTATTTTAACGTAATTTATATCTCATTTCAAGATTATAGATTCTTGTTTATATACAAGAATATAAGTCTTGATTTAACACTTCTTTTTTTCTGTATACTCTATGTGATGATAATATATTTCGAAATTATTGAAATCGGAATCTATCTCTACATAATTACTACAAAATTTTGTTAACCCCGCGCTATTTCCCGATTGAAATCAGTTTTTTTAAGTAAAACAATACTAACTTGTGTCACGTTGTGCTGTTGAAAAACATATATCTATCCATTTAGTAGAATAAAAAATCGGAAAGTAAATATAACAATAAATAAATATAACAATAAATAAATATTGTTATAACGGATTTATTGTATTTTTACAAGTTTTATTATATTGTCTTGATAACAGAGAACATAAAAGAAAAAAACAATAAATAAAAATTAATTCCAAAGGTTGATAAAAAGTCAATAAGAGAGTAGGGGATAAAACAAAAATTTGACATTTTCGAATTTTTAAAAATTGTATCGGATTGTGCTCGACGAGACAAATAAACTTTTTCTAATGACAAAATCTCATCAGATCACTAGATTTTACAGTACAGCCACAGCATACTTACAGTGCAATGCAGCACAATTATATAAATAAAAATAAAAAAGTGCGAGGCTATCTTCACAGAAGTTAAGGACGTTCTCTTGTCCTTATACTAGAGAAAATCGATTTTCTTTAGATTTTCTTGAAACTGGTGAATATACGTTAATTTAGGTGTGCTTTATGCGTGGTATAAATTTCAGTACCTCTTCCGGTATAAAAAATCAAGATACTGGGCCTCAAAGTTTCAATTTTTACAAAAAAAAATTTTTAAATTTAATTTTTTTTAATTTTGGCATTTTTTCCTTATAGAACTCGAGGAGAGGAACAACTTTGGTCCTCTTGGCTAACCTCGTATCTCTTACCGTTTGGCCTGAAAAACCTTTTCATTAGTAAAAGTTGAAACTTTGAGGCTCAGTATCTTTATTTTTTATACCGGAAGAGGTACTGAAATTTATACCACGCATAAAGCACACCTAAATTAACGTATATTCACAGTTTCAAGAAAATCTAAAGAAAATCGATTTTCTCTAGTATAAGGACAAGAGAACGTCCTTAATAACTGGTTTAATATTATGGAATCTCTTTCTTTTTTTTTGTTATATATGATATTAGATTCATATTCTATTCCAAAAGTTCTGGAGACATTGATAGTATTTTAGGATATCCCGCGCATATTCAAAAAAGGAAAAAGATTCGAGGAATCCATAAAATGGGAAGATTACATTTACAGAATATATGAGGATCGTATATCAAAAGCGCGTAAAAGAAAATTCAATTAATTTTAATAATTCTACATTGATATATATTCACAATTTTAACAAATTTTGCGGTAATATTATCTAAATCTTTTGCACATTTTACCATCGTACAGCTATATTATTCCGTGTCAGTTAAGACGAGCTGTGCTCTTTTGACTTGGCAAGAAGTCGTAGAAGACCGCCGGAAGGAACCGTACTTCCGGTTGCGAGCGGGTGCTCTTCCTTTATTGCGCTCAGACGACGTATTCATCCCACGTAACGATCTTTATGCTCTTCTTCTCTCTCTCTCTCTCTCTCTCTCTCTCTCTCTCTCTCTCTCTCTCTCTCTCTCTCTCTCTCTCTTTCTCTCTCTCTTTCTCGCGTCTGAGTAAAGCGACAACATGAATACTTTGAAATTGAATATCCATCGTTAATCTGAGAACTTTACGTCGCCCACGGAGCAACTCACGGCGATCATCGCCTGACGTTTGCCCTCCCTCCCCTCCTCCCTTTTTGGCCAAGCGTTATCCCTGTGAAATCGAGAGGACTAGAGGAGCGATGAAAGGAATTTCCGCCTTGAGTCTTGACGTTTTTCCTCACATGCCGTCTCGGGTTCCAACGCGACGCGGGGTTAAATCAGATTACCCCGGAATATCCCGACGATATCGAGGATGTACACGGTAAGATTAATTACGCAACCCCGGCGAATGTTTGGCACGGTTGTTGCATTTCCGTGAAAAAACTACGGAGCGAATGAAGTAATTACAGCAGGCGCCATGGGTACCCTCCACGAGCAACTCGGCTACTTGGCGCTAATCCAAGGATGACAATCTCGCGATACTTGCAACAGAAAAGTCTCGAGTGCAATTCCATTCTCCTTCCCGGACGTATTCGGGTCGTTCTATCTAATAAACACTGTAATCCGATAATGATCATTTGTAAAAAAAATATGTTTGACCTTTCAAGTGGAAAAATGGAGTTATAAGATCGTTTTATTCACTTTTTCACTGTTCTTTTAACAAGTTTTTTTTCTTTTTTCTCTTTTGAGGAAACTCGCTGCGACGTTGGTGGAGATTTTACTTAAAGAAACTGAGGCACTCTATATAATTCTATTTCGTTAATGCAAGGATTGATCCTTAGTGCTGGTATTTAAAAAGTAATGAGTTGGAGCGAGCGGATTAACTTAAAATCACCGCTTGTTTCGCGCAATTCTTTCATGTAGCGAAAAGCTTACGAGATAGGGGGAGAATTGGACTGGAGCTGCATAAAATACGCGAGGATTTGCCGTATTCAGCCTTTTTTCCGGGAGACGGCGATGGGGGAGGGGGAGAAGAGAGTATGCGGTAATTAAAGCGACTTTGCGAAATGAAACAGTAAGTTTCTACGGTGTCAGGATCCGATTCAACCCAGTTTCGTCATGAGTTTCGAGGCTCATAAATCCGCTGCCAGACGGGAGATATTTCTTTTATATATAGTGCTCGCTATATCGAGCCAACTTCGCAAACACTTTTCCGTTACGTCCAGCTGTAAAATTGAAAAATCATTACTTGCCCCCTCTCTACTCTGATTTACGTTTGGACATAAAAACTTTGGGTTTATTTGCGTAATAGAAAAGGACTAATTTACGGGACTTATAACAATAATTTTTGTGACGTATCTATAGGTATTTACGATTAAAATTCTTAATATTATATAAAAAAATTTGTGTTAAATATAACATAAATCACATGTCTCAAACAGTCCACTCAAATTTTTGTGTTAATTTAACATAATGTGAATAAGAAACAAGGGCCAACAATCGAGCAAAAACAAAGATGTCAATATAAAGTTAATTTAATAAACATACCTATATACAACGGAACGTTTCAACCGCACAGGGTCTTCTTCAGCCGTTATAAATTACAAAAATACATAGAGTCGCGCAAAGTGAAAAATTAACATGTTAAAAAGTAATACAGTAAAAATTAAATAAAAGTAGCCGTTTCTCGAAAGCAAATGACAAAGCCATCTGGAGTCACATCTAACATGAGAGCATTAAATATTAAAAGTAAAATTGTATATAAGTATATAAGTAATTGTATATAAGTGTTAATTTTTCACTTTGCGCGACTCTATGTATTTTTGTAATTTATAACGGCTGAAGAAGACCCTGTGCGGTTGAAACGTTCCGTTGTATATAGGTATGTTTATTAAATTAACTTTATATTGACATCTTCGTTTTTGCTCGATTGTTGGCCCTTGTTTCTTATTTATTTGACATACGAGCGTCACTTTATTTAACATAATGTGAATATGTCATATTATGACACAAATATTATGTCCATAATTTAACACAAAATAAAGAAAAGTTTGATGATATGTGAACGAAAATTTTATGTACAACAGACATCTGTATAATGTTAAATATAAATGAAAAGGATATTTTTGAACAAAACTACATTATTTTTATGTTAACCTTACGATTAAATATAAAATGTGTTATTTTAACATTTGATTTACTTAAATATGAATTCAACAAAAAAATCAGATAACATAATCAAAATTAGTTAAATTAACACATAAGTATGTTACATTTTTAACACAAAAACTTAAATAAGGTCCATTTTTAACAAAAATACACAAAATATTTTACTGTATACAATTCTTAATATTATATTATTAATATTAAACTTCTTAATATTATCTCGTCTTACACGAAGCTTCGTAGACGTCTTGAAATACGTTAATAAACAAAATGGTTTTAGCGATAAAAAATTGATTTCGAGTTGCTTGCCTTATAATTAAATTTAACACCAAATTAAAGTTAATAATTAAATTTAATATAATTAGACTTAACATTAAATTCAAAGTCAAGTTTTGGGATACCTTGCGCCGTACGTTGGGCCACTAATTGTAATTTTATTTTTGAAGCAATTTTCATTCAATATTTGCTTGTTAGCAATTTAATCCGCGGTGCATAATTACTAAGTAGACCATCTCGAATAGATCTGTTGAAGCGCGACAATTAGATTGCACATAAGCAGCTTAAAGAAACTGAGTGTACCATCTTAGCAGTAGTCTAGCAACGTTATACAATCAACGATGCTGCAACGCTAAGCGAAGTAAATGCAAGGGATATGTATATGGCACAGCGCTTCTAATCGATTGTACCTTCCTTCGCTGATGGTTCGTGTTATAGTTATCCACATGAGCGAGCAGACTATCTCGCGATATTTATAAAGACTATCTTGCCACGGCCTTTTAAATTCCATTTACGTATTTCGGTAATGCGATAAACATGTTTAATAATCCCTTCCTAGGACTGCATTACACGAAAAGCGTTTCAAAAACATTTTACCGTAGAGTTCGATGTGTATGTATACGTCGCCTGAAACGCTCTTCATGTAATCGAAAAGTGGGAGTTACAAAGCGAGAAAGTGCAAAATTTTTGAACTTTAAGTTATCGCCATCGAACGATACTATGGCTGGATTCGGGGAGCGCGCTATTAGCGCTATTTGCTTATTCTATCCTTGTTTTACACCTGATGAGCGATAAAGATAGAATGATGCAATAGCGCTAATAGCGCGCTCCCCGAACGCAACCTATGTGTCACGCTACGTGTCTTGACAAAGATATATGTGCTGAATATGTCAAACGTAGTATTAGAACGTCAAGTAGTATTAGAATGTCAAGTAGATTAAAGTAGTTGCACTTGTGTGTCTTATGTTATATACACGAGGGTTGTTCAAAAAGTTCATATTCCAACCCACGCAGGTGAAATAGGAACTTGAAACTCCGGTGACATTTAAGATTTTTAAAAATAACATTTTAAAACCCTTTATTTATTTATTTATTTGAAAAAAGTAACGAAATAAATCTGATGGGTGATTAAATAACACACTAAATTACACCAATTTTGTTTTATTCTGATAAGGCGTTCAAAAGAAAATATAAGCTTAAAACAACGCAAAAAGCAGAAACTTGAAAAAAACCACCTTTCGATAATTTTTATGTAAACACTACATTCGTAGCGCTCGCTTTAGCGTAACAATTAGTTAGTTATTTTTAAAGATCATAAAAAAACGTGATTTTTTTGAAAAGTTATTATAGCTATAACTTTTTAACGAAACGTTTTCGGACCTATGTTTATCAGAACTTTTTTGTTTCAAATTCAATTTCCTATAAGACTCTGAAGTTTTATCAAGACACGGTAGTGTCTCGCGCCAAGTACGCGCGGAGCGAGACCGCACCGTGACTCTTTTACGCGAACGCACAAGTTGCGAGTACCCGAGATTTTGAGATCTTAATAACGAGTGAACCGATCAAGTTCTAAGTAGGCTTGATCGATAGCTTGGGGTCGATTTATATAATAAGAGTGTTTTTATTTTTCCGCTACGTGCCCTACGAGAGGAGATACTACGATGCAAAGTCTGAAATGCTAAATTTTACAAATAAGAAACGTCCTCGTCGTCGCCGTACGGTTGCTTTTGCCTCGATAGATGGCATTTCAGAACATCTCGAGCGTCCCCTCCGGGTCCCCTCCATGACAATGTTGCTACACTGAAAAGAGACAGCATGTACGCGTACGTGTGCGCTCGTCGCTCAGTGCGTTAAGGATGTTTTACCTATAGCTATATGTAGTATAATTTTCTTTTCTTGATTGAAGACTTTGCATGTATGTCAAACAACTCAAAATTTTTTATATGTTAGAAGGGATTACCGTTAACAGTTTGAGTATAATTTTTTGTTATTTAAATAATTAGTATTGTTTAAACAATTAAAAAAATTTTTTTGTAGCAAAAAATTTTGAAACTTAAAATACAATATCAATGATGTATGTTTTACACATAAAAAAAGTTTAAGAAATATCTTAATGGTTTATTTATATTTTATTTATATTTACAGCAAA
The DNA here is from genome assembly GCF_030848795.1 of Temnothorax nylanderi. Classification (NCBI taxonomy): domain Eukaryota; kingdom Metazoa; phylum Arthropoda; class Insecta; order Hymenoptera; family Formicidae; genus Temnothorax; species Temnothorax nylanderi. The sequence goes on along the minus strand of NW_027249167.1, from coordinate 153,274 downwards.
GTGTCGATTCTCTATAAGGGATAATGTTAATTTTATCAACTTTAAACTTAAATAACTCTTAAATAACTTCAAAATTTTACAGAGTATTTTAAATTTAATTTAGAAACAATTTACAGCACTTTCTGAATATATTTAAAATACCTCCAATACATCCTTAATTACAATAACTTTTAAACCAGTAGGAGAATTGTGCTGAAATTTTACACAGATACTTAGACGTAATAATAGAACAATCTATGAAATTTTTAGATTTTTGGTAATGGATTTGATTTGTCACACATACATCCTTAAGCGTTTGCGCCGACAGCGCGCTGTCAGTCATCAGTTATAACCTAGAAATACATATCGCGTTCGCGCGTAACACCGTGGTCTCTCATCGTTAAATACTACGATTGTTTAATTCCGAATTTCGGTCGCGTCACGCAAGGATCGAAGTGCCACGAAATACTCACGAAATTAAGATGTGGGTGTCACAAGAGGCGAAATATCAGCGGGTCGGAGATATATAGTGACAGTCGTGACCGTTACTATGTTTACGCGAGCGTTACTTCTGTAGTAACGTACGATAATTCACTCGTTTACGCGGGATGAATTATCATAAGTTACTACAGAACCCCCGTTTACGTGAAGGAATTATCGTATAAGTTACTACAAAAGTAACGCTCGCGTAAACGTAGTACGTGACAGATAGTGTGTATGTGTGTGATCATCAATATATCATATAATATTATATATTAGAATTAGAAGGTGCATCCAAAATCACACACGTATGCATATGCTGTCTTGTAAATGTCTTGTAAATTGCTGTCTTGTAAAAGTTGAAGAGAACGAGAAAGTGATCTGTAGCGCAATTCGTATTGTAGGCAAGTTAAAATATTAATTGAATCGAGTCCATTATTATTATGATAGACGTCTTGGTGTCTGGAAATATTAATTATTCACGAAAGCAATAACAACAAAATAAATTTTGGTAAATTTTATATTCGTATTCAGCAATCTCTACACGGAGAGAATTTTCTCTTAAAATTTACACTGAAATCATGGTAGTTGTGGGACAACATGTACCACCAAGAATTTTATGCGAGCTATTCTGATTAATATCCACCATAATAAAAAATATTAATATCTATTACATTAAAATATAAAATATGTTTGATTAATTTTACTAAAATATATCTGGGAAATTTAAATAATTTTTCAAAATTTACCAATCTGCTTGGTAATTTTTATCACGTTGTTTGTAAAATGTCTTTTGTATATTTAAAAAATTCCTTGGTTGCCAAGTTGTCCCAAGTTTGTAGTGAATTTAAGGGTAAAATATAACAAAAAATTCTCTCCGTGTAACATTTAAAAAAATAATTAAATTAAATATGTTCTTCTCACACATAAAAAAGATGAAATTCTAAAAGGATTACTTAATATTTAATCTAAATATATCTATTATAATAAAAATTATAATAGCAAAGTTTTTGGAAGTGGTGGACAAACCATGGTTTATATTTTTAATGCAAACTTTACCTCGAATTTTTATATTCGTTGTCAGTCATCAGAAGGTTTTTTCTGCAGATATTTGAAGACTGGTGGATAATGGATTTTCTCGTGATTGAACGCATACACGATTCTCTCTATTTAGATACTAACATTTTGAATTCTGTTACACTGAGACTTTACTTTGGAGTATGGTGAACTCTTTGGTAATGAAGTTTTTAACAAGGTAAGATTTAAGATTATGCAATATAATTATAATTAAATTATCGTTTGGAAATATTATATATAACATTAATATAATTATTTTTTAAGGTAATTATGAAGCAGAGGAGCTTTCTTAACGATTTGGCTGAAACTTCACAATTTTGTATATTTTGGTGCGTAAAACATAAATCTGTAAGTTAAAACTGTTGCTCTCAATTTTAGGAAAAACGTTATTAAGTACTAAAATTGACTGTTGCGTGGTTAGGATATCTGTTATACCAACATGATATATAGATACACATGATCATGCATAGTGACGTAAAAGTACATGGAATTACAGTAATAGTGCAGTATAACAGCAACCTCTCATAATAGTCTGGCGCCTTTAAAGCCGGCTACACACGGTCCGGTAGAACTGTCAGGTATGCCTGCGCAGGCACGCTGTGCAGGTCTATCGGAACGTGTAGATGATAAAACTGCGCAGTTATTTTGACCTGTGCAGGCGACTGGAGCAAATACGAAAAATCATTTGATATGCCTGCGCCGGAGTAGCCTGCACAGGCAAATCGAAGCGCGTGTACCATGTGGGCAGGCTTACGCCGGTATTCATAGTCCGATATATCGATATATCCGTGATATATCCGATATATAATCTCTCGTGCAGTGAAATGGTGTTCCTCATAACAGTATTTTTCTTCTTAATTAATGGAGTAACTAAACAAAGGAGCTTTAAATAGGTTTCCTCATTCATCCGTAAATAATTATGCCAATCTTTAGGTGCAAACTGCAGTTTATTTAATAAGTTTACATGTGAATAACGTTGTCTTTTTTTCAGCCATTCTTTACACCATATCTCACGTTTTATTTTACGTTTCAAACACTTTTTTGCTAATAATAAGCCGATTATCGCTAAAACGTCGTCTGTCGATCATGTCAGCATGAATACTGACAGGTTTACCGAAACTTGTGGGTGTACTACGGGCATCTGGTAGATCTGCACAGACGTTTAACAGGCGTGCCTGCGCAGGCATACCTGGCAGTTCTATTAGAACGTGTGTAGCCGGCTTAATTGTGTGCTATTATTTGATTTTGTATTTATATAGACTTTTCAATATACCAATTATTTTCTGCTTTAAAAAAAGCATTAACTCTATTTCTATTATCTTTCTTAACCATATAGTTAAAAAAGATAATAGAAATAGAGTTTATGCTTTTTTTAAAGCAGAAAATTATTGGTATATTAAAAAGTCTATATAAATACAAAGTATAATAAATACAAAGTCAAATAATAGCACATAATTAAAGTAAGGCGCCAGACTATTATAGGACAGGTTGTCGTTATACTGTATTATTACTGTAATTCCATATACTTTTACGTCACTACATGTAATCATGTGCGTCTACATCATGTCGGTATGACAGACATTCTAACCATGCAACTATCAATTTTAGTACTTAATAACTTTTTTCCAAATTGAGAGCGATAATTTTAACTTATAGATTCATGTTTTATACACCAAAATACACAAAATTGTGAAATTTCAGCCAAATTGGCGAGGAAGCCCCTCTCCTTCATAATTACCTTTTTTAAACCACATTTAACTGCAATAATTAAATTATTTATATTTAACCAATTAATAATTTTTGAAATAGAAGTAATTTACCTGAGACGATTTACTTATTATTGAAAAAATTAATAATTATTTTCCACTAATTATTAATTTTCAAATAAATAGTAATTTATTTTTGGTAAACTATTAATTATTTTAATAATAAATAATTTATTTCTACTAATTACCAGTTTACAAAAGAAATCAATTCATTTTTACCTAAATACTAACTTTCACGAACTAGAAATTTTTCTCTGACAAATTTCCAATTCTTTAAGTAATCTACACTTCTCACAAAAATTAAAGGAACACTAAATTTATCTTTAAAAATAGGCAAAATTCAAGCAGCTGTAACTTTGTTAAAAATGAACAAAATTTAAATTTAAAAAAAGGATTTTAAAGCTTGAAATCTCTACTTTCACTAGGTTACTATTATTTTTTAGTTTCTGTAAGTTTGGTAATTTTTACATATAGAAAACTACGAGCTGGACAAAATAGAAAATTTTCTTCTCACTTTGTGGGCCTGTCACGTGCAAAAAAAAAAATCTGTGAAAATTTTCGATTTCCTAACGTGAAAGCTTGAAGTTTTCCTTGCAAAATCTTTTTTTAAAAATGTTTTGACGATTTTTTGTTACTGAGTTATCGTGGATTGAATAAGAAATGAGCATTTTGACTTTGATTGGTCATAACTCCCTTAAAAATCATCGTATCACAATTCAAAAAACAGATTCTTAAAGCTGAAAGTTTGCTCTATTAAACTTGGTATAATTGCCAAATTTTTTTAAATAACATGTAGACATGATACAAATGGATGAAAATAATGTAACAATTAGCAATTTTTCCCTTTTTTATTTTGACCCAGAAAACAATTGTGCAGAACAACAACACAAATTTATTCTTTATGTTTTTTTGTACATTTAAGTACCCTACATTTAAAAAAAATTTGCCAAATAGCTCTGAGATTTTTTTCATGGCAGCCACTATGGTTTTATGGAGCAAAACGTACAAAAGATTGTAAAATTACTTCAGGAGGGTACGCAAAATTGAGTTTTGGGAACTGTTAGGGGAACAAATAAATCTTACATATTTTCACGTATTATGAGTCGTAGAATCCGAAAATGACCATAAAAATTATGTCTATAGCGGATGGAAAATGAAGGAAAATATGGAAAAACATGAAATTGTTTAAACTCTCAGATGTAATTTTTTTACGTTTTTTTACGTTTTCTTACGTATTTTGAGTCTTCCCACATAGCTGGCTCAAGATTCTGTGACTCAAAATACATAAAAAAACATAAAATAACGTAAGAAAATTACGTCTGGGGATTTAAACAATTTTATTTATTTTTTCATTTTCCGTCACTTTCCACGTTTCCCCGTTACAGACGTAATTTGTATGATCATATTCGGATTCTACGACTTAAAATACGTACAAAAAAACGTAAAAAATTACGTCTAGGAGTTTAAACAATTTTATGTTTTTCCGTATTTTCCTTCATTTTTTATGTTTTCTCCGCTATAGACATAATTTTTATGGCCATTTTCGGATTCTACGACTCAAAATACGTAAGAATACATAAGAATTATTCGTTCCCCTAACAGTTCCCAAAACTCAATTTTGCGTACCCTCCTTAAGCAATTTTATAATCTTTTGTACGTTTTGCTCTATAAAACCATAGTGGCTACCATGAAAAAAATCTCATAGCTATTTGGCAAATTTTTTTAAATGCAGGATACTTAAAAGTACAAAAAAACATAAAGAATAAATTTGTGTTGTCCTGCATAATTATTTTCTAGGTCAAAATGAAAAAGGGAAAAATCGCTAATTTTTACATTATTTTCATCCATTTGTATCATGTCTACATGTTATTTAAAAAAATTTGGCAATTATACCGTTCAATAGAGCAAAGTTTCAGCTTTAAGAATCTGTTTTTTGAATTGCTATACGATGATTTTTAAGAGAGTTATGAGCAATCAAAGTCAAAAATGCTCATTTCTTATTCAATCCGCGATAACTCAGTAACAAAAAATCGTAGAACATTTTTAAAAAAAGATTTTGCAAGGAAAACTTCAAGCTTTCACGTTAGGAAGTTGAAAATGGTAATTGTATAGATGGGGGGGATCACCTTGGATGATCTTGATATTTTAGTATGTTGTCAAGGTGACCCTCCTGAATGACCTTCAGAAGGTTTCAGCCCGCGCTCGTTATTCGTTAAAAAGTTATTAACAAAAAAAGTTTGGAAAATATAGCAGCTATTTTGAGTATTGGAAGGCATAAATGACTAATATATATGTCGAAATAGTTCACGCATACACTTTTTTTTGTTTAGTTTTTGTTTAGTTTTGTTTAGTTTAGTGACGCGCTTTAAACAGTTAAATACTTAACGAATAACGAGCGCGGGCTGAAACCTTCTGAAGGTCACTCAGGAGAGTGACCTTGACAACATACTAAAATATCAAGGTCATCCAAAAGGTGATCCCCCCCATCTATACAATTACCTCGAAAATTTTCGTAGATTTTTTTTGTGCACGTGACAGGCCCACAAAGTGAGAGGAAAATTTTCTATTTTGTCCAGCTCGTAGTTTTATACATGTAAAAATTACCAAACTTACAGAAACTAAAAAATAATAGTAACCTTTCGAAAGTAGAGATTTTAAGTTTAAAAATCCTTTTTTTAAATTTAAATTTTGTTTATTTTTAACAAAGTTACAGCTGCTTAAATTTTGCCTATTTTTTAAAAAAAATTTAGTGTTTCTTTAATTTTTATGAGAAGTGTATAATTCACTTTTACTTAAATATTATTAATTTTTATGTAAAAAGTAATTTTTTGTGACTAATTACTAATTTGCTAATTCAATAAAAATTTAATTAGTTGTTATTGCTAATTTTGTGAATAATTAAAAAAAAATGAAAATTTTTTTGCTGATCCCTGCTTAACAGTACAAAATGCGTGATATCAGTACAAAATTACCTTTTTCAAAAAAGGTAAAAAAAGGCGCCAGGTACACGCAATGTATTTTGTAAGTTCAAAAATCCAACCTAAGTGGTAGCTTTATTTCTCCTTCACAAAATTATGTTACCTAACTCAACTCAAGTAACATGTATTTCAAAAAAAGATGTGAAATCTTTAAATCAAATTGCGCCAATTGCAAAACTACTTTTAAAATAAACATAATTTAGGGAAGAAAGCGACAGGAGTAAAAAAGCAGCGCCAAGTTTTTTTTACAAGAAGAATTTATTTATTTTATTTCAATTAAATATTTTTATTTTTTACTGTTACTTCTTTAATTTTTTGTAATTAAAATGATTCTTTGTAATATTATTGACCTGACCTGAAACACCCTATCTTTTCTATATTTCGCTTAAAAATGTCAAATTTATTAAGTTCTTCTCTTTGTGCAAGTATATAAAAAGTTACATTGTGAAAAATGAACAAAACTGAAGTTAGAGCAATCATAAAATATATCTGTTCCTGAAAGCATGTCCCCTCTTTAAATTCACGAGAATTGAAAGAGAGATCTGAGATTGAAAGATTGATTTTGAGATTTGAGTTCCAAAGTTCCGTAGAGTTAAAAAATGTGAACTGATTTACAAACGGCAGCGTTCGCTTGTTTGCCGATGCTTTAATAAAGAAATTGACTTCAGTTTTATTACTTTTTTCCATGATGCAAACGGCGACTTGATCCAGAAACGAACGCACGGAATCACTCGCATCGAGATGTCGTTTCAGACATTTTAATATAATTCCCTTCTCTGCCGGAGAAAATCGTCGTTGGAACGCGAAACGATTTTCGCATCGACGGCAATCTCGCGCGGTCATAAAATGCGAACGGTTTGCGGACGATAAAAAATCGTGCGATAGCTTGTCGTTTGTTCCATTTGACGCGACTTATTCGCCGCTCTTATCGGCGAGCCGTCTGATTCTCCCGCGCATCGCGCGCGCGCACAGTCAGGACAATTTGTATTCATGGCGACGATAATACCGCCGTCGAAAACAAGGAGGCGGCTGTTCGGTCCTTTTCGTCGCATCGGTGCAAATAAAAAGAGACCCGGCGGAAACTGCGGAAGAAAATGCAATGGCACAGTGCAGCGTAAATGCTTCGACCGCTTTTCCACCTCATTACGCGATTTGGTTCTCTTCACCAGCTTATTATATTTCTGTTCTTTCCTTTATATCAGATGGAATCCGATCGGGAAGGCTTCTTTTCCCTTGGTGTCCCCCTGATTTAACTTCCCTCTAATTCGAATTCGGAGTCTCTGTACTTATATGTGGTTTTGTGCTGGTAATCCCTCCTCGCAGCTTATACAACAAAACGTCTCTGATTCAAAAACTTGCTCTCTAAATCTAAATCAGTGAATAGTCACTGATTCAGATTTAGAGAGTGTGTTTAATAATGCTAATTTCATTTTGCGTACATACTGGTAATAATATATATTTTTTTAAATAACTTGCAATTTTTTCTTAACAAAAATATCAAGGGAAAGCATCGTTTATTGCAATTTTCTAATAATTAATATATATATTGCATATGTTTATAAATCACGAAACTAAATCTGTATTATAAAATCATAAAATTAAGAATGTGGCTAAAAATGAAGAGATTTAAAAATAAAAAATTGGCCTTGAAATTTACAAGTAAAGAATGTAGTTTTTTATCATCTAATTTTCCTCTTTAATACTTCGCTGAAAACCTCTATTTTCAATCATTCACAAATTATGGACATCTCAATATTCTCGTTAATAAAAAGTCAGTTTTTAATTAGACAAAGAATCTCATCTTTATTATTGTAATAAATTGTTTTTTTTTTTTAAATTTAAGCTAGCATCCTTTGTTTTGCTCGAAAATTGATTAATTTTTACTTTTAGCTTAGACAAAAACTTTATCGCTAGAATATTAAAATAGTAGGAATAGAGACTCATGTATAAAAACATAAATAACTTTTAATTAAATTTCTAATTTTTTATTTCAAAGAAAAAATATTTCGGGAATAATAGTCTGTTGCACATATTTCTTTTATTTGATAAAATAAATTTTGTTTCTTTCAATTAGCAATTGTTAAGTTTATCTATTGAATTCTCTCATTTTATTTCGTAGATGCCGATTAAAGGGATATATTTGATATTTATTACGTAAAATAGATATTTATTACGTAAAATAGTTGATTTCACTCGGATTTCATCTCGATCGTATATCTAATGATTGTTTCGAGATAGTAACTTTGACGAGAATATTGCATCGACGTGGTCTGCGCAAACGAAATGCTGCGCGTTCACTCAATATTTCGCCGTTATGCGATCTTCTTGAGTCGCGAATTATTATACTTTTGCCACAGGGAAGATATATTCACGAAGTACACTTAAATTAATATCCACGCCGCGCCGCGTTAAATGCGATTTCGCGAAAAATATTAGCCCGTAAAGGGAGACAAAGTACTTTGAACCTATATTTAATAGAAGTGGCATCGTGAAGACCGCGATTGATGTATAAAGCTCTTTCGAAGATACTTCACAACTGCGCTTTGCGGTGCATTTATTTATTAATATTGATATTAATTTATTTATAATCTTTAATAAAATCATCGATTCTGCTTTATTGTACATAATTTTTGACGTTAATGTATGTGTATCGTCATGTATCTTTATTAGAATATTTCGTTTTATTTCTGTATTCGTTATATCGTGAATATAGATTTATGATAATTTTTAATACAAAAGTATAATTATGTTATTATAAATACATTAAAAGTTTGCAAATACAATTCTTCAACTCTAAATTATTTCGGAATAATTCTGATGCTGTTTCAGGTATTACGCGATAGTGCATCCAATGAGAGCGCAGTACATGTGCACCATAAGCCAAGCCCGTAGGATCGTGATCATAACTTGGATTGCGGCATTTTTGTTGGGAATACCAATGATGTTTACACAGGTACGCGTATTTTCAATTTTAGAGTAGTCAATGTTTCCTTATAACAAAAATCTCGTTATTCTTAATTTTCTCCGTTTTCGTTAAGCATTTCGATAAATCTGAACTACAATCACGTCTTGTAAAGAGCGAATCCACTTAAAATTATCACAAACTAATAAAATTACCTTGAAATTAATTATGATATAATTAATTATAATGTTCTGCTATTTGTTTTTATTTGTGATATTTAATTAGTGAAAAGCATTTAATTTTCCGCTATTTATATCAAGAGACGCGGTAGTGTCTCGCTCCACGTACTTCGAGTTACATCACAGTTCGGCAAAGAGAACTTGATTTCAAACTGGAAGAAATACATTGGCCTGCATGCTTCGAACGCTTTAAAGTGCCTTTTCATGGGCGTCAGTTGACGCTCGAAATCAAGTTCGGGTAAAGTCAGATTAGTATAATAACGCCGATATTCTGACGCGCAATGAAAAAGGTTTTCATGCGTCAATTTTTGGAACTCGCGTCGAGATGCCAGTTGACGCTAGAAGTTGGGAAATCTGAACTTCTTCAGCGTCGACGCAGAAACAACATGACGTCACAAAATCGTCTTGACGCGCGTCAACTGACGCCCATGAAATCGCACCTTTATTTAAAACCAGCTTGTATACCATTTATTATACTACTAACCACTTTTAAGAATTGATTTTTGTTTAAATAGTAACGGTGCACACTTCGAAAACATGTATTATTAGAATGTCTGATTTTTGCTGCGTTTTATATAATCAAATAAAATTGAGTAAAAGTTTTCCATTATAGTATACTCAAATTAAACTGTGAAATGCCTTCTATTAAACGCAATTTTATTTTTTCCGATACCTGTATGCGTTACAGAATAAAAGCTAATTAGTTTCAACACCTTTCCGTGGGATACCCTCTATAAATAATATATCGAGTTGTCTATTCCGGATCTGAAACATTCTGTGTAATAATCTTTTTATTTACAAAAATCTTTACGCTTTTGCAGAACTAATTATCTCAAGTGAACATCGAACGGGACATCACCTGCATTTGAGAGCTTGATTTTCAACTGATCGCAAACAGTTTCGAAACAATATATCTGTTTAATTTTGCACTTGCCGTTCCATTCCGCGCAGCGCGTTACTCCCGTATTAACGTTTATCGCAACATGACGCCTCGCAATATTTCGATCTCGCATACACGCGGGCGATGTGTATCCACGAAATCCAAGAGTGATACGCCCCGCAGTTGCACGTCCGATAAAATTGATACACCTTGCTTCGCCCATTCACTTTAATGAATGGCGATTTATCTGAGCGTTAAAAAGATACATCGCTAAGTCGCGTAGGGAAAAATCGAAGGAATCCCGATGTGATTGAATTTCCATCTCCGCGAAAACTTCTCTCTACGCTATTTTCCCAGATAAAAGTTCGTTGCATTGCTCTTTGAACTTTTACGATATCTTAGAATATCGTATCATATTAGCGCCGATATTAGTGCTGAAGATCATATTCATACGCTACATTTAACTATATAGGTACATTACACTTAATATGCTTATTTGATTTTGAATTTTACTTGTGTATGAAAGTTGACTCTTGTTACGTCGAGTTGATCCACGCGAGTTAACGTTGGATGTAAAATGTAAACGTGACCTGAAATTTTTAACTCTTTTAAGTCGAGCTTAAGGCTCCCGTTCATTCACTGCAGCCATCTTGGATTGACGTCAGAAGCGAAAAAAATATCATGAAAAGTCTTGCAACGTACATTAAAATAAAAATGTTTCTCAGTAAGATAGCGTTTGTAATAGACTTGTAAAATATGTCGAAAATCCATATATGTCGAATTGAATTGTGCCTAATCAAAGACGAAAACAAACTGTTTGACAGCTGCCGAATTAAAATAAATATTTGCTTTCACATATCAGATTATAACAAAATGGGAGTCTTCGGTGTATTTTAACACTATAACAATTATTATTTTAAATACAAAAACACTACACTAAAACGAAAAATAGCGCTATACGTTGCAAGAATAATTTATATAGCTATCAGTTTTTACATTTTTTAGTTCAAAATTTTGCCAGGTGTGATGCTGTGTGTACTGTCAACGCGGATTTGGCAATCCAGCCAGCAGGAACCTTAAAATTAATTTCTTAAAAAAAAATTTTTTTTATTAATCGAATCAGTCAAACATTCGCACGATCGAACGACATTATAGTTTACGAAATTTTACACGGGATAAAACTTGTTCTGTTTGATATATTTTTTGTCATTTAGAAGATTCCGTTTTTCCGATGAAAGATATATAATATCCTTTCGATGCTGAGTACAAGCTGGTTCCATCTTTACTTCACTTACGATGAAAAATATCGGTTATATGTATATATACGGAGGATTGTATTGCGATTTATTTACGGTAACTTTTTCTTATTCGATATTACGTATCTCGATAATTCTTCAATGACGTCGGAGATAAACCGATTGTAATCGTGACGCAAATCGGGATGTGAAATCTATTTTCCACAAAAATGCACATAACGGTCTCGAATTGAGGCTCACCGGTGAATAAGCCTCTCGTACGACAGACTCTTATTCTTGTGAAAAAGTAAATGAAGGATGTAAGAAAATGAAATTTTTGCGCGGGCCTGGCATAAAAGTTATGAATAAATAGTTGAGAATAGAATGTGGCCAAAGAGAACATGCGATGCGCCCAAAATGAAAATAGTTTCTTATTTTCTGCGAAGCTTTAGCGAATTTTACAATCATGAAGAGAAATAATAAATAACGCGCAATATACATTATATATGTTACATTTAAATATACTTTAAATATAATCTAGTCATATCTTAAAATAATGAGAATGTTTTAATTTCTCGTATTCGAGGTATTTATCAGAAATTAATAGAGATCTCTTATCGTTCCACAAGGTTCTCCTTTGAATCTCTCATTAAAAGATAATTGTTTGGAAAGATAACAGATTCCTGTATATTTTGCCAGATTGTGAGTTATTATAAAGGATCAGTGTAATAATAATCGTGTTTAAAATTTCCCTTGCTGATCCTTTACGTAAAAGCCGAGATGATCCTTAGTTTAAATTAGGATTTGACTTATCATTCTCCGGTATTCTTTCGCAAAATAAAAGAGAAGATGAAACTTTCACAATTTCTTTCATATTTTAAATTATTTGGAAAATATTCCATTACGGTCCTCGTAACACGTTGAATGCATGAGATTCTTTCTTCGGCCCGCCCGAGAGTCACGTCATGAAGGATTAATAAAGCGCGAAGGCAAACGCTGATCCTTTTTACGAGGTCGTGAAGTAAACGGCGAGGGAGCAATAAAAAGCTTTCATATGCCGGTGGGGGATCTTATCATCCCCGGCATATGTAAATGCTCGTCTAACGGCTTGATAAACGCGGCGGTAAAAGCGTGTCGCACGTCGCGCGCGGCGTCTTCGCACGCCTCGTTACATCCCGGGAATACGTCGAGAAGCGGCACGCGCCCTTTGTGTCTCTTATTCGCGTCTATTCTATTCTCTTTTTTTTTTCAGACTCACAGGCAGGTCGGGAAAAGGTGGATCGCCTATTGGTGTGTTCGCGACTCCGAGACCGGACTTTTATGGAAGGCCCACGAGGTCTACATGCTCGTCGTGGTCCTCGTGCTGCCGCTGATCATCATGGCGTTCTGCTATACGAGCATCTGCTGGGAGATCTGGCGCGTTATGAAGCGCCGGTATCATATGACGTCGCGACATGCGTAAGTCCGTGATTTCATTTTCTTTCTGGTGAATTTCTTTCCATAAATTTCTGAACTGAACATCGAAATACGTTCTTTCCTCTTCTTATCGGCGAAAAGTCGCAGTAAGTTTGATTCTTTCTCGAAAGTTTGATCGAAAATAGGATTTTAAGCCCAAAATCCGCATTAATAATGATCTCAGAAAATAAATACAATTAAGGAGGTTGGTTAGTTCTCGCTGCGGAGCAGGCGGCGCGGCAGGGGGAAAGCATATAGGTTAGATTTTCGTCGCGTGAAATAAACGAATTTTAGCAAATAAATATGTGGAATGCATTCAATTGCTGTTTCTTAAGGTCTAAAAAGAGTTGTTTGTACAATTGAAACCCAAATACGTTATTATCCACGTTGAAATGTGAAAATAATAAATGTGGTCTTGTTTTATTTTTACAATTTCTTGATAACTATAAAGACGAATCATTTCAGTCTTCGAGAAAGTTCTTCCTAAATATGTAAAGAATTATTTGTACCTATTTTCATTAAATTCTTATCATTTTTAATATTCTTTCGAGAGTTATGTTACAGGTTAGGTAACATTTTTGCTGTGTCGCCCGTGTATAAGAGAGAGACAAGAATATAACTTCAATAATTAATTACTCGACAACCATGCAGACAATTATCTTCAACTTTGGCATGGACGACAGATTTCCATAGACGAATATCTTCCATAAATTTGAACTAATTTTTATCAAATTGATATTACTAACCACCCTCCTTAAATTATTTTAGTAAAAAAATATTTATCGCCATATTATAAAAAAAAGAAAAGAAAAGACGAAAAATCGGGAAGAAAATAAATAGCTGGTTAAATATGTTGCTAAAAATATCAATTGCCATATGGGACGACGATGACTTATTTTGAGAAGGATAATGATGGCTTATCTGTAGAAATTGAATCGAACTGCGCGATTCAATGCGCTTGCAGAACTTTCCCATCGAAAGCAATAAGATCTTTCCAATTATAATCGATATTATAGCTTATTATAAACGGGTAATGGAAATAAGCTATTAAATTTTACTGGCAATAATATCTGGCGAAATATGCAACGGGCGCGCGGATGGAAATTTAAACGATTGAATTCTCCACTGCTTATTCTACCATGCGCAATAATCAGTGTGAATCCGATTGCATTAATTTATGTGCGACATCCGCCTACCGCGGCGTACGGGCGCGGACGTGGTAATCCATAAATGGACGCATAAACTGCTATTTGGCCTTTTCCGCGGTAGCGCAGCAATCGAAAAACGTGTTCCTCATTCTGGGCGTATGAAATGTCGATTACCTCGTCGCGGACGTCAATCAAGTGTCGTGGCTGGGCGGGAGGAGGAGAGCGGCAAATTTTTTGCCATTTGATGGGCGTTTCGACGCGACCAGCGATCTAATATAAACTGCAATTGAATAGCCGGATTTTCGGATGCCCGCAGTGGGAATTCATATCGAGGTCGGCCGACGATAATACGATGAAGAAGATCGCGTTTCCATTTATAACGTGTTTTGTGCCCGCCTCTCTCAATAAACGTAATATCATGAGACCTTATCGAAATTCGTTCGTATATGTATATGGTTGCGAGCAATGCAAATTTACTATCGAGTTTACTTACCCTGAAATGAATCTTAAATATCTAAGAAGCGTGTGTTATAGTTAGATAATTATATAATACAATTAGAAGACATAATGGAAATAATATAGCGAACCGTTCACTGAGCGGATAAATAGCGGTTAAAAAGTTTATTTCTAATTTTTTACATGCTCTATGTCCCTATTAAATTGCAAATAAAAGTTTGAATATGCGTAAAAAAAGAGTATTGATCATAAAATAAACTATTATTTTATTTTAATTTCTATGTATGTAATTGGATAATTTTAATGGATACTACATTAGAGTATAATAATTTATCTAAGATTTTTTGCTTAATTGTTTCAGTTACTGCGACATTAAATAAAATATATTTATTAGTTTTATATTAAATATTTAAATATGTTTTTGCTTTAAAAGAATTTGTATTATATGTATAATCAATATTATTTTTTCACATTAAAATATTTTTTTATTATCCACGTGTTAAAATTCGATTCGACATAAAAAATTCTTGATTCGCACATCTCTAACCAACACACATCTTAGAATATAGGAGAGAGATACGAATAATATATTATAATATATTATTAAGCTACACCAGGATCAAGTCCTGACCATAAAAAATTGGTGTTTTTCTTTATTAAAATTATAAAAATTAATTGTAATTAATTTATCTTAATGTAAAGCAAATCATATATTCAATAGTTAGAGCGTCCAAGTCCCTCTTTTTAAATTAGAAACATCACAGAAGAACGTTATTTGCCTGAATTCTCATCTTTATTAGTTACATAGTTACAGTCTTTGTAACATGTACGCGGCTAGTGATATTTGACTCTGACGAGAAACAAACTTCTCGTAATAAGACGTGCATGGTAGCATCGTTTCACAGTGTTTCTTTGGAAAGTATGTGACTCGCGGACGGTTCGCTTGAAATAGATCGAGGGCGATGGGGCAAACGTAATATGGCGAATGCATTTGCACTTTACGACTCGACTTGATTCGATTCGCGGTCTCTCCCGCATCTCATGAAACATCGTGAGTGCGCGTCTTCAGACAGCCAATATATCTAAGAACGTCTCGAGAAATCTTTGAGTATTCTCCGGCTGATAAGCGGAGAACTTATTTCGCGAAAGATTTAAGCAAGCGTCTAACGAGCTTAAGTCGTCCATCGATGAAGACGTTACCTTTTCCGACCGTGTAATACTCCGGCGAAATGTCTCGGAATGTATTTCTGCTTGCTTCGGAAAAAGATTCATTCGAGAGACTCTTAGAAGGCGAGCTCTCGAATTTGAACCGACGAAAAGTTTATAGATACGGGGGCGCAATAAGCGTGTTTATTCGAATAAAAGTGTTATTTCGAGAAAACTATCTACATCTAGTTAAGAAACAAGATCGATTTCAATTACTTAGATGGAGATATTTTTCCGTCGGTTGAAGCGATACGCACGCGGAGATTTCTTCGGAGAATCGACTTCATATAATAGAAGAATGCGTCCTCGTGCTATATCGATTGCCATCACTCTTGGAATATTATGTGTACAGCGAGTACCGCTATTAAATTAACTTTTCCGATCGCGTGGGAAGATCGATACTTTAGAATACATTCTCCGGGCGCATGACTTCAATATGTCGGTCAATTTGGAGAAATTTCCCGAGATAAAATTACTGTCGCGTATGGAAGATCAAAGGAGATTTCGTGGAGTAGTGTCATAATGTAGTTAACGTATGCAATATCTTACCAAGATGAAAATGGGTTCGCATGCGCGAAGCGCGCGGTAAAAATTCGCGGTGATTCTCCTCGTAAATGTCACGATTTCATATTCTTCGCGTGCCTTTGGATATGAAAATAAAATTATCGCGCTATTTAATGTTAAAAATGAAAAGATGTAATCGGAAGTTTCTACCGAAAAAATAATTTGCAAGAAAACTAATGTAGTTTTTTTAATCTTGAAAGCTATATATTAATGTCATTAAAATATGAAAATTAAATTTAAGTTAATATTGTATCAAATTTTGCTATTTTTTTGTTTTTTTCGAAGTTTGGTTTGCAAATAGTCTATTTATTTTTTATTTGTTCGTTTCCTGTAGCACGCCGTAATCAAAATTGGCGTGCAATGGACTGGAACGGAATTCTCAAGCGCATAATCAGAGCGTGAGTTTTAATCTGTTCCAGATTAAATCCAAACAGCGCGGATACAGAATCTATTCCCATGACGCAGCGACAGGGCGGAAACGAACGCAAACGCCGGAACGAGAAAGACGAAGAATCACGGACCATGAAGCAGGTCTGATTGTAATTTAATTAATCTTTCCTTAGGAACAATAAAGCTTCGACATTTTGAGAAGCGAATAGATATAAATTTACAAAATTATTTCGGAATTTTCAGTAATTAACACTCCTGAATGATCATTTAGCTCACTTATAAAGCAATTTGTTGCTATTTTTCTAATTCCAAATATTGTAAAGTTTATTCTGAACGAATCGTTGAGAGAATGTATATTGGATTACTTTAAAAATAACATTTTAATTTTGGAACGTGTTTAATAAAATTGTAGACGCTTGTAGAGACTGTAAATTGCAGTCGAGATTAGATCAGTAAAGTTGAAAATACATCCCGAGCTTTACTCGAAATAGAGCCGCCCACGTTGTTCAGTAAACTCGAGCCATATCTAGTATATTAGGAGGTCCCATACATTGTGGTCAGTGTGGTCTTCGTAAATGTTAGAAAACAGCTCTAACCGTTCCGAATGGTCGCCAACAGGTGGTGAAGATGCTAGTAGCGGTCGTGGTGCTGTTCACCATTTGTTGGACGCCGTTACTCGTCGACAATGTGCTGACCGCTTACGAATATCTGCCGCGCGTCAAGAGTGGAATGCACAAGCATCTCAACACCGCGTTCCAGCTGATGGCCTATTTTAACAGGTACGCCTCGGATTCGACTTGGGGATTAAGCTCCGGGGAGTCGTCAATTTAAAACCTGACCTCACGCGCCTCTCATCTTTTACATGATCACCGTTGCGAAGGTTATCGCCTCCGGGGAGTCGTACGCGGGCTCGCGTTACAAGTAGAAAAACCAGCTTGCTGGCCAGTCGGCGAGTTTTGCTCCGCCGGATAGATCGCACGGAATCTGTACACGGTTGCATCGTAAATTCTAAAGGAAAAGGCATGAATTTCAAGCATCGATTTGTTTCTTGATTCACATTTAAACGGGCAAATTGTAGCCGCATTAATTTTCATTTATCGATTATATAAGGTGTTTTCTAAGTAAGTACAAAAAATTGAAGGGAATATTCCGTGGCTTATTTTAGGAAGAACTTTGTTTTTAAAATACAAAATTACCCATACGTCCCTGATGGATCTAAAAATGTTTTATCGGTACTGGAAAATGATTCTTAACATGAACGCATACCAAATTTGATTAAAATATCTTTAAACGTTTTCTAGATTTTCGAAATTTTCATTTTTTTTCACCACTTTGACACTCTGTATTTTGAAAACGAAGCAGTTTAGGGCATATATTTATAGAATTCTTTTCTTCCTAAAATAAGCCAGGGAATATCCCCTTCAATTTTTTGTACTTATTCAGGAAACACCCTGTATATTTATCTATATGTACACTGAGAAAAAAATGTTCTGCATTTTAGTAAATACATATTAGTTTGCATACAACTGTGACTTTTTTACTAAAATAAAGAAAAATTGCCTTTTTATTAGTATATATGTAATCTACTGAGAAAAATATATACTAATAAAAAGGAAAATTTTCTTTAGTTTAATAAATGGAGTCACAGTTGTATGCAAACTAATATTTACTAAAATGCAGAAAAATTTTTTTCTCAGTGTATATATTTCTTACTTTATATAGTTTTCTTTTTTCCCCTTTTTCATGTTTGAGATAGAAATGTGCAGTATTATTTAGAAATTAAAAATCTGAAAAAATGAAAGTTGAAAGTGGTTTTATTTATATTTGTTACAATTTGAGTTCGATTAATATTCTAAAAGTAGGGATCTTTATATTATTTTGTATTCTGTTAATTCTGTATTTTTCAGTGCTGGTTTAAAATATTACTAAACGAGAGTTTAGTAATACATTAATACATATATTGCTAAGAATTTTACGATTTTACGTCAAAAATAACGAAACGGATACAGAAAATGGGAAACAGCTTCACAATTAATCAAATCTAGAGTCATATGCAGACAGTATCATTTATCAATTCGCAAAGTGAAGTTGTCGAGTATAACACCCGCAAAGTTAGAAACCTTGCTATTCTAGATATGCTTGCTATATTCCATATTCATAACTTTTCTACTACCGCTATTGAATTGTTCGTTATGTGTACAATCGCATTCCTCGAGATAAATTTAATTGGCGTTATTGTAAAACTTTGTAACAAACGGGTGCGCGACGCATATTTATAATTCTGCGAATATTTTCGCAGAATTATAAAGCTACTGATATCAAAGACGTTAATTTCGCAGAATCGCAGGAAAAAGAAATTAAACTGTAGAGTTGGTATTTGATTTTTTCGGTGAATAAGTATAATTTGTAGCAACAAAGTATAATTTGTAGCTGCGAAGTTTGTTCGCGGTTTGCATGCAGTAAAGCATTGTGTATAACTGTATACATACATATACCCACAATGTATATCGTGTTAAATGCAAGCAATTTCGCGCGGTTGCTCACGAATTATATTGATTTATCGGAAACATTAAACATGAAATTTACAATTGATGCATTTTATATACGTTTCATTATATATTGCGAGAATTATGCCGCGCAGATGTTGTGTGATGTGTTTTCGCTATTGAAACGCGGATTTCGAAATCATCTCCGTATTGAATTGTGACGACGACGACGCGGCGAGGACACGTGCGGCATTATTTTCGCCGAATGCGCGTCGCTTTCCTCTTTCTCTTTCCCTCGGGATCGCTCGCTTTTTATGATATAGAATGATAACTTTAATAGCCACCTCTGCGAATACGCCGTGTGTCATTTTGATAACGACCTTTGATTAGCTTAACAAGTCGTGATGCTGCCAGGCAACAGCGTCGAATGCAATAGATAAATTGCATACTATTGAAGTGATTCGGGTCGTTGCGGGAAAACATTGCATTCTCCGCTTCGTGCAGTTTTGTTCATCGCCCTTTTAAAACAAAATTTATATTAAATATTGCCTTTGCCTTTCTCTTGAAAAATTGATATTTCTTACCCGCGAGAGAGAGAGAGAGAGAGAGAGAGAGAGAGAGAGAGAGAGAGAGACTCGCTTTTTTCGAGTAATTCCATTTTACGCTTTTAATTTAATTTAATTTAATCTTTAGTTTCACACACACGTGAAATTTTTTCTGTTGCCTTTCCGGCGACTTCTTTGAGAAACTGTTTCTTTGATAAATATAGCGTGAAATTCTTAGCAACGGAAATTCTCTAAAATACATCGCTTTTTTTAAAAGAACATGTAGCATTAAAGAATTAAATTTTGAAAGTGTAAATGAATTTACACAGCTTCGTTATATCTTTTTAACTAATATATCTTAAATTGAGTTTACTTTAATAGATGTTAATTTGGAATTTAATTACTGAGGTCGTTAATAATACTTAATTAAAAGTTATATTTTGCCATATATAATTAAAATTGCAGATAGCTTTTAATTAAATCGTCGCTAAGGAAGGAATGTGCAATTGGGAAGAAGTACGGTAGACTAAGTGAAATGTCCAAATATCCAAGTTAAGTAAATGCGAGTCAAAAGCTTTTTTTCTCATTATATAAACATACGAGAATTTTAAATTAAAAAGATTTATCTTGAATGTAATGCTTTTTGCTGCAAGTTTGACAAGTATTTTATCCTATTTTATTCTACGAATTCTATTAGAGTACTTCTATTAAATTTATGAGAGATGTTTTTTCCTTTGTAATAATTCTTTCAATATTAAATATTGGAAATTTCTGAGAGTAGGATAGTATGACGATATGAAATTGATTATAGAAAAGCTTTTAACAGTCGGGAAATTAAGTTGTTAATTGGTGCGTAAATAAGGTATATTAAAATGCTATATAAAGGAATAACACAAGTATAATTATTTTATTTTTATACAAAATATATATAAATTAAGAACAACGATTTTTTACTATCTAACTTATATTTCGTATTTTTACATATATCGCGTCTTTTACTATCAAAACTTTTTCTTTTCAAAAAATACCAGTTTTATATTAAATTATTTCTATATTTAAGACAACACACCTAGAAATTATTCGCAAAATTTATTCAATTAATAAACATATGCATGATATTTCTTTTTATATAAAAGGTCTTCTTGAAATTTTCTCCTAAAAATCCGTTTTTACAGAAGTGCCCTATCATTCTCGGTTTGGTTATAACTGTTAGAAGTTTGGCGAAGTGTATACCATCTCACAAATTTTAAAGTAGGTTCTAACTTTTCTTCATTGAACCGGAGGAAAACCTCCGGTGACAGAGAGTTTGGCAAGTTTCCCCAAGTTTGAGTTGCCTTCGGCATTGGTTTTATAGATGCAGACAGGCATGCCCGTGTGTGCATCTGTGTGGGACAGTCTGGGAAGTCCATAATAACAGGGGGTGTAATAAGTTCAATACAAGTGGTTAAGCTTCTTAATAGTTATAAATAAATTTTGCTTCTATTTAATGCAAATCTCGAAACGCTGGTCTCTCTCATCCTGAAATCCGGCTCAATCTTCTTCCTTCGCCGCAAATGTCTAAAGTTTCACCAATCCTTACACTAATCCCAAGAAACGTGAATTTAACAGACGAATACGTGAGACTTGCTCATTTGATAATAAGCTTCTTGCTTATATTAGATATAATTCTAACATTGCTATCATCTAATTATTATACTAAATTGTTACTTGATTTTGTCTTCGAGTAAAAGGAAATATAGATTTGATAATTGAGCTAAATTAAATATAAATAATATTGTGGAAAGAAAGATGATAATTTACTTTTTGTTATTTACTTATTATTTATCTGCAAAATTAAATTGTGAATTTATCGGCGCACTTTAGAATAAAGATAATAATTCAATGTTAATAGTTCTTTTCGATTATTTTTATTATTAGTTAACATTTTTTATTATTTATGATATTAATATACATGGCATTTATAATACTTGGCGCAATATCAGTTATGGCCTATATGATGTTTGCAGATAAGAGAAATTCAACGATAAAAATTAATTGAGCAGCAAAAATCAATCTTACTTAATCATGAAAATCAATATAACAAGTGATAGATCGGTGCACGTGTGGTTATAAAACTGAGCGCCCGATTCCAAGCGATTTGATCGCTTTTAATTGGAAAGCTTTTGGAATCTCAACATTTCCATATTGGAATTTGCTTTAAGGGGGAACATATGAGTAGACCGCAAGAAAAAAAGGTGAAATTCGGGAATTTTTATCTTGGAAACTATTAATCTGCATATATTAAAATATATTTACGGTGATATCTCTGTGTGTAAATATAAATCGAAGATAATTAATAATTTCTTAGACATGTTTAATATGTTTTATACATTAATATAACGTTGTTGTAAAAAAACTGATTTTTTTTTCAATTGTGCCTGACGTTTTTTCTCAAAGTGCATGAATAAATTATTTAAATAATTGTTATATTGGGAAAAGCTACTATATAACACACTTATTGCTTTACTACTTTATATTATTATAAATTTACTACTTTATATTATTTCATTTTCACTGATTTAATATTTTATATTCAATATGCAATAATCAATGTGCAACAATAATTTATTCCTTAACGGAGTATTTGCTTCTGACGGAATTGCGTTTATTATTTGACATCTGAATTAATAAGTACATAGTAGTGCAAATTACTTTGCTAGTGTCATCACTTCACTCCTTGGAGAGCGATTATTTTTTTTGCGATTATTGCAATTATTGATTCTTAGCCACTTAACTTCTACGTCCGATTAATGATTCGTTTAACGTATAAATACAATGGCTGTTTACCGAAGCGTAGTACTTTATTCGATTTAATCGTTCGATGTAGAAATCGGATTAATACAAGAAAGGAAATTATAATAAGTCATTATTGATATCATTTGTAGACGATAATAATTTTTTTGTAACTTATTATATTATACTTGAATTCAGATATATTCTCATCGTGTTTTACGTTTTCAAGAATTTTTTAATGTAGGTGTAATTTACTTACCAGTTTTGAATTGACATCGAGATGATGTCGAATAAAATAATACATAATACGAATGATTATTTCATATATTGTTTCGAGTGAGATAGAAAGCCGTGATATATCGATTTTTTAATAATAAGTATACTTCAGAATTTATATGTTCGTGAAAGCCGAGTTCAGCTGTGATACTGAATTTCAATAGTATACGTTTGGAGGATCCATTGCATCTTAATCAGTCACTCAATCAATTTGATTAATAATTGTGTTACACAGTGTCAAGATAAAGCCCTCAGGAGCTCACATTTGTGAGTACGGGACTGGGAACTTCGAGATATCCTAGCTACCCAATTCCTGGGATATATCTAAGTCATCCTACAATCTCTCCTAGGGATATAAATATGCATGATAATAATATATATTTACTAATTAAACACATCACGGGATCGCGTGTAACCCGTGTAACCTTATACACGCGATCCCGTGATGTGTTTAATTAGTAAATATATATCATTATCATATAATAAGTATAAAACGAAATATTAATATAATAAGAGAGAGAGAGAGAGAGAGAGAGAGAGAGAGAGAGAGAGAGAGAGAGAGAGAGAGAGAGAGAGAGAGAGAGAGAGAGAGAGAGAGAGAGAGAGAGAGAGAGAGAGAGAGAGAGAGAGAGAGAGAGAGAGAGAGAGAGAGAGAGAGAGAGAGAGAGAGAGAGAGAGAGAGAGAGAGAGAGAGAGCATCTTCCAGCTGTTCCTTTCTCACGAAACATCCGTCGTGCTTATTTTCGCATCGAAAAAGTTGGCTGGATCCTGTCTGAGGTTCAATAACTAACAATAACGAGATTTGCATGTGAAAGTTTTGACTACCGGCTATCGAAATTGCATCGCGCGTGTTCATGAATTCGAGATTTAAACCGCGGATTTCATTTCATGTTCCGATGCAACCGTGTGCACGCGCGCGGCCACAGCTGTGGATTTACGGACGGTTACATAGACGCGCGCGACGCGGTTTGCGCATTTTAGCTGTTCGGCGATTAAGCCCGGTCTACACTCTACAATCAGTCGTATGTCGGAGTCGGATGTCGGATGTAGCCGATGGTCCAATGAGGAAAATTTGTTTCTAAAAAAGAAATTCTTCTCATTGGACCATCGATCGGCTACGTTCCGACATCCGATTCCGACATATACGACTGATTGTAGACTGTTAACGCGACTTTCGATCCGATCCGATCGCGTTTCCGACGGTCGGTCGGCGCCTTTAATCAAATACCGGCATTGCAGCTGTATAAACCCGATAGTTTACGGGTTTATGTCGAAGCACTTCAGGGAGAACTTCATGTCGGCTGCCTGCGGCGGGTGGTGGATTTGCTGCCCTAGAAGAGGCTACCGGGCATCTGTGACGAGGGACCCGAGTCTCAGCCATACCAGAACCACCAGCGTAAGGTATGTCGTGACCGTCGTGGCGTGAAGTTATATCAGAGTTTCTCGTTATATTAGAGTTCCTATAATAAGAGTTTGGACACCGTTATAGCTTTGTCTCACTCCCATTAACTTATTTTCTTGGCTGAAGCATATGGCGACCAATGATAGTTTTGTCTCACTTCCACTTATAGCTTTATCTCATTCTCATTAACTTCTTGGCTGGAACATATGGTAGACCAAACAAAAATCGTCAACAAGATGTCCAAACTTTTCTCATAGGAACTCTATGTTATATCGTCTTGCAGCGCTCTCGCTGACACGTTGAGGATAACGAAAGACATCCGGAGGAAGTTGCGAGAACTGCGCCCCTATCGATCCTTCAAACGTACCCCCCCGGTTCCTTCATGTTCACTTCATAAAATATACAGAGTGTAGAAAAAAATACCGGGACCCCGAAATATCTCGAAAAAATATACCTAAGTTTTAGAAAAAAAATGTTTTAGACAAAAGTTGTAGAGTTTAAAAAGATCTATTTACTGACTTTATTAGTTTGATCTTAGGTGGCGTCGTTAAGTTTAAGTCAGGGTCACTTTGAATTTTTTAAATTAAATCCCCTATTTTTTATTGCATATTTTTGTAGCCCTTATCAAGACGTTTTCAAAACACTATAATAAAGCTCTCTTTGTTAAGAATTTCCTGAGATATTTTAAATTTTGTAAAAGTATCGAGGTAAAGTTATCGAAAAGCGAATACTTTACGAGGTAGATATTTCATATTTTATATTTAAAATATTACAAAATTTAAAATATCTCAAGAAGTTCTTAACGAAAGAGAGCTTTACTATAGCGTTTTGAAAACGTCTCGACAAGGGCTACAAGAATATGCAATAAAAAATAGGAGGACCAATTTAAAAAATTCAAAGTGACCCTGACTTGATCTTAACGACGCTACCGAAGATCAAACTGATAAAGTTAGTAAATAGATCTTTTTAAACCTTACAACTTTTGTCTAAAACATTTTTTTCTAAAACTTATATTTTGCGAGATATTCTGGTATTTTTTGTGCACCCTGTATAGAGCACAATTTTCTTCGCA
This sequence comes from Temnothorax nylanderi, assembly GCF_030848795.1. NCBI lineage: Eukaryota > Metazoa > Arthropoda > Insecta > Hymenoptera > Formicidae > Temnothorax > Temnothorax nylanderi. Next base: position 127,966 of record NW_027249167.1, on the reverse strand, counting down.
GCATTTTAAGATATATTAGCTGTAATTTTCTTATATCTTCCAAAAAACTCCCTTACCCGGCGAATAGAAACAGTAATTTCTAATTTAACGCAGCGGAGTAATTACTTATTTTTGCTTGGAAACGCACGTAACGATTAATTAAAGCAGCAACGTGGAGATTTTCGAAAAATTAGAACTCGCAGAATGACTCGTGCGGATTTGAAGTAGTTTATGCAATTTACGACGCGGCCGATAGAACGTGTTAATTTGAAGCTACACGATTGCATTTCTATTAAAACGAACTGCGAACTACTAACACTTGACAAATGATAACTCGGGCAATAAAATCTTTCAGTAAGAGTAACGAAAGTTGTCACGGTCCACGCGAGAGAAAAGCTTCGCTCGCACATAAACCGGTAGTTTTTACGATTGTTGAATCACGAGGGAAGAATTATGGACTATACTTTTTATTGCCGAAAACATTTTCCGCTGAATGACAATCTCACGTCGGCTTTTATAAACTCAAGCGAAAAGATCCTATTTTTCGTCCCAAAAAACGTCCACTCAAATTAACGCGACGTCATAAAAAAGAAAGATGCGTCTTCTACCCGCTTTCCGTCGGCGCGCGCGGCGAGCCGACTCCGAGGCTGTTTGCCGCGCGATTTTGCAGCTTGAGAATTTTCAACGTTAACAGAAAGCCAAGATTCTCGCCAGCCAAAGTCCTCCGTTTCTGCATGCATGATTCAGGTGGATCCGAAACTCCTTCGGAGAGTCAAAGTCCCGAAACTCGAGCGACCCGCACGCCGTAGACCATCCGTGACACGCTTGCGAGATTCGCAAATCCCCGGTAGGCGGGCGTGCCCCCGGCAGCAAGAGACCCTTCGAAAGCCTATGTGCATGTGTACGACGAATGTCCGGCTAGGGTAAGACGAATGGAGCACGATTCGATCGAGGTAAACTGATTCGGTCGGCCAACATCGCCGTTTTATCTCTCGCATTCTCGTTCACATTCGGCATGATTGTGGCGCGCCTGCTTCATTAATCTGTCGCGCAAGAGACACGCATTACTCCGCATATCCAACTCCGCGGCAGATCGAAGGGGTTGAATTAAGCCCCTTTCAGCTTCACGGCGATACGTGGCGTCTTGGGAGTTTGGGGGAATCCGGGATAGAGCCACATGTGTATATTCGTATATTGCTCCGAAAAGAAACCTAATATGACATTCGCAAAGAAAATCTGATAGAATACGACATTGATTAGAGCTGTAGTTGAATGATAGAAGGCTAGATATCAAAAAAACTTTTTTTTAAGTCACAAAGATAAAAAAAATCGTAATTTTCAGTCTGTTTTCTATCTTTTTCAAGATAAATCGAATAATTAATAATTTAAATCCGAGATTGATACTTGAAAACACAAAATAACATCGATTCTTAGTGTTTGACTTAAGCAGTTTTAAACAAATATATTCATTAAACAAATTATCTATATGAAATGCTTGCGTATTGTAACTTATTGTGTCTTTAAATTATGTCATATCTTACGTCTTTAATTGTCTTGAAATAACTGCATGTGAGAGCTTTAGAATTGAACTTACCTCATTTTATAACTTATGTGGAGAGATCCTTTTAATTACAATATGAACATAAAGCCGATAATACATTTGTGAACTTATTTACGCTTCTCAGTGCACAAACGATCAAGCATCCAACTTTATTAATCTTACCCACTCTAGTATCATCCACTTTGTGTATTTGTTTAGCACTCGATTTTATTAACACGGGAAAAACCGTAAAAGCATCAGTCCAATATTTTTTTATTTGATTTCTTCGATTTTGCATCGCGGTTCTATGATTGAAGAGATATCTATATATATTTGTGAATTGCGAACCACAATTCCCCAATTTAATGGCGACAACCAAATTGCTTTTTTTTTTATATAGCAGCAAAAACAAATCTGCAGAAGTAATCTGAATGACGTGTCTTGATCTCGTTGTACGATAAAATCTATTGATTAATTATTGTCGTGCTGTATACGTGTCCGTAATCTATTTTCGAACGTTTGCCGCGAGTATGAAACTTTTATGAATGTATTGAAAAAAATACTTCACTTTAAATCTAAATAAATCAAACCTCAGTTTTTTGTGTATTCGGAAACAATATTCTGATAGCATAATAAATATCGAGAGATATAACGATTCAAGCGTAGAATGTCTTGTCAAAAATAGCGAGATAAAACAATACTTGTAATTTTTTTAATATTATACTTTTTGAAATTATAAATAGTTTGCAATGGATCTAATGAGTTAAATTTAGGTAACAAAATATTTCTTTTTTAATCGAAGAGTGGACATGTCTTAATTGAACTTTAATTCTTAAGATTTAAATTACTGAAATATGTAATCTCAAAAATTAGAAAATTGTAAAAAGATTTGCAATTCAAAAAGAAAAAAATATGCAACTTTTGATGATGTATTTTCTCTCTCGTTATGCCGTTATTAATTACAAATTACTTACTGTAAGAATAATATTTCAATTATTCCAAAATTTGATTAATGAAATTATTTGAGAATCGAAATTATTGAAGGTATTAATTGCTACAAATTAATTTTATGGTTTATAATAATTATATTAAACAAGAGCACAATGAATTATTCGCATATCAGACTTTTCGCTATAATTATCAGGAATGATTAATTATTACAAATATTTTCTCGTTAGATATTTGCAAATGTTGGTTTGTTCAATATTGTGTTTTATACCGAATAAGTAACATTTACTTCGCCAGTCAATAATAATTAATCCAATTAATAGCGTTTTTTCTTGGCTGCACTATCGCCCACTAGTGCAACACTAGTGCAATATTTGTTGCACTAGTGTTGCACTAGTGTTGCACTAGTGGGCGGTAGTGCAGCCAAGAAAAAACGCTATAAGAATTTTTAATTGACTATACTGGCAATGATTAGAATCGTGGTAACGATTATAATCTTTATCGTGACAAATTCGTCACCGCGTTTCGACCAAGGATTCTGGTCATTCTAAAATTGATGTAATTTTAGATGTTTATAATATAATTACATTGTGTTTTATATCTTCCAAGTGAAAATATACTTTCCGCGAGTGTATTGGATTTATGATTCATGAATATAAATATGGCTTATTTACATTTATCTTTTATGGTTCGGGGGACTCCGGAATTACATCATAAAATGTTATATTGTCGCAATTGCTTAATATATGACTAGGATAGCGTTGTACATGTTTTCAAATGTATTTTTCAAATGCTCTGTGATGATATTCAACTCTTTTAAGATTTTTGACACGTAATGTAAGTATCTCATAATCTCCCCGAGAAAAAATACGGGGATAGAAAGGATTTCAAGACGGCGCAGATTCTACTTCACAGATTCTTTCAGGTTTAAGGCTGGTTTATGCAAACCGTAACCGTTGATTTAAGCAGTAAGCCCTAAGAAATTGACCAATCACAGTCGATTATTTTTCTCACATAGCTTCGTCTTCGACTGTGATGATGGTCAATTTCTTAAGGCTTACGGCTTAAATGGCTCGAATAAACTAGCATTTATCCATATCGGTGAGAGAAAGTTCCGCGATAGTTTGTAATCGCCTCGTATTTTATCACAAATATTATCACGTGTTTCATTACAAGAAGAATCTAATCTATTTATTACATTATTATGAAAGTAATTTTGTTACAACGACGGGACTTGAAACTTATGAAGATACGTTCTGCTTAATTGCTCACAATAATTAAGTAGTATATGTATTTTTATATGAGTATAAAACGATTCAATCTTGATTTTGGAAAATATAAAATCTTAAAATATGTACATTGAAATAAACAGCTCGGCAAAGTGGATTAATTCAGAAATTAAATTAATTAATTTTGTTAAATAAATTAATTGGATTAAAATCGGTTTTTTAATTGATATATAAAATTTTATATATCTTTGCGGCTTTTTACTTCAGTCGTTAAAAAATCTTTCTTTATCGCATGATGTCAGAGGTTGAACGGAAAGTAAAAAGGAGATTGCCTCAGGGTAGGAGTTAATCTGCGACTCATTTGCTTTTCGAGCACGCTTTGTGTTGGGATAACTGCGCCGCGCTCTCAGTCAGCCAGATTTTCTCGTTCAAATGTAATCCTCTGCCAGGACGTCTCGTGCGACTTACCCTTTCCTCAAACTCCGCCAGATAATGAAATTCCATCGCCACGTGTCTCATTCCTTCTTTTTCTCTGTCTCTCTCCCTTTCTTCCTCGCTCTCTTTCTCTTTATCCGCCGTCTTTTCGTTTGCTTCTAGATGGACCTGATTCTTTCTTCATCCCCGGACCAGGCCGTCGAGGGAGGTCTCCGTCAGATAGGAGACTCCCGACAGTATGACACGAATAAAGTCGGGAGAGGCCGCGATTACGGGATTTACAGAGGCGAAACACGCTGCCGCCGCCGGCACAATCTTTCGACCACCTATACGAACGGATAGCGGCTGTTTCGAGAAGATAGAATATTGCCGATAGAACGCAAGTAATAGAAGCTATCGTGAATTGACAGCGGGTTGAGGCTATCCGCTGGGGGCTATCCCGGTGGTAGGTAACGTATAAGTTGCCGAACGGACTCATAATATATTTATCCACCCCTTGTCGTACACCTTGTAACGACAGCGTTATCGCTCTCACTCGTCCCTCACTCTCGTGGGCGAGATAATTGGACAGGTTGAGTAATTGGACATTCGGACAATTGGGTGTTTAACGTACGGTTAAAGCCGCGCTAGGTGGGCGGATAAGGGTCAAGCGAGTGGGCAACCGCCGACACCCACGGTTGCCATATACGTATACAGTGTAATAAAACTTGAGACTGGGCAGTGCACGTTTAGCCGCGTATTTGATTCTTATCCAGTATTGGCTAAACATTGTTTTCATGTTAACCAAAGAAAATGTAGAATCTAATGGCTGTTTGTCGGTAAATATCGCATCATGCGCATGGCACACGGAGCAAAGTGTCCCAATTTCGAAGAGAAATCGCTTCGACGAACGCTCCGCAAGTGTTTCAATTTTTTGTTAAAGACGTATTTTTTAAGTTTTGAACATGTTTTAAACAAATACGAAAGAAACATGTTTAAAATATATTTAAAACATGTTTTAAACATGTTTTTAAACATATACACTTGATTTTCATTATTATTTAACGCTTCAAAGAATTTGTAGCATCAAACAAACTCTAATTTATGTAATCTACTAGACACTACAAATGCTTTGAAGCGCCAGATAGGCTAATCAGATTGGTCTGTTTGATATTTCAAAGTATTTTTAAGTGGGGAGAACAGACTTCTGGGGGTCGATTATGTATCGTGAAAAAAGATGAAAATTACAAAAGTGAACAGATTTACTAGATTTTGATATGACTAATAAAATCATAGATATTCTAGTGAACTTCTTCACTTTTGCAATTTTCACCTTGTTTCAACATACATAATCGACCCCCTGCATAATGCATAATGCATGACAAATAAGGAAATGAACCAGTCGGAGTACTTAATTTCCATTCTGAGGATAGGATTCAGTTTGGTTCATGTCCTTATGCGTTATGCATTATGTGTTATGTACGAGTATAGAAATCTGTGCTCCCCACTTTTGTGTCAAGCAAATTCTACTTCAAAAATATTATTCTTATTGTCTTAAATATGATTACCTGATCTTAAATATAAAACCTGACTATAGCCGGTATTCATAGTCCGATCTTATATTTAAGATCGTCTTAAATACTATCTCGAGATGCTATACGGTCATTTCATTAATCTGGATGGAATCTTAAGACTGCCTTTGAGACCAGACTTAAGACGATCTAATGTGCAAGAATATATTATATATATAAGAAATAAATGTTTTGTCAAAAGATCAACTTAATATTATTAATAATTTTACATCCAAAATTTGTATTAAACACTTCCTTAAAAAACATGTTTTATGTTTGTTTAAAATACGTTTTAAAAAAACGTCGTATGTTTAAGTATACCTAATGTTTAAAACATGTTTAACTTTTGTTTTAAACAAAACGTTTAAAACATAACAATCCTACGGTAGAAGTTGATTTATTTTCGAGTATAATGACATTATTTTAGTATAAATAATCTACTTCTTTAAAAAATAGGTCTTTACACACAACTTCATACATATAACGTTCTGGAATCCAATTTAATTTAAACCGTGGTAAAGAAATAATTGAAAGAATAAAAATCCTATTTTAGATAATTTTTAGATAAGATAATATGATTTTTCATCTAACAATAAGATGAAGAGGAATATACTTTGTATTTTTTTCATCTAGATAAGATAAATATGATTCCACTTCATCGGGATGATTATCTAGATAATTTTATCTAGATACCGGCAAACATTGCGCAGACGATAAACAATTCGATAAACAAAGCGATCTTTAGGAAACATTTGCGAAATATTTGCGTTGGCGAATATTTCTCACAGCGATATTCTGCGGTATGGACGTAATAAATGAAGCTATCAGATATTCAGATGTCATATTTGTATATTCGTATATGTATGTAATCTTTTCGATGTCACAAACAATTAATCCTAAGGCCACGGCGATAACGTAAAACTTATTATTAGAGAAAATAAGTAGCATATCATTTGAAACTCCGAACTACGTACTGGAATGTAATCTCATTATAATTGTAGCTAGATTAATTAGCTTATACCGGCAGGTCGATGCTGGGAGCAAAACTTTAGATGAGTAATCTCGGTTTGTTACTCAGGAGAATATTGCATTTTCTATTTTTTCGTGCTCTCACGCTTCTCGATCTAATTAAAATGTTAAGGAGGTTCAGGTGCTAGAAAAAAATGCAGCCATGCAGCTTCATAAAATTTTAATATATTGTTCTGGAATGCAAAATAGAATTATGTAAATTTTTCATAGTCACGTTTTGAAAAAAATCGACTTCAAAAATTGTACTTTTTAGCATAGATTCTTATGGGAAATGACATACTGCTCACCTTCAGAATGAAATAATGCAATTAAGAAAAAATGCAAATGATAAGGAAAGAAAAATATGCACATGTAACTTAATAGGTCAAGGTTAACGCTTAACAGAAGCAGCAGCACGCATTGGACCCTCGCGTTCCACTACTCCCCCCGATGAAGCACCCGAACCTCCTTAAATATCAGGCTATGATCCTATCTTTTTATTATTATTAAGAATATATCTATTATTATCTATTATTATTAATAGAGTAATATATTCTATTGATAAAACAATAACATAATAATTACAGGCTAGTGTATTAAAAGACTTTTTAATGTACAACTGTAAGCAAGAGGCTCGTCTGGCGGCAAACGCAGAGGCGGGCTTTCGATAAGTAAGTCACTTCGTTTAAAAAAACTGGGGAAACCAAGTCGCTAATCAATGTATAGAAGATATGTAAATAAGTAAATGAATATTACTTATTGTTAGACACTTTAGGTTTGACGAACGTGACATCACGCGATTAATGATTCTGTGTTTATCAGTGAAGATAACGCTAAGTGCCATAAGAATAATGTAAAAGTTTTGGAATATGCAGAAAAATATATATATATTAACGAAAGATATCAAATGCGCAACTAGTCTACGACATTTATAGTATATACTATTGTATGGTGTAAAATTATATAAAATTATAGGATTACACACATTTGCGCGGGATGTAATAGTTTTCGCTATTGCGTCAATGTGTTTGGACAAAAGGATGAGAATCACAAATTCATTATTAAGATAGGTCCCGGTAAGAGAGCTTTGAAATAATAATATTACGTATAAAAGTACAACTTTTGGGCATTAAAATTTTTTCGATATTTTTCAAAGGGTCAATTGCAATACCGTAATTTAAAATTTTTATTATACCATCATCCTCCTTTCGTTATATACTTATATGTAGCGAAAATTCTCTTTCTAACGAATCATCAGACTGAAACGACGCAGAGATAATTTAATTGTCGGAATCAACGAAGAACAACGGTATTAAATGGCAACTTCATGCTTTAGGATTATTAAGATACTTGCTGTATTTGATGTATTATAATTATATTAATAACGATAATAATGACCAGTCTATCGATGACGAACCACGATGAAATGTATGTAAAGCTATACTTTAGCTCTTTAGCATCAACTTTCATCTGCCAAGAATCGTAATTACTCACAAGATTAAAAATATTTTTTAATATAATTGAGGAGGTTCAAAGCAAAAGTTCAATTTATAATTAGTATTACTTAATTACACATTATTAACGTAACTCTTTATTTAGTTGCGAAAAATTTAATTTAAAACTTGAAAAAAATTCGAAAACCAATTTATCGCAATTTATTGTAATATAACTCTATTTTCCTAAAATGCATTGAGTAATTTATAATCTTATTATTTATTATTATTATTATATTATTATAATATAGGCCTCTAAAAATTTGACGTCTCCACTGATGACAATCATGATTCGTAGCAATTTGATTCATAAATTACGTACACTTTAAAACGAGATTTTAGATAAGTAACATTTTTCTGAAATAATTTTTCGCAGGATTATAATATACCTCTTTTCTCCTTAATTGCGAACGGATTCTCCAAATGAAGTATAAAGAGAGAATATTTTTAACTTTTTAAGCGTGATAGTCTTGGCGATGAAAGCTCGATCTTTGTATATTACGATTGTGTGTATGTTATATGTGTACAGTAATTAAATTAATTAAATCTATACAGCGAAGAGTTTTATATTTTCCACAGGGAGACGATGCATATACGTATCTTGACGCGCAGGTTAATTTAACTTACGACTTTACGTAAATAACGAGTACAAACTGTACAATCCGTACGATTAGACCACGTTGTTGTAAACGGCTTTAAATGTTTAAATGCGTATACTAGTCAACCTTCTCCTAGCATGATGCTATTTAAATGACAGCGAGTATGAATAATTAAAAATAAATGCTGAACAATCGTTCCCGCATCTTTGTCCCGAGTTCACCTAAATTCGGAGTCATCCCGTATCCTCTCGTATCCCGTTCGAGATAGATTTAGGATCTGATTTCAAATTCTTGCCGTGCTCCTCGTAACGCGCATAGTTATCAGTTGTTGCGCATAGCGCTCCCAGTTACATGCACGTAGCTGTTAATTATGAAAATATTTAATAATGTGTCTCACGTGTCGAATAGTACAATGGGGATGCCCGACCGATCGAGCATGTTGCTCCAAATAATCCGCGATCGCGTTTATAATTAATTAAGCTAGAATTCATTTATGTGCGCAATTTATCACGCGGTAACTCTATCGCATCTCGTGTTATCTGTGATGACGCAATCAAACAGACCAAGAGGGGGAGAGAGGGAAGATTTGCGTTATGATTATTCATGTTTCGTATCGTGTTTGCATGCTCCGCTCGCCGGTTATACCTAATTATGCCGTACGCCGAAAAGCTGATGCCACGGAGATTGGGGGAGAGAACACCTAAAGTGACACGTACACCCGGTCGTTTGTTACGATAATACACACGATATTCCGGAATAAAAGCAAACGCTAAGTATACAGTCCGTATAAATTATCGCGCGGGATTCCGTCGCAAAAAGCAAACGAGCGGCGAGACAGATTTCAACAATAGCGACGCAAATGGCCGAGAACCAGTTGCGGCCCGAAACCGATACGTTGGATGGAGAACCGGGATGGAGAACACGATTTCAGCAGAGGGTAGAGAGGGAGAGAGAGATCGCCCGTCGTTATTTGGGGCAACGTGGAAATCTCGCGTGACCATTGGTCACAGGAAGCTGTCTGAAATATGGTACGGCGACGTGACCGGAGCCGGAAAAAGTAAGTGCTGTAGCTAACTCGCGGGAAAAACGGAGTAAAATTGCGCAATCCTAATCATATCGTGTTGCAAGAAAGACATATTGGAACGTCCACTCGAGGGAAAACGACGACAGGAGGGATGGGAGAAAAAGAAGGAAGAAGGATGATTTTGCGAACGAGATAGTTGGCTTGTAATATGTAAGAGACACGTGTATATATATATATATATATATATATATATATTATATATACATATAGTATATATACCCACATACACAATATACATGTATGTATATATGAGTATAATAAACAGTATAATAAACATCTCACCCGATTCGATTCAATTCGTATTTGAATAAAGTTCGCATGTCTCTACCCTGTTTATTTTAACTGTTTATTTATTAAATTTTCGAATACGAATCATCTATATAATATTTCAATTTTATAAAATTATATTTCCAGTTAATAAGCAAAAGTACGGCCATGTTACTCATGTCAATAGGTGCATTCAGTATTACAACCGTTGAGCAGCTAAGTAGCAATTAAAAAGTTTATTTTTAATTTTTGACATGCCTTGTGACTCTATCAAATTATAAGTAAAAGTTTGAATATGCGTAAAAAAGTAGTAAAGCTATAAGTATTGATAATAAAATAAACTATATTATTTTATTTTAATATTTCTATGTATATGTAATTGGATAATAAATAATTGGATAATGTTATTGGATATTACATTAGAGTATTTTAATAATTTATTTGTGATTTTTCGTCTAATTGTTTCAGTCATTACGACATTAAATAAAATATATTTTATTAGTTTTATATTAATTATTTAAATATTATGTTTTTTTGTTTTAAAAGAATTTATATTATACATATAATCAAGATTATTTTTTTTATTAAAATATTATCTTATTATCGGCTGTTCTTCCGAAAACGTCCGTGCTCCGATTTAGTTGAAACTTTGTGAATAGGTTCCTTTTAGATAAAAAAGACATATACCAAAAGGATTTTTTGCGACTCCAAAGTTTAGCAACTTTTTTAACATTTTTAACTTGTTGCCTCCGCGCATACATTTTCCACGCGAACCGAGGTTCACCCTCACCCCCCCTGCTTTCGGGGGCGGTGCGGTAGCCCCTCCCCCGCTTACGTGCCATGTGTACTGTTTATACACACACAATTGAAGTATTATTTAAAAATTCATATTAACTTTCCACGCACGAAAAGTTCACGCATACACTTTTTACGCGAACCGAGGTTTACCCCCACCCCCCCTGCTTTCGGGGGAGGTGCGGTAGCCCCTCCCCCGCTTACGTGTGTACTGTTTATATATACAATTGAAGTATTATTTAAAAATTCATATTAACTTTCCACGCATGAAAAGTTCACGCATACACTTTTCACGCAAACCGAGGTTCACCCCCACCTCCCCCCTGCTTTCGGGGGAGGTGCGGTAGCCCTTCCCTCGCTTACGTGTGTACTGTTTTTCTTTCTTTCTCTCTCTCTCTCTCTCTCACTGCTAATTCTGTGTATATTATTATATCTACTATATGTGATAGATTATATAAATTGATAGCTCGAAAACTATGCATCGTAGTTTACAACGTTTCTAATTTTCTGAAGTTTCGCCAATGATGTTTATGTTATGACTTTGACGGGTATGACTTTATGGTTGTTTACATTACTTGAGAGCTGTTTTGGTTTGTTTCGCGTGGAAAATGTATGCGCGGAGGCATCAAGTTAAAAATGTTAAAAAAGTTGCTAAACTTTGGAGTCGCAAAAAATCCTTTTGGTGTATGTCTTTTTTATCTAAAAGGAACCTATTCACAAAGTTTTACCTAAATCTGAGCACGGACGTTTTCGGAAGTTTCACCTTATTATCTAGATTTTAAAATTCAATCTAATAATAATTATATTGTTAATAAAAAATTATATTTCAACGATTCAAATAAAATTTTATCGATTTGATTCAAATTCGAAAGAGGAAACGAAATTCGTGATTCATATATACATCTCCAAAACAGAGATTTTCCTCGCTACAGCGAAGTATATATCTACACTTTTATTTATAGGTAAATACATTAATCTGAAAAAGACACAAATTTGACCAATAGTCAAAACGACAATACAATAACTTGTACTTTCTTAAAAATTTGTTATTATTTTACGTCAAAGATCTACATCGCGATTAACTCTTTAAAACTTAAAAATTTGAACAAGTCGAGTGAGCAGTTTTAAAAACCTATGCATTGATTTTAATACAAAATTACAAGAATTACGACTATTTTTTTTAACGGATAAATTTATGTACTTTTTTTTAGTTTTCAAGTAATCGAGGACTGTCTTTTTACATTAAAATATTAAAAAATTAATTATAAAAATTTCATGCGTATCAATTTGTAATAAACTAAAGCGGTAATGAGATTGAAGGGGTTAATCCGCGTTACTTTATCACCAAAGATTAATTGCGTTCTCACCCCTGCGTGACGGACTCTGCGCGTGACATTCGATATTCGATAGGGTGGTCTCGCCACAAAGTGCGAGGCAAGTCGTACCGCAGCCATAGATTGTTTGCAAAGACTCGGCTATCGCGTCACCGAACGGTGGCCGGCAGTTACTATTGACCTGTCGGACCGGGCAAATCTTGCCCGAGCATGGCGTGAAAACCCAAGAGAATCCGGCCGGTAGAAATCAATGTGGATTAAAATTAAATTCGACGTCGATAGGTAACGCGATAACGTACGTATCGAAAACCCATTTCGGATCAACAGATTGCATTACTTAGCGTTTACGTGTCTAGGCAAATTACTCGTGCTTTTGCATTAATTATTATTTGAATCGGGAAGATCAGCGCACTTTAAATGAAATATATATGTACTTTCTATTTTTGAGATATAATACGTATTCCTGCAATTATACTATTATATATATATATATATATATATATATATATATATATATATTTGCAATCCCAGGTAGTATCTACAGTGACGTCAAATGACTATTAATAATGTCTTAATGAATGTCTATTAATAATGTCTAACGTTAATTAAACATCTTTAGACGTCATCCTGCTACTTAATTAGGATATCAAGTGATTTATTCATTTCGCATTTTATCTCTTGCGCTGATCTTGACGAGGGTAATCGTCAAAATCTCCAAGACTAATATAAGATTCGGAAAATTTAGAATATATTAAATTTACATAATAATACAACATACGTTGGATAAATAAAAGTAGTAAATACTATTTATGATAATGGAAAAGTAATGATATTTTCTACTTTATAATAAGAGACTTTACGCTACGAGAAGTTGAGATGAAAAGAGATAGTACAGGATTTAAGCTTTATCTCCGAGATTTATTTCTTCATTTGTTTCTCCTAATTTGGAATTTGAATTGACGAGAAACATCAGATAAGAATGCAAGAATATATTGCTAACCATAAGCTTAATGCGTTTTTCGTGTTTCGAACTCAATTGACGAAACTTTATTTTCTCGTTGGACTCGGAGAACTTTGTCTCACTTTTGCCAAAATAGAATTTTAGCTACGTAAAATTTATGATGCTACTTCCTATAATTTTTTTTTCTTAATGCTTTGCGTTTGAATAAAAATGCAAAGATGCGACGCAACGATTTATAATTAAAACTGAGAAATATTATTATTTAAATTTTGAATCCATGCATTTGTAAAATTCGTATTTACATTTCTCACAGAAGGATAAAATAATGAAAGTTCTGATGTTATTCAAGAAAGTTGCAAAATTAATTCGTTTAATCTAACAGTTCAATCAGTTAAATAAATTTAGTTAAGATGCAATTGTCGTCAACGCGTGAAAACGTTAAGTGGGGAATAAACTAATCTCAGCTGGATGAGATTAGTAATGCTACTAATTAAAGAGCGTGTAGTTCCAGGTCGTTAATCCACAAGATAGTGGATCTCAATGGCGTCTTCTCGTGTTTCAATCACTTACCAGCCTCCGCTTTCGTGGATCGAACGTACATACATTGCGACATCGAAAATTTAAACTATTTATTGGTAGGCTTAATTTCAGTGCAATTTAAAACTCGAATCTCTCTTTCTCTCTTGAAAAATCTTATTCGGAAAACAAAGTAAAAATAATTGGTTAAAATTCGTGATAAACAGAAATTATCCGTATCCATTGAAGGCAAAATAGATTCATTCATTATCAATAATTAAAAATAGTTTCGTATCAATATACATATTATCAATTGATTCAATTTCGAGTCATCCATGTTACATTATTATTCAAGAGTGTCTCCACTAGATGTCTAGTTGAATAGAATGCGAAATAGATATAATTGCAAATAAGACTAGAAAAATCTTTTCTTGCTACATTTAAATTGCACTCACTCATGTTTAATATTTTTAACTTTAACCGCAATATTTTTAAAGAAAATGTACAGCAAACTTCCTTTCAAACTAAAAATTTTCATAAGAATGTTTCAAATATCTCGTAAATAAAGGGGAAATTGCGGGAATTGGAACAGATTTGATTATAATGGTAGCACTAAAAAATACCAATTGGTATATGTTTATATACATGTGTGTATATATATATATATACATACATACCTATATATAAACATAATTTATTTTAAATAAATGACTAACATAAGATCAGAACAGTATGTACTCGGACAAAAATACACAATCCCAATTTGTATTCTCGATACAATATCATCTGTTGTACTTTAAAATTTTTATTGTGACAATCTTCTCGTCGTGTTAGAATGAACTTGTTATATAAATATAATGTACATGCGCTGTTCTTTATGATCGAGCGAGAATCCTGTCGTGGCACAGGCTAAATGTGACACCGTGAGACTGCAAGCTAAGCTTACATACGCGTGTGTTACGACGGAATAGGTAGAGCATCAATTCTATTAATAAGTCTGATAAATCCATTTTATGCGTGTGTCAGTCTTTTATTCAAATCTAGTGTATAAATGATGATCTCTACGATTCAAACATAAATCTTGTGTACATGTCGTGTTTAATAAAAAAGAAAAAAGTATTAAGTTACCGTAATAGGTCAGAGCAAAACTACATATGTATATATACGAGATATATTATGTACACAAAACGAATTTGTTTAATCCTATTATTATATCTTACTAATAAGGAAGAAGTAATCCTTTTATATTATTTCACACGGTCGTTATAAACAGCTCAATTTATTCGTTTTTTAATTTTTGTTGCACGCCATGTAAAAATACATCGCCTGCTTACCTATATATGCTGGTTTTCTTTTCCCGCCGTGTGTCTCATCTTGTAGAAAAAAAAATTAAAATAATCTACTATTATAAGTATTCACGATACACGATGCGTGTACGCACGTACACGCAAATATTTTGTAAGAGTTGAAAAAAAGCAAGCGCGTATATGTATATACAAAAACAAAATCAACAAAATATTATGGAACGATTCCTGTAAATTTTCATGCTACTCGAGTCCCGTGTCTCTGAATGCCGATGTTGATGTATATTGAATGGAATGATTGGACGAGTTGTAATATTGTGATTGTAAACGGAAACCGCGGCTTGCGTTACCTGAAAAGGAAAGAAATGCTTTAATCTTTCAACTATTCATATTGCATACGTATGCCTTATATAATACAAAATTAATTTTTACTGAGGTTAATAAAGTACAGTGAATTAAACATGGATGGAAGCATAAGAAATAAAACGTGGATTTGAAATACAAATAAAAGTGGAAATGATAATTGACATAAAAGTTAGTAAAGAAACGTTTGAAATATTCTGATACATATGCAAAACGTAGGGATGTTAATTCGAGATTATGTAAGCAATTACAAATTGTGAATCAAGGATCACAAGGAAAATACGATAGCTTTAGTTCTCTTCAAAAACTTAAAAAAAATTTACTCCTAATTGAATATAGACTTTTAAAAATCAGAAATAGAAAATTGAAATGCATATTTCACCTTTTGTGCAACTATTTTATTGTGTTTAAAATCAAGATTTTAGATTTTTTTGCCAAGAATACATGATTTATAAAAATCTGTACACTATATATTTAATACAAAACATTATTTTCACACACTAAAATTCTTGGGTGATTTAGTGCAGAGATGGAACCAAGAGCATTAGGAGATTGGATAGTGACTCACCGGCAGTTACAATGCGATTTGCATCGCGGTCATAAATAAGGAGAGTTCCTTTATTAATAGGGTTGGTGCCTCTGGCTCTGACGACCACCCCTTTGCTTGCCACCGTAGCCTGAACCTCCTGGAACATACCCACATGGCGCGTTGTTAGTTTAATCGTTCCGCTCAGCTGCATACATCACTCGTTTATCTTTACACGAGACTAGGCGACTAGACGTATCATGTATAGAAACTGTACATAAACTACAAATGAAAACGTCGAGTTGCGCGAATATTATTTAGAAAGTAACAGAGATAGATAGATATAAAAGAGAGAAAGCTATAGAGTATATCTACGTAGAGGCTACAGGCTAAGGTAGTAAGCTGCAGGCCGTGTAAATTTATACCTTCCCCATCTTCCATATTTCTAGAGCTATGAATGGCTAAATATAGGATAACATTCCATTGGATATGATTGTTAAACAGTTCTATTTATGAAAAAAAAAAATATATGTAAAATCGCTGCGTCTTGCATATAAAAGAAGTTTTTAGGAATATCCAATTTTAAGTGTGTACTTTGTAAAGGCCTCTGCACAATGAAAAATATAAGGAACAAGGAACAGATATTATTAGCGATTAGGACTAAAGAATCAAGAATAAAATTGGATGCACGATGAAAAATATAGGCAACGGAAACAGGGAATAACACAGACAATAGATTTTTAACCTATCGGAAGCCGTGTATTAATGCTACACCAGCTTTATTCTTGATATTTTATTTTTAATCGCTAATATCTGTTCCTTGTTCCTTATATTTTTCATTGTGCGGGGGCCTTAAGAGTGATAATATTAATTACATTCTTAAATGATGTTAACTGACATTACGAACATTATGAGTCAGTTGGAAGATAAATAGAAAAAATGGATGATCGCAGGTAATAATTTACAGTATCGTGATACATAATTATACAGTATGTTACAATTGGCTTCCCAAATGTTAAATATAATTCTTTCTTGACACATGCAACCGATATAAATTACTAGTTCCCGTGGATGTTAACTTCTCCCTTGTATTCATTCATCTTTCCACACACATACACGCTACATACACATTATCCACTTGCGAAACAAATAGTATAAAAGACAGAAACAAAACTAGATGCTTGAGTAAGGGACAGAGGAATGAAGACAGAGATGAGGAGAATGAGACTCTCGGTTTCGAGTGACGCAAGGAAGTAACGGTCAGATGAATGTAGCTAATGTAAGAGAAGATGCGTGTGGGCGATAATTCAATCGGAATATATGCCATTTAAAATTTATAACGATACGGATGGGGGATATATAAATATAAAATATAAAAGAAAGGACGCTATAATGCGTACCTTTACCGCGTGCGCCACCGCGCCCGCCACTGTAGCCACCGTCGTAATTACCACTGCCATAGCCGTATCCATCTGCTTTCATGGAACACACGGTATAAAGAGACAATGGGATCAGTTATCGATGCATACCGATTGTTTATATCCTTTTATATTAAAAGGAAAAATCTAATGCACGTGGCGCTCGAAAAAAAAAACGTATATATTCAATGAAAATTATTTTATACAATAATTATATTGTCCAATAATTATTTCTTCAAAAGAGCATGACCATGAAACATATTCTGAAAATAATTTGATTGTACTGTAACGCACTGTTTTAGTATTCTATATGAACGAAAGTTGTATCTTCTAAAAAATTTCCTCGTTCGATTTCTGATCATAAGTACATCATAAGTTGTTTTAACATCGTAACACGTTATTTTGACCAATTTGTATGAATTTAAAATGGCATGCGCGTAGTTAAAATTTACTATAAAAAAAAATCTATCATGCTGGAAATGGCTTGTCCATTATATACGCATAGTTAAAATTAAAATTTATATAGCATATCAACAAAAATAGTGTAATCTTTCTAAAAAAATTAAAGAAATTAAAATAAGGATGAAATTATTTTTTAACCTATGTATAACAGGTTATAAAGTTTTGGAATTCCATGGTTAGATAAAACAAAAAGGCATATAAAAAGATCAATTATTTCACACTTGTATCTTTTATCCAACATAATTCGATAGAAAAAAATACCTTGACAAAATAATCTCGGAAATCATACGAGATACAAAATAGTCATTGCCATTCTTACTACCAGAGCATGTATCTAGCCTTCGCGGTTTCATCGCGGGTGAAATGATCGTTGAAATATGAAAGAAATGTGAAAGAAACTCATGCATAAGGAGAACGTGGCGGGATCAAAAGCAGGATCGAAGGATACAACCTCATACAGTAGTGTCCTGTACAGCGTTGCTTTAACCCATTAACTGCCAATTTTTAGTTTTTATTAATGATCAAAAAGATAACTAATAATTAATGATTAATTCTTTTATTAAATATTAATTATTAAAAAAAATAAAATTGATCCACGGTGGTACTTAATGGGTTAATATTTACATGTTATAGTGTACTTATATGTTACAATACTGTTACAGTAATTGTGCGTGATTTTTCTGAAGTCAATTCATGGAACTTACATTAAGTACAAAGAAATATATCAAGAGAGATAAAAAAGAAATAAAAAAAGATATCAATTCGCATAACTCAATTAACCCTCCAGAGGCGGGTTACTCATTTGTTTTTTTGTTATTTAAACCTCAAGACTCCTTGAGCCGTACATTTTAAACAAAACAGAGTCAAGGCATGGATCACGAGTGATCCGGCGTCCGCCTCCGGAAGGTTAAATATTAGATATTTAGAAAATATTAAATATTAATAAGTTATTAAATCCGTTATTTCAAAAATCATGTTTGTATAAAATAATTAAATTTTATAAATGGAAAATTTTGTTTAAGAACAGTATTTATATCGATTGGTCATAACATGTGTGATAATACATGCAATTTTCTTTTATTTTGATCGATACTTCAAATAATTTAAGAATGTTTAAAAATCGAGATATCGTAAAACGCAACATAAGCACAACATTTTCCTACACACACACATTTACTGTAACTCATATTTTATGTTAACTTTAAATGCATATTTACAAAGTTTATATGTAGATATATAAAAATTAAATTAGTAGGATTTTAAAGAATAACTTAAAGAATAACTTAACAAATGATTAGAGTGGATTAATTGGTCATAGTGCAATAAACAACCAATGCTTGGAAAGTAAATCTAAAATAGAAAATAATTCGCATTATGTTCGTTCCGCGTGGCCTTTCAGTTCCGATAATCGGATTTGTTATGGATCATGTAATGTGCTGAGAAAGAACATAATTCGAAAGATATTTCCATGAGTTTAAGTCACTGGTTTATATATGGTCTCCATATCAATGATTAAGTTAATCAAACAGTTATCAGTGTCATTTTTTGAAATCTATAAAATTGTAAGATTTATTCATCAAGTTAAATATTTTCAAACACATTAATAAGGACAGATCAGAATTGTTATCTGATCTGCCCATAAACCAGCGCTTGCATTCTCATTTATGCTTAATATCACACACTATAATTTAACACCTAGTGTAATACATACATAAAATTTCTGATCATTCCATTTCTTGTAACTACCGAGTAAAATATATTAACGAAGCGGACAATATAAACTTGCGCTTCAGGTTACTCAATTAAACCAAAAAGTTAGTATACACAAAAAAGATGTTAATTAATTACAAAAAAGATAAATAAAGAAAAGTTAAGCAATTTGGATGCGCGACGGAGGAATTAAATCAGTCATAATATGCACATATTTTCCTCAGGTGTCTGTAAGATTTTTCACAATCGTCTGCCGAATACACTGGGACGGTAACAACGGATAATCTGCCGTTGGATTATTATTTATTGTTAGATCATCGCTTCTTTTGTCGAAAAGAAATAAGACACACGAGAAAAAAAGCGGAAACAATTCTAACAGTAATCGGCACCATAAACCGATTCTGTCATCGATTTTTAGTAATAGACAATAAAATTACCGTATCCACTGTAGTCGTAGCCGCCGCCGTAACCTCCGTACCCACCACCACCGTAATAATCGTATCCGTATCCATCGTAGCCACCGCCGTATCCTCCTTGGCCGTAGCCGCCACCGTAACCGCCGCCATAGCCACCCTGTCCCCATCCGCCTTGGCCGAATCCACGACCTCGACCGCCCCTTCCGCCACGACCGCCGCGGCCGCCGGGTCCACCGCGCATACCGATCATTCCGTCGGGTTTGGGCGTTGCTTTCTTCACGTCCACCTGTTTAATATTTAAAATACCACCGTCGCTATTAATGATACCTACTAAATTAAAAATTTAAATCTTGTTTATCTTTTGTTAACTAGCTTTTTTTATCGTCTTAAACAAAAATAAATCGTATATATATATATTTTAGAGCTAATAACTTGGAATATTAAAAGGTAGACTTTACAAGCAAGTAATATTTTATAAAAGCTCCGTAATGGCATTCAGTTTTATAAACGTTTGTTTACTCACCTCTTTACCATTTATTGTTTGTTTCGAAGTCTTCAATAGCTCATTAACCACTTGTTCAGATTCAAAAGTAATGAAGCAGAATCCTTTCCTCTGATTTTTGGTTTTATCGAACGGCATCTCCATTTCGACAATCTGAAAGGTTTTTAGATGTTTCACATATTAATAAGAATACTTGTTCGAGGGTATTTGAGTTAAAGTGTGCAGAAATGATAAAATACTTACGGTTCCGAATTGTGAAAAGAAATTCTTGATATCGTCATCAGAAAGTTCCGTCGAAAGCCCGCCGACAAATATTTTCCCATGTCTGGCTTTCGCTTTTTTAGGATCAACCTTTTTGTTGTTAATAACATGATCACCAGCAGCCATAATCTAGAAGATTATTTTCCCTTTTAATTCATTTGACGTAATGATAATTTATATAAAAAATTTGTTATAAAAATGTATCAGAAAAAAAATTTTGCATCACATGCTTTCAGTAGCAGAACTGGACAATAATATCATCATTCCATATGTGTAAAAGATAAACAGCAACATTATTAAAATTAATTACAATGTAAGAAATCGTACTATCTTTTTGTATCAAATAAAATACAATACAATAAAATACAAAATTGAATTACCTTGTCGAGAGATTCGGCCTTAGCAAAGACGATAAAGGCGAATCCTCTCGAACGTCCTGTATTTGGATCTGTCTTGACATTGATGCTTTCAATATCACCATATGCGCTGAAATGTTCTCGCAATTCCTCTAAAAATGCACAAGATGATCTTTGTAAGAATTTTTTAAAAGTTATAATTTAAGTCATTTTAAAGACAATTATATAAATAGTTAATCTAGCTCAGTAAAAAGTTCTTTTCACATGACAATTGTCATCCAAAGGTGTCCTAAGAAATAACATCATCGCTAATTTCTTTTATTTCATGTTTTACTTTGTTACATTCTATTATTTGAGTGAGACTGCGAAGAAAATCTATCACATAATTAAAAAAATATATATATTACTCACTATCTGTCGTTTCCCAGCTTAAACCACCGACGAATAATTTCCTGCGAAAAAAGAGGAAAATAGAAAATTAAAACCAATAGAAGCGAACGAAGGTCATATTCATCTCAACTCTTTAATCAGTATTGCGAAACCGAATGTTTACAGCAAGAAATTTACGGTTTAACATCTAAATAGAATCGTTATTTGGGCTTGCGATGTTGGCAAATTGTCAAATCTCTGCAACTGCGCGCAAAAAAGTTATCTGCAATAAAAACGGTAGAAGATAGCGTGATGGCAATGTATTTGGGCCTCTTTCGCAAGTGACTCTTACAAGTTACGGAATAATCATAAATCGATCCCTACTCGCATGTGCAACTTGAGGGTTAAGTACTTCATCGTCTCTCTCGTATCGTCGCGAGCAATTTTTCTTTCACTCTCTTAACACCGACATGCTAAAAAAAGTAATGATAATAAGAAAAATATAATGAAGTTTGAAAAATACCTATCGTTCAGAGAATCCTGGTTAGCCCCGGCCGACCTGCAAAGCAACGGAACGAATTTATATCACTAGATGAATTTCTCGAACGTGTTAATTAATATAGAGAGTTTGACTTTGACTTTTGGAAAAAAAACAATTCCATTTATTATTGAAAAAAAAAGAAAAGAAAAGAAAGGGAGTGTCGACTTAACCCCTGGAAAGACTGGAATCAGTGTTAAGGTATGAAAAAATTGAATGCAGACGATGTGCAAAAAACGTAAGACCTGTAGTGTCATTCGCAAAAGGGCACTGGATCGACTATCGAAAAGATTTATATAGGCAGGAAATTTTATATTCAATTAAATATCGCACATATGTAAAACTATGAATAATTATATATATCTACGATAAACAAACGCACAAGTTTAATCTACGGCTAATTAAATCGCCCAAATCGTCGAAATTTAGAAAAGTCTTCTTACAACGATAAACATAATTACAATGCAAAGCAATTACAAGAGTTATAGAATACCATTCCTAGAATAAACGAGAGTTGATAAAGATAGCTTACGATATATGCATCTGTACGTTGTGTAAAATTATGAGAAACAACCATGAGAAGAACTGCTTTTCACCATAGAGACCTTAATTCGAATGTTCAATTGTAAAAAAAAAAAAAAGATTGAAAAGAAAACTTGGAAAAATATATATATATTATGTAAAAATCAATGCAACCAGAGAACAAGGTACTATTCATCGACGTTTGCGTGAACAATAGTTACAACTCCAGTTGACATATCACAGCTGCTCCTAAGGGAAACAAGAATTTAATTTTTCCAAGTGGTACTCTGATCTCTGCAGAATGGCCCAAAGAATATGGCATATGCTAGGATAAACTGCAACTCTCTATATCAAAAAGCTAAAAAGATTGTTTTTATTCATTACGATTTAATGACAGACGACTCTTGATACTTTCGAACGACATATTTATGTTCATGTAATATGGGATATTTATTTATATTTATATTTATCTGTACGTAGTTTTTATATACATATATATATATATATATATATATATGCTTGTCTCTTTTGCATTTTTCTCTGTCTCTCTCTTTTACAACGCTCATTGACAAATTGCGATGTAATGCAAGAATTGTTTCAACTTCTGAGATATATACGTTTCATTCTTTTTCTGCACTCTAACAACGAGCTGCAAGCTCGGTTTTTTGATCAGGCTCTGACTTGGTTTTTGGCAGTGTCAACACGATAATTGATTTACTTATTTATATTCGACTCTTTATTTTTTATTTATGGCTGGTGATAAATACCGTTGGCACCAGTCACTCGCCGGTAATCAGTTGCTGGTCGGGTCACGTTTTCCACCTGCGAGCCGTCCGCCATGTGAAAACCGTTGTTGATCACCTGTAGATCAAGCCACATAAACTGGGGTTAATGGCGTTTCCGACCTACTCGAGGTTTTCGCATTGTCCCTATGATTTTGTGCTTTGGTCACGCCCAAACAGCATTTGGATCGGAAATTACTCTACCGCGTGACCCAGCAGAGAGGCAAGTGTGTCTGTGCGAGACTTATTGATCTGACGAAATTAATTCGAGTTCCAGTGCTCGTGTCATGACGGAACGTGACGGACTTGAACTTGACGAAGACTTCTCGCAATAATTCGGACTCGGAAATCACTGCATAAGATTCTCGATACACGTCGATCCCATAGTAAGTGTACGTATATTTCGTCAATCGTGAGTCAATTGACATTGTTTTACCAGAATTCAGCTGCAACGAACGTACGAGGATAGAAGACTCGGCGCTGGCCAAAAAATGTACTCGAAACTTTTAGGCTCTATAAAAATATTATTACGGATTATTTATTACTTGCTTGTGACGTTGCGTTCGCAAAAACTGATCGACTGCAGAATCCACAATTTTCTCTTTATCGATTACAGAACTATAATTATATAATTAACTAGATAGGGATAGAAAACAAGGAGTTTAATACACAAAATTACGAAAAATTTCAAAACAGATAAAATGTATGTATACCTCGCAACAACAGCACATATAAAAAGTTTACAAGCTTATGGACGCTTTTATGTTCGTCGTTCACACATTACTGTCTTAAATAATTATTCTTGCGTAATATAGCATGCAATATCTCATTCCAACCTTCGATTATTATTATATGTTAGACACAGGAACGCCGGCGTTTGGTTCCTTAAACTTCCGTTACTTCATACGTGAAACTCGTGTCCCTTGAGCATATTTTTAGCATATGAATAGGACGAGATACATCTCCAAATTCATATTCAGCAACGATACTAACGATATACTAACTGCAAAAATGCAGAATGCTTATACACATAGCCAGACAATAGACTAATTATATTTATATTTTCCTTATATTTTATTCAATTTTTTTTTTCAATTTACGTATGAACGTAGAATTTGAAGATTACGTCCGCGCTTCCTGAACTTTTATATCCTGAAAAATTCCACACAACTTTGAAATTTAAATTACTCTACTTATGCTTACCCTTCTTTGCAAAAAAGAATTTGTGCAAAAATTCGCAAAAATCCAAGGCTGTAGGGATACAAAGGACAAAATAAAAATTTACAAAAAAATTGATGAGAGAGGAAAATAGGTGTAAAAATCTCTATCTAATAAATGGAACGCTGCGACGAGAGAAAGAAAAACTGGGGGTAGGGGAGGGGGCGAGCGCATAATTGCAAAATATTTACACAACTAATAGCTATCCTGTATTCTCTCGTTAATGGCGACCGGATCGAAAAAACAGTGTGTCTGCTCAAATTCATCCAGCTCGAGATCCCGTTACGCTGAAAAAAGGGGAGAGGAGGGAAGGAAAAAGAGCAGCGCGAGACAATGGCAGACGAGAGAACCTTACGGTCCACCAACACTTTGGCGTAAAGCCCATCGCAATGCAAGGCGGGATACTTTTTTAGCGCACTGTTTCTTTTAATATATATTATTTTGCAAAAAAAATACTTGGCTCGAGGACGCTGTTGCGTCTCTCGATTCGTTTGATCAACGCTACGCCGCAAGTAACTCATTCTTGCGCGCCCGCAAGGGACAAAGGTTTCCACGTGCTCGTAACGGAAGTGGTTAGCGCGCCCAGGCAGTGAAGCGCGCGAGAAATCCGGTCTTTCATAAACGCTACGTATCATTCGCGACGTTCATCGGTTCGTTATTGCATAGTTTCCAACCCGTTTCTATCTTCAGTATCTTCTCTCTCACGATGCCTCGGGCGCGCCCTTTCCGGGCCCGCGGCCGGCGTCTCCACTCGGTCTTACAACCGCCATTGTTACCGCCGGCCTTTTTCGTTAATAGATCCTAATCGCGACCGGGTAATCGTCGAAAGATGGGTGTTCGCGTGCGCGGCGCGCCACGTAGAAGCGACGAGGCCGTGTCGTCGAAACGTAGGCGTTCGTCGTCACGTCGATGCGAACGGATTACGTTCCGCGGCGGACCGCGCGCCTACGCCATTTTGTGAGACGCGTGCTTGCGCGCGCGCGCGCGCGCTCGACTCGTCGCCGCGTCCGTCGCGAAGTTATCGCCGATTCGCGCGATCGCCGGGGCCACAACGCGTCTGAAGTATGTACGAAGCGATCGCGCAACCGGGACAATCGACGAGCTGCGGCACACGGGGCGAACAAGCAAGACCGAGAGGGGAAGAGGGAGTTTACCTGTCTTCCTGAGACTCCTGATTGTTCTCCGCGACGTTGTTCTCGCCGTTGTTCTCGGACTCGCCATTCTGCTCCGCGAAGTTCTGCTCCGCGATGTCGTCGCTGAAATCCTTGTTCTCCTGATCGGCCATCGCGCTCGCTTTATCTGACGACGTTTGTCCGCGTATTACGGTGCGACTCACGGCACACCACGGTCAACTACGAGCACGATACACACGAGCGATCGCCAATTGCCCGATACGCCGCCGTATCGTTCGACTGCCGAATGGAGAAGGAAGTGGCGGCGTCGTGCGCAGCCCGGAGATCCTCCCGGCTCGCGATTTACGCGCGAAGCATCTCGGGACGTGCGACTACCGTCGACCAATCGCGTGCCGTCGCTTAGGACCGTCCGACGTGCCCCCCGGCGCCCTGCGAAAGTAATCGCGTGGCTGATCGCGCCGAAACGCGATTTATGACGAGCGTGATGTCCTCGTACTGATGATATTTCGCGATTAGATGTAAAATGATATTTTTATTCGAAGTCCGACTTAGATTCTTCGATCGATTTCTTGCGTGAATGGGAATGCGAGCGTTTTCATTGAGCATTCGCTGAATGAGTTTCATTCATGAATGTAAACAGCAACAACGTCATCCTGGGAATTTTATTTGGCTCGAATTCATCTTTTGTTTTGGCTAAACTTTATCATTAAATCATTTGTTGTGAGTTGTGAACGTAGCACACGATGAATATCAAGACCAATTAAAGACCAATACGCATTCAACTTTTTTTAAATAGATTTAATTTCTATTTTGAATTATTGTTTTAACATTTGTTATGTATTACTTTTTAAAGTTGTTGAATATTAAAGTTCTTAAAAAGATCTAATTAGTAAAATCTTTTTGAATTTGTTTTTCAAGATTCTTTAACATTTAAATAGTAAAACCTTTTTAAATGAAATTTATCTAAAAAAAAAACGATTTATTATTAATGGAATCAGATTAAATTATAATATAAGTATTTTGAAATGAATAGTTTTGCTCTATCTATACTTGTTAAAAAAATTTTTTAGCAAACAGTTAAATGAGGGTTAAAATGAATCTAGTTCTTACGTTCCTGATTACGTTCGGATCGATGGCTAGAGAATGCGTCATCGGCGGGAAGGAGTGGGGGGAGCGGAAGAAAGGGAAGACGAGACGGATTTAGCGGCATACGCATCGAAAATTTCGGTCATGCGACGCAACTGGCGGGAGGGAGAGGTAACCAAAGAGATCGTTGAGTGTCATTATTCTCGGCCATCGACCAATGGGAGACTGCCAAGAACCCGTTAAATTTCGCTTGCAAAACGCGACCGTTTATTTTTCAAAAGTCAATAAAATAATATTTGGGATACGAGAAGCAGATTTAATCGCAATATACATCGCTGGGTGTGATCGACGAAACGTAGCTAAACGGCACGACATTTTTTGTCGATATTTTCACATCGATGATGATGATGAACGATGAGCACAAAATGCGTCTTTAGGCCTGTTCGTTTTAGCTAAACTTCTTGCACAGTTTATTTTTTCTCCTTTTCTCTCCAACGTGAAAAGAAAAAGAGGAAAGATGAACCGTGCAAGAAGTTCAGCTAAAAACGAACAGGCTTTTTTTATCTCGCTATAGTGCCGTGGCGCTGATGTTGGCGCGAATAATGCCATCTGTACGAAAGCCGCGACATTCGATATTACGCTGAAAACGCACACCTCTATCTCACGTGGGTCAAAGCTGTGCAAGCGCAATGTGATCGTCTGATACTGTGACGTCCCGCAAATAAAATTTTTACCTCTTCAAAATTTCTTTCAGAATTATTAATTATAATCCTCATTTATTAATTATTGGACACGATGATCTGTGTTTCC
Source organism: Temnothorax nylanderi (assembly GCF_030848795.1). NCBI lineage: Eukaryota > Metazoa > Arthropoda > Insecta > Hymenoptera > Formicidae > Temnothorax > Temnothorax nylanderi. Next base: position 100,452 of record NW_027249167.1, on the reverse strand, counting down.
TGCTTCAGCGAGCTGGGATTGGGATTGATACGATGATATGTATGCGATTGACGATACATAGGCTGCGTTCGGGGAGCGCGCTATTAGCGCTATTTGCTTAGTCTATCCTTGTTTTACACCTGATGAGCGATAAAGATAAAATGATGCAATAGCGCTAATAGCGCGCTCCCCGAACGCAGCCACAGTAGCATGTAAAGAAGCGATTGGCGCTTAAGGGTCGGCAGGAGACCCAGGCAAACTCAGGTACACTCAGGTGCACTTTATGCACTAAGTGCACGTTAAACTGCACTTTAACTCCTATTTTATTTATTATAAATTTTTAAGAGCAAAAAATGCAAAATCGGGCTCTTTACCTCCCTGCATTATTATATAAAGAGTATATAAAAAAAAATTCACGAATCTATGTAACTTATTTTATGAGAAATATGGATATTACGAATTACGGATTCGTAATATCCAGATTTCTCATAAAATAAGTTACATAGATTCGTGAATTTTTTTTTATATACTCTTTATATAATAATACAGGGAGGTAAAGAGCTCGATTTTGCATTTTTGCTCTTAAAAATTTATAATAAATAAAATACGGACTCGCAGCAAGTCGCAGCTAAGCCAACCCGACAGAGGTCTCCACCGTGTCTCCTGCCGACCCTTAATTAGGAATGTTTGGTGTAAAACTCGGGGCAGATGGCGCCATGGCGTCCAGTCCTGTCATGGCGGCGTCACCAACACTAACTCAATATACATGTATGTGTTGGTGTATCTGTGAGCACATCCGTGAGATATAAGGTCTGTTTTCTGTTGCTGCACTGCTGAACTAGTGCACTAAAGTGCACTAGAGTGCACTAGTTCAGCAGTGCAGCAACAGAAAACAGACCTTATATCTCACGGATGTGCTCACAGATACACCAACACATACATGTATATTGAGTTAGTGTTGGTGACGCCGCCATGACAGGACTGGACGCCATGGCGCCATCTGCCCCGAGTTTTACACCAAACATTCCTAATTAAGGCGATCCTGCAGTGACAAGCGAACTTCCTCGATGTCGATAATGTCAACCTTTCTAATTTTGTTTTCCCTATCTGTCTTTGTCTAACGAAATGACATCTGTCCTTTTTTCGATTGCTCGCCATCTTTCGCAAGATCCGGCAACTACTGTTGCTGCTCTTCTTGTCATTCTGCATCCGTATTTGCAGTACTAAAATAAAATTCATATAATTTTTCTTTTATTGTACGCATTGAAACTTACTTCTACTTGCACGATATTATTCCTACATGTTTTCCTAAGGATAGGAGACAAACATTATGTATGTATCTTTTTGATTAAAAGTTAGTGAAAAGTGAGTGACGGAAACTGCAGAATTTTTGTTTTAACCAAATATTGTCGTCAGGTGACAGCTGTATGTGCCCAAATAAGTAACATTTTTAATTTTTTGGTGTTTTTTATATAAAATCGCGTTTGCTAGCCTAGATTTTTGTGCGTACTTTAATTCTGTAAAAGATTTTTGCAATTCTATAAAGCCAATTAAAAGATTTATGTGAAAACGATAATGTCGGTAAATCATACGGCTGCAGGATCCCCTTAAGAACGCTTGTTAAGGGTCGACAGGAGTAACACTACCGACCTCTGTCGGGTTGCTTAGCTGCGAGTCCGTATTTTATTTATTGTAAATTTTTTAAGAGCCAAAATGGAAAATCCGGCTATGTACCGGGTTGCGGCTGATCTTACTGATTAAAACGAGCATAAGTTTAATGAGATTTGTTAATTAATTTGGCTAAAATTTGGGAAAAACCGTTTCTAAGCAGCTTTTCAGGCTTGCAAAACAGGCTTGCAAACGAGCATAAGTTTAATGAGATTCGTTAATTAATTTGGCTAAAATTTGGGAAAAACCGTTTCTAAGCAGCTTTTCAGGCTTGCCTTAAGGGGATCCTGCAGCCGTATGATTTACCGACATTATCGTTTTCACATAAATCTTTTAATTGGCTTTATAGAATTGCAAAAATCTTTTACAGAATTAAAGTACGCACAAAAATCTAGGCTAGCAAACGCGATTTTATATAAAAAACACCAAAAAATTAAAAATGTTACTTATTTGGGCACATACACAGCTGTCACCTGACGACAATATTTGGTTAAAACAAAAATTCTGCAGTTTATACATACATAATGTTTATCTCCTATCCTTAGGAAAACATGTAGGAATAATATCGTGCAAGTAGAAGTAAGATTCAATGCGTACAATAAAAGAAAAATGTGAATTTTATTTTAGTACTGCAAATACGGATGCAGGATGACAAGAAGAGCAGCAACAGTAGTTGCCGGATCTTGCGTCAGATGGCGAGCAATCGAACAAAGACATATGTCATTTCGTTAGACGAAGACAGATATAGGGAAAGCAAAATTAGAAAGGTTGACATTATCGACATCGAGGAAGTTCGCCTGTCACTGCAGGATTCCCTTAAGGGGCTTGTTAAGACAAGGAGGTATTGTATTATTTTAATATGTAAGACTATAAGATAAGGGGGTACTGTAATATTTTAATATGTAACGACTATTCCGTTATTCAACGATCAATGTCATTGTCACACTGAAGAAAGCCACAGTTATGGCCGAAACGTTTGTTGATTATTTTTATTGTTCAGAATATATTATGGTAGCACAAAGATTTAGCTAGTTCGCAAGCCCTTTGTTCAAATATTGTTTATTAATTATCTTCATAACCTTAATTTTGCCTTTGTCTCGATCTTTATATATATAATCTTTATTATAACTCTACTTATCTACACTGATGATGAATGTATATCAAATAACTCGGACGTCTCAATTACCTTTCTCCGAAACTTACCATGCGATAAATATTTATAGCGCGACTCTTGTCAGCATCGAAACGTCTGCAGGAATCAATAAAGAACAGAAAGGAGGTCCATATATTTGGCCCCTCATCTACGACAAAATACAAAAATATTAATATATTCGGATTGTACATCGTTTGTACATGAATGTACTATGATTTTTAGTGTTTGTACATTCTTGGTTAATTAAAAAAAAAAATAAAAAAGTTTTACTAACAAGACCTCTAAAAGTTAGCCTCTCATTATATTTCAAAAATAATGATAAATCACAGTTTATTGTGCTTAATCGTTTGTACATCGTTTGTACATCGTTTGTACATTCTTAATAATTGATTTACTTTTCATTGAAATATATATTTTTTTGTTTAAAATATAAATAAATAATTTTTATTTGAATTCGGCGGGTAAATCTTCGGCTGGTAAGTGCGTTTACATTGGCGTCAATTCTACCAATGTCAAGACTCAAAAAGTAGCCAACTGTTAAAAGGAAAAAAATCGCTTTACAATACTTTATGTAAATGCGTAAACACTTACGAAATTGTTTACGTGAGTTTATTTTGACAGACTTGGTTATGTCATCGGCGATATTTTGTTTGTTGAATAAAAGTCATAAAATTCTAAATAAATAGTACAATTTGTTACAAATTAACATAACTCTCCACTTGTACGTTGTTTTTTTGCGACCTTTATAGTGTACACGTGGGTCTGTCGCGTTCGACGTTATTTTCCCGAGTGGGACTCAATTGACCACGTCATCAATTGGCCGATTTAAAATAAAAATATCTGTTTGGTTGGTGAAAAAACTCCGGGCACCGGGGGCTGTGGTCAATCGCAATGTAGCACAAAACATCTGTCTACATTGTAATTGACGATTTGATAGTCATTTTGATAAACATCGTTTATTATTTAATATTTTATTTTTAATGATTTACAAGCAGATGTTGTTTTGGCACCGACGCCGTAGACCCACGTATACAGGTAGAGGGATAATAATAATTATTTTAATTAGTGTATAATATTTTCAAATAAATATTTATTACTTTATTTATTTTATTTTTTCTCTTAACAGTTGTAACATATATATTTAATTAAACATATATATATATAACATATATATTTTTTCAATGTAAACGCACTTACCGGCCGAAGATTTACCCGCTGAATTCAAATATAAATTATTTATTTATATTTTAAACAAAAAAATATATATTTAAATGAAAAGTAAATTAATTATTAAGAATGTACAAACGATGTACAAACGATTAAGCACAATAAACTGTGATTTATCATTATTTTTGAAATAATGAGGGGCTAACTTTTAAAGGTCTTGTTAGTAAAACTTTTTTATTTTTTTTTTAATTAACCAAGAATGTACAAACACTAAAAATCATAGTACATTCATGTACAAACGATGTACAATCCGAATATATTAATATTTTTGTATTTTGTCGTAGATGAGGAGCCAAATATATGGACCTCAGAAAAGGATCATATATATAGTATCTTCGGCGACGAAGCGTCCGGTTGGTAATGCGAGGAAAATACTCAGGTTACCAGTTGCGAACTCTTTGCTTACATTACCGGATGATCTAAGCTTCCTCGAAATCGTCGGGAGTTTAGATAATAATTCTAACCAATGACAGCTGGAGAAACCTCAAAATTGTCCCTCTATTTGCCCACGAACGAAGAGCAGCACGGCAAATTCGGCTCTCTGGTTTCCGAATTCAAATCTAGCTGGTTTCCGAAATTGCAAAAGTTGTATTCAATATAGGTACCTGATCCTTATTAATACAATTTCGCAAGTGTTTTATAAATTCTGTTGAATCCTCAACTTACTTCTCCCGTCACGTGCGTATTTAACTTAAATAAATTATCATTACAATATAAAGGTGGTGAATTAAGAGTTGGGCATTAATCGATTAAAATTTTAGTTGATTAAAGTAATCCATTAATTAATAATCGAAATTAATCAATCGCCATACATGTAATCGTGACTAATTTAATCGATTAATGGATATTAATCGTTAATCAGTGTAGAATTAATCAAAGCAAAATAATCGATTAACGTTTAATCATTGTATATAATTACGATTTATTAAATCATGATTAATCTAATCGATTAATTTAATGAAATTTAATCGATTAATTTTAGATTTTTTAAATTAATAATCAGCCACTAATTCAATCACTGATTAATCAGTATTGTTCTCTATAGTTGAGAACTAGGCTAAGAATTAAGTTTCACATATTACATTAACATTTTACGGTTATTTGATGATTGTCAGAGCAAAAAGAAAAAATATTATATTTTGCCATTAAGTTTTTTGGTTTTTAAATTTAAATATTCATTTTTACACGCGCTAACGCACACCTGTACTCAGTTTAACGTTTACAATGATCTTAAAATGATCTGAGAAATTAGCCCTATTATATTTTTATTTAACTTGGGGATGGGAGGGGTGGAGGATAGGGAGAAGAAAGCTTATAAAAAAATAAAGAAATTTCCGTGATATATTTAAGGTAATATATGTACGAGTAAATACATTCCCAGGTAGCAAGCACTCGTCATTTTGACGTCAAATGACGTCAAAAGACGTCAAAATGACAGACTTTTGACGTCAATTGACGTCAAAATGACGAGTCTTGCTACCTGGGTTGTAATGTGGATATATTATAATTTGTAGATTCTCTTTATTACAGAAACATCTATTTATTACAGCATACTTTATAGATTCTGTTCACTACAGAATAATGTTGATTACAAAAGTTTTATATTAGCTTTTAATATTACTCTTCTTTCGAACATTTTATCCGACAATTTATGTGATTTAGGTAGGTTTGTCATTGTCGCAAATGAGAAAAGTCTTTCTACTGGAGCTGATGATGGAAGTGGCGTATTGTATTTCATAAATACATTTTTTATAGCTGAATATCGGTGAAGAATATCAAGTTCTTCACCGCTATCATTAAAAAAATGTAATACTTGAAGCTACACTTTTGATTTTATTTCATTTAAAAGCCTAGAAGTAGATGGAACACCAAAATCAAAGAAATTATCTTCAGGTGGACAAGTCTTTTGTGGTAATTCTTCTAATTCCATTTCTACTACTACGGCTTTTAAATGAAATAAAATGAAATAAAATGAACAGAATGTTTATAACAAAATTGTCTTCAGTTAAGGGGATCCTATAGTGGAGGCCGAACTTCCTCGACGTCGGTAATTTCAACATTTCTAATCCTGTTTTGTATGTTATATATATATCTATATCTGTCCTTGTCTAACAAGAGGCATCTGTCTTTGTTCGATTGCTGCGCCATCTCTCGCTACACGCAATACTGCTCTTCCATGTCATCATTGCTAGTGCACGTTTGCAATAATGCTTTAGCACAGATAACTTTTTTGTTTATAGCCTAATTCTGACAACGGTATCGTATTTTTGGATGTAATCCGCTGGGCACGCCACAGTCTTTTTGTAACAATACATTGTATAATTTTTATATAAAGCGAATGTTTTCGCAAGTTGACGCATTGCTATATGCAGTTCCTAAAATTATTTTTATTCTCGGTATAAAATCACGTGGTGTGCCCTTTATTTCCGAATATGCTTCAACTTTGGAGAAGGATTTTTAAATCCGTAAAGCCAAAAAAAAAAGATATCTGTGCTAAAAGAAATGTCGGTATTACAGACGACTATAGGATCCCCTTAAGCGTACGATTTTTTTGAATAACAATTTAAAAAGTGGCAAAATTTTCGTCTAAATCTCGAATTTTTTTTTAGAACTGCGCCATTTTGTTAAAAATTAATATTTTAAAAAATCCGTACGCTTAACTGAAGACAATTTTGTTATAAACATTCTGTTCAAATTTCAAGTCATTCGGATAAAAATTGACCGAGATATGCGACCGCCCAGCTTTTTTTGCGGAGGTACACGGCACCACACGCTGAAGGCGCAAATATTAATATTTTTTAATGATTTTTTTTTTACAATATATTTAATATATGTACTTTAAAGAAATGACAAACCAATTTGATTAAATTTATTATTTCTCGCAAAAAAAAATTCATGAAAATAGCATTTTTTTCCGGCCGTCACAGTGGTTTCCCTCCTTAATAAATCGTGATTATATATAATTGATTGTATATATACAACGATTAAACGTTAATCGATTATTTTGCTTTGATTAATTCTACACTGATTAACGATTAATATCATTAATCGATTAAATTAGTCACGATTACATGTATGATGATTGATTAATTTCGATTATTGATTAATGGATTACTTTAATCAACTAAAATTTTAATCGATTAAAGCCCAACTCTGGGTGAATTCAATTTAATAGTTTTTTACTTTTGATTTAAATTAAAGCGATCTTTGTAGTGCTCCTTGACAGTTCGTTCGAATTACCTATTACTTACTACCTCCCTTATGAATTCATTCAATTCCCGCGTAAATTGCAGCCGATTCCCGACTACTGAATAAATTAATCTATTAAATAAATAAGGGTGTTTTAATATCAACTTTCCCCTCAAATGTTGTCAAGGTAGACTCCATGTCAATTCAGATAAAGTCTACGATTCCATTCAATTACTTTTAGACTTCAATTTACGAGATATTTGAAGTTTCATTACCATGACCAACGTACTTGTATTTTATTTAACACAGGCTTTCCAGCAAATATTTACTCATCAATAATTTCAAGTTATCTCTGCTTTTAATAAACAATTGTACTATAAAATAAGATATTTATCTCCCTTCCTTTCCACCCGTTCTAATAACGAAACCTCTCGCCAGTCCCGAGTTACAGTCCGCGGTGTATGCAGACTTCCCCGAAACAATAAAGAAGAGGGCCCTTTTTTTTACGCCGAGGCAGTAGTGCTAAAAGGATAAATAACTATGTTATATAGCGGTTTACATTATTGCTTTCTCATAGAGAAAGCTTTGTTTTCATGGGAAAAAAATTTTTTAGTTGCCGCTGCCAATATGTGTTCAGAATGTTATAAAAGTCGAAAAATTGCATTTTTTAAAAATGTCCGTGTGGTGTCTGTGTGTGTGTGTGTGTGTGTGTGTGTGTGTGTGTGTGTGTGTGTGTGTGTGTGTGTGTGTGTGTGTGTGTGTGTGTGTACGGATTTGATGTCCGTGATTGCTCTAACTTCCGCAAATTTTGAGATATCAGGCTGAATTTTTTTTAATCGATAGAGTATCATGTAAAGGCCATTGCACGTAACAAAGTTTTAGTCACAATCGTAAGGCCGTAAGAAAATAGACCAATCACAATCAATTATTCTCCTTGAGCTCGAAGAATAATCGAGTGTGGTTGGTCTATTTTCTTACGGCCTTACGATTATGACTAAAACTTTGTTACGTGGTATTGAATTTGGCGATGATCGGTAAAGGGGTTCTTTTTTAAATAAAATTTGTAATTTTTGGAGAAATGTCTGTGGTTGCTCTAACTTCCGCAAATTTTGAGATATCGATCTATTTCTATTTCTATTATATTTCTCAGTTTTTTCTACCCCTATTTCATATATAATTCTTTAAGATTTGATTGATTAGATCCAGTTTTATAAGCTCTTATGCTTGTACGTATCGCTCAAAATTTCGAACGGCTGTATCTCAAGAACTAATCAACCAAATTTTAAAGAATTATATATGAAATAGAGGTAGAATTAGAAAAAATTGCCAATATAATAAAAAAGTGTGCAAATTATAAACTTGATTTTTTGCTTTCTATGTAGGGGAGACCGGGGCCGGTTGTGACATTTTTTCTATAAAGTGTCTCAACTCTTTGATTATGTTGTTCTTATAAATGAATCTAGGCTTGCTAGATTCAGTAACTAATCGGGATTTAAATTTAATAATAATTTTATCTAACCGCTCATTAGAAATTATATAAATTAAAAAATTCTGAAAAAAGAGACATGTAACTTTTTACCCCACACCAGGGGCTGGTTGTTACACCACACAAGGTAAATTGTTACAACAAAAAAACAAATGTAATCTCAAACTTTTTATTAAGAATAATCATGGTTTGTCTTCTTAATTCGAACAAAAATGAAATATTATTGTTTGTAACGAATTACAAATTGTGACAAATCATAAATTAATTGTGGTTTGTCACAACCTGCCCCGAGAAAATGTCACTTTTAGCCCCAACACCAAAACTAACCTCTTAAGATTAAATATTAAAACACAAATATTTGTAAAGCTTATAAAAGTAAGGTTTATTGTAAACAGAAGGAATTAGAGAGTATATACCACAACATACACATTTTCGGTTAGCTACCGTTGGCACTGTAACAACCTACCTCTGTAACAACCAGCCCCAGTCTCCCCTATATATGGTTTCCCCGAAATTTCAAACGGCTATATCTCAAGAACTATTCAACCAAATCTTTTATATATGAAATAGGGGTAGAAAAGACTGAAGAATACAATAGAATTAGAAATAACCTGATACCTCAAAATTTGCGGAAGTTAGAGCAGCCACAGACATTTATCAAAAAATTCAAAAAAATTTATAAAGAAAGAACCCCTTTACCGATCACCATCAAATTTAATACTAACTTTCCTTTAATAAAATTATAATTTTAAAATATTACTTTTTCTAAATAGTGTTATCTATATTCTTTATAATAATATTTTTTACAAAATATTTTTTACAAAATAAAAGGTAGTTAAAACATTAAGTATATGTGTACATACATTAATTAGAAAACATACTATATAATATTAATAGAAATAATGTACACACCACAGAAAAATTATATATAATAAATCTACAATTAAGTATGTTGACGTGTTGATAATGGTTTACAATATAAAGTATAACCATGCACCACTGATTCTCCACTGTATAAGACCATCACACCATATCAATTATATTAGCCGTTTGGCTATACACTAGCCATCCAATTAATATCCCTTTTACATATATATGCAGTTTCCGATATATTTTAGGAGTGCCTAACTCTTTCAACGTATTGTCTATAGTAGCAAGTCTTTTTATAAACATCCGCATTCTCTAGACTATGTTAGATAAAAAAATACAATTTATATATTTGTTGTAAATTGTATTTATGTCAAAATTTTTAGATAATTATATTTTTGTTATAAGAATTTATAATAGATTAACAGAAAACCTTTTATAAATTAATATAACAATAAGTTGAATATATATGTGCAATGTGTATATATACCTTGTGTTGATATGAACTCGTAATAATAGATATAATGCTGGCAAGTAAGTATTTAAAGAAAGATTAGATTTAAAATTGTAATAAACCATTTTTCTATTTTAAATCTTATCACTATACATAATACCAAAGATAACCGTGAACGATCCATAATGTCACATTATAGAAAATATTTAAATAAGTTTTTTTTAGAGTACTATGAATGCCTAAACCGAGAATGTTAAAGGTCAAGAACAGAGGATAGAGCTTCTTCTGTAGTAGTCACCATGTTCACCACAATCGTATAGACGGAGAGCTGGCTACATAAAAATGCAAGGTATAAGGTACATGAAATATTTATAGCTAGAGAGGTTCCATTAGCACTCCCGGACACTGAGTGACCAGTCTGCCTGCGCGCTTAGGAAGATTAAGGCGGGGGCGGACGGTCAAAAATGACAAATTTTACAAGGAAAAAAATGATAAAGCTCAGGGATAAAAATTATAGGAATGTTAAGTATTTGTTGCTACGAAAAGCGGGAAATTATTGGCAGACGATTTCGTGGAAGAGAAAGCGCCGGCAGACTGCAACAAAGCGGCGTTAACTTTTGTGAAAAAAAAATGATAAGCTTCATGATTAAAAATTATTGGTAATAATTACTAAACTGTTAACGAAGCTATGTGCTAAATGGCAGACGAAAAAACTGAAGACAACATCGAGGCAGACTGTGATGAAGAGCGCGGTTTCGATCGCGCTTAACGAGTTAGTTCCGTACGATGCGTTACTACGATATGTAGTAGGGGAGCCCAGAGTGCTAAATGGGGATTTACTCGAGCGTCGTAGGAACCTATTGGATTTTGAAGATTAGATGGTAGAAAGAAAAAAAGGTTATATAATGTACACCCTTTCACCGGTGGGGGAAGCGTCTACAGGTTTTCAAAAATGTAAAAAAAAATAGTCACATGAAAATACTCGAGCGCGTCAGATATTGATAGTGTATACGCCCCACGTGTCTCTGATATTGGAGGTATGTTAATCTGCCGGTTTGCATGGTGGAGGTGGCTGTACGGAAGGGTTGAAAACGGGGAAAAAAAAAATTTATTCGAGCGCGTCAGATATTCAGAGGGGATGTTAAGTGAACCCGAAAGAAGCTCCCATTCAAAAGACTGACGATTCGGACATGACGCAAGCTTATGGCGGCTTCTTGATAATGCAAAAAAAAATCGCCATTTTGAAATACTCGAGCGCGTCAGATTATTATACAGGTGATTCAGCTTGATGTCCTAGTCGTGCTGACCCATAATCTGACGATTATTTGGAGGGATTTTCTTAATCTGACAAATTAAAAAAAAATTGTTAAATTAAAAAAATTTTTTTTTTTAAATTACTAAATGTGACAAATAAAATGCATGGAAAATAGAATGCAAATAAAAAAATCTATTTCTTTCAATTATGATATATGCAGAAAAAAATAGTAAAATGCAAAAAAAAACTTTAAAAAAATTTTTTTAAATCTTTATCTTCATCCGTGGAAAATACATACAAAATACACACTTTAGAGTATCATCACTCATCGTCGTATTAGATAATTACTAACACAAATATTATAATATTTAAACAGACAAACAAGCTAGAGCGTTGTACTGCCACGAACGCGTGTGATCAGCTGTGATGGTGTCATGGCGACGGAAAGTAGTGTGGGGACGGTGCGAGAGAGTAAGAGATCGAGAAAAAGTGAAAGGGAAATAGAGGCGTGGAGTGGGGAATACATGCTTCACTACAGCTGCACGCACTAAACTTTTCTGACGATTTGTGCTGCTTCGGCTTGTGGAAATCGGCAGATTATATTTTTTCCGTTATTCTTGAATTATTTCCTTCAAAATAAAAAAAAATTCGACCGCGCTCGAGAATGTCAAAGTGACGTTTTTTTTTTGCAAGTTCGTGACCCTCCCACTCCCTTACGTCACGCTCAAATCGTCAGATTATTGAAATGCACACTTTTCAGCATGTTATTAACCCACCTTACCTTAATCTGACGCGCTCGAGTATTTCTAACGATCGATTTTTTTTTACTATTCTGATCGGCTGCCCTAGACGCGCGATCCTATATTAAGGGCTTATATATAGTGGAGGTACTCAACAGAGTGCAAGGTATCCCCCTATATGTTAATCTGTCGCGCTCGAGTAAATCCCAAAATCCCCTCTTGGGCTCCCCTACTAATGTTATTTTGTTAATTATATTATGTCGACAATAAGATAACAATTTCTATATTATATATATATATAATAAGTGCTAAAAGATATGTTTAACATTAGAATAATTTTTTTATTAACAAAAAAATACTATAAAAAATTGTTATAGACTTATCCTATTTCGCTGTTTGCATCGGATTCATCGTACTGCATATCTTCTTCGCTTTCGCAATCGATATCATCCTCAGATTCGATTTCGTTGATATCTGCTGAAAAACGACATTAAAAATTAAAAATGACTATTAACAAATATGAGATTGAAAGCGTGTGCAAAGATTTGTACCTTCAGACTGTTCTTGATCAATAACAACGTCTTTAACACTAGATGGTATCTGAGGTCCATCGAACCATCGGAACTGGTATTTGGAGTTGATTATCACCCATCCGCAGTCTTCTGGTACCAAAAAAGTCGGAATTTTCTTGTGAGCGTGGCTCCATAATCTGGCGATATACATAGATCTTAAGAATTGCGGTCTTAATTCAGCTGCACAAGGAGGTATCGATGAAGCGTCAAAATTTTGTAGGTGACTTTTTTGGTACCAGAAGACTGCGGATGGGTGATAATCAACTCCAAATACCAGTTCCGATGGTTTGATGGACCTCAGATACCATCTAGTGTTAAAGACGTTGTTATTGATCAAGAACAGTCTGAAGGTACAAATCTTTGCACACGCTTTCAATCTCATATTTGTTAATAGTCATTTTTAATTTTTAATGTCGTTTTTCAGCAGATATCAACGAAATCGAATCTGAGGATGATATCGATTGCGAAAGCGAAGAAGATATGCAGTACGATGAATCCGATGCAAACAGCGAAATAGGATAAGTCTATAACAATTTTTTATAGTATTTTTTTGTTAATAAAAAAATTATTATAATGTTAAACATATCTTTTAGCACTTATTATATATATATATAATATAGAAATTGTTATCTTATTGTCGACATAATATAATTAACAAAATAACATATCGTAGTAACGCATCGTACGGAACTAACTCGTTAAGCGCGATCGAAACCGCGCTCTTCATCACAGTCTGCCTCGATGTTGTCTTCAGTTTTTTCGTCTGCCATTTAGCACATAGCTTCGTTAACAGTTTAGTAATTATTACCAATAATTTTTAATCATGAAGCTTATCATTTTTTTTTCACAAAAGTTAACGCCGCTTTGTTGCAGTCTGCCGGCGCTTTCTCTTCCACGAAATCGTCTGCCAATAATTTCCCGCTTTTCGTAGCAACAAATACTTAACATTCCTATAATTTTTATCCCTGAGCTTTATCATTTTTTTCCTTGTAAAATTTGTCATTTTTGACCCTCCGCCCCCGCCTTAATCTTCCTAAGCGCGCAGGCAGACTGGTCACTCAGTGCCCGGGAGTGCTAATGGAACCTCTCTAGCTATAAATATTTCATGTACCTTATACCTTGCATTTTTATGTAGCCAGCTCTTAGACTAGTATATAGTTTTTACCGTAAACTGACATCTGTTCGACTGTTTTGAGCCGATACATAATTTGTTAACAAGGAGACAGAATAATACATAGATCAATGCATTAGCGTTATACATTATTTAACTTTCTCCTATACGTACACAATAACATAGTACGTAGTCGATCTATGTCTCTTGACCATTAATGCTAATAATGATAAAATGGTTCTTACTTGCAAACATTTCTCAATTAAGATGATTAACTTTGTATTAAAATTTTTATTAAAATTATATAAGAGATAAAGTGGGTATAAATTTATGATAAATAACAAATCAATTTGTAAACGTACATGACTCCATGATCAATATGCATTAATATTTTAAATAAAAAAGAAATCCTTTATTTCATATAGATATTACTTAATATTCATCAATAAGGTTATAATTCACAAATGCTAAAGGAGCTCTTGTTTAATAGAAATGGATGCATACAATTAATATATAATATAAATTAATGTGATAAATGTATACAAGGCATTAATATAAGGATATATAAAAAATAATAAATTAATTGTAATTATTTACACTTTATATAACTTTAAAAACTACATAACATTAAATAGAAATATTGAATAATAAATTGGAAAAAGAATGAAAAATTTCATAATTGCATATATGAGCCTTACTACTTGCTGTAATATGTTCTATTATCTCTCTTCATTTCGATCCATACAGGAATAAAATTCATTTGCGCCATAAAAATAATAGTGGTGGGAGTCCAGATGAAGAACTAAAGGGAAATATCAAACAGAAATATTATTATTGGAAATTTTGCAACTTAGTAAACTAAGTTTCTGTATAGAAGTATGAATGATATGAATGATTAACCTTGCGAATAAAGTCATAACCAAAATAAAATAGCCCCCATCCGGTAAACTTCAATGGCCGTAATAATATTTGTAAAACAAATTGGTAAATCTGTGTTACATTGTAATGTAATTCTTATTTTAATATACTTAAATGAAAATTATTTTGAATCAAGAGGTAATTATATATAGAAGACTTATCTCACCTCTTCGCGAACTTCCGTAAAATAAATAAGATTTGTTAATTTATGGATAATGTTCTTGGTCCTTTGTGCCTGAAATAATATAAAATTAAGTATCTCCTTACATTTTTATAATTGCATTGTTATCAATAAAAAAATCTATATTTTTATATAAAACATAAATTAATATTATAATTAATTTTTTTAAATAGTGTTATATTTACAATAATAATATTTTTTGTAAAACGGGAGGTAGTTAAAACACTAAATATATATATAAATATATAAATATATAAATATATAAATATATATATATAAATATATATGTGTGTATATAAATTAATTAAGAGACATATATAAAACTATGTATAACATATATAACATATAACTACGTTAACTATATAACATACATATATAAAATTTTATATTTTATTACTGGAAAGAAAATTTTGTAGTTGTAATATTAATATTTGTTTTAATGTAATTGTTATTTACAATTATTAATCTTCAAGAAAGATTAAAGAATTATATTATTTGTTATGTAACTTCTTTGTAACTTATAAAAATGATTTTTTTAAATGAAGAAGTGTTTACCTTAGCGCTAACGCTTTCGCAAATGTGATTCAGTGATATAAGTTTCATAAAAAGTATGAAAAACCACATCGTACTAGAAAGAAGTATGTTTAATGTCATATTATTTTTGGCCATTTCTTTCAGGTGTAATATCGTGTAATATTCAAAATAAAACATTCCATTTAAGGCAACGAAACAGCATATCATTTGCAAAGTCATTTGTATTCCGTAGAAATTATTTATATCGCGAGCTGTTCGGCAAAGTTCCAAATGGAGATGTCTAAAAAGATATTATTTTAATAAAATAACAAATAATTATTAAACATATACATGTATTTGTTACATAATCTATTATTTTCAAAATACATTATACATATACATATATCGCGTTAGTTAAACGGATTAAGGTGATTGGGCCAAGTACCGTATGAGTCGATATAAGGTCTAAATTTTTTTTAAGAAAAACCCTTTTTTATGCATATATTCTAAACACTTGTATAATTACTAGTTTTATAATGTAACTTTTCATTCGATCATGTATCAATTCATCTACTGATAAATGTAAACAGTTCAAGATTTGACTTCAGTTGACATTCGTACATACAAGAGAAATGTCGGCAATGTCGCGACATTGCATCTCTTCGCTGTAGGCAGCTATCATGCCAGTGCCATGTGTTTGAGTGAGGTTATGTATTGTGTTTATGTTGAAAAATAATGGAAGGTAACAAACAATTTCGATAACGGGAGATTTGCTTGCAAAAGAATAGTGCTGTGGAAAGAAAACACTACACGGCGCGGCGTTGCCACATGTTCACGTCGCGTACAGCTGATCGAAAGGCCGACAAGAAACGCGACAATTCATCAACTTTTGATTGAATTTTTGGCCTTATTACACGTCAACGTCGTTTTGTCTTATACTTAACAAGTGCTAGAAGAATCAAATAATGTTATTTTCAGTTTTTTGAACTTGTTTCTTTACAGACAGTGAGTGAAATTCTCGAAAAATGTATGTTTCCGGTACAATTTCCCATAAAACCTATGTTAAAAATGCCAACTTTGAGATTTAATATCTCAAAAACTAGACGTCAGATCTTCTAAAAATTGCAAATTTAAGCGTATTTAGGTTTTCTTTATAACATATTTTTAATTCAGATTTTTTTCTTTGACATGCTCTGATGGCCCAATCACCTTAAGGCGATTAGAGCTGAATTTTTATCGAAAGATTTATCATGTTGTGAAACAGAATAAAAGTTAAATTTACTTTTTCTATATATATTACATAAATTAGAAAATTTGCAATTTACATTACAGTCCATAATATGTGTTTGCGATTCTTAGCGTTTCGAACATAGTGGCCATTAACGACAAGAAATTGTCTCCACTTGCATCTTAGTCCACAGTCTTCTGTTTCTGATAGTTGCTTAATATGATTGTTTATTTTATCTAACCTATCACCGATATGTCTATAATTTAAGAAATATTTAGAAAAAGCGCAAAAAATTTTTAGGCATAACAGAATTAAAACAAAAAAATTGTCCACTTATTATTTTCTTTTACATCAAATTTTTAATTTTATAGATACAGAAGTGTATTACAAACTTCTGAATATGTATGTACATACATGCTAAGTTGGATAATGCAAATAAATGCTTATTTATGAAATATTAACATACAATAATTTAATCTATTTTTGTGTATTCGCTGATTATAACAAAATAAGACTTGCAAACCTTAGAAGAAGAATAAACGTTATTTCCGTGATGCTGTTAACGTATACAGCATATGTCATAACGAAAGGGATAAATATGGCCCTTGTATCATTGTGTACTACTATGCACAATAAAGAATCCAAAGTGCACGTTGTGCAGATTATTAAAAACCATATAATTAACACCTTTCTTGTCAAATTTCTCATTTTATGGTATTCTTTGGGTATACCGAGCTCTTCTAATGTATCATCCACAAGCTCTAACTTCCTTATATACTGCCGGTATTTCTGAGGATAACAGCAGCCAGAAAATTTATATAACTAGAAGATTTTCTCTTGATTTAATATACATAAGGCATATACCCAGACAACAATTATACCTAATAATGATAAAGCACAGCGTACACGATACAAATTTTATTAAAATTATACATTAAATTATGTAAGTAAAATGCATTAAAAATTCATTAGTTGATTTCACCTTTAACTTCAATAAAGGGGTAAATTAATATATAAAATGTATTTCAAAGATAGAAAAATTTATCATATTTTTATCATATTTTTAAATAAATTAAATGAGTAATGTTGAAATTAGTTATTTTTGTATTCTAGATTGTGCTATCGAGGAGCTTTGTGAGCGAAGGTTTCTACTTGCACACTTAAAAACTATAAGGAACCAATGTGCAGGTTTCTACTTGCACACTTAAAAACTATGAGAAAGCAATGTGCAAGTTTTTACTTGCACACTTTTTGTTTTATTTTAGATATCATACTTTATTAAAACATTGATAAAATAAAATTCGTACCTCGTGTTCGCAAATGGTGATAATTATGGATATTACTGCTGCGAACAAATTTGTTGTTACCATAAAAATTGATAGTAAACCATTAAACACTTCTCTCAGCGAAAACAGAATCGTCGTATAATAAAACGCATAAGCATAAACACTCCACACAGTTAATATATAGACAGTACTTAAACAATATCTTGGCTGGTTTAAAGGATATCTAAGAACTCCAAAACCTAAAAAAAAGGCGGCTAAGGAAATGGGATTTAGCGTCTTTTCTAAAGTATCAACCATAATGGAGACTCGCAATTCTATGTGCTAACTGTTAAAGTTCTCAAGTTGAAGCGTTTATATTGTGCAAACGTCACATTTATCACTATGATGAAAGGACTATATTTGATTATATCGCAAATGTCTTTAAATCATTAAACGATAGCACAGTTGAGATAATCGATCTGCGTACGAGATAATCGATATGCACTTATTTTTTAATTGCATTTTGCACGTTTTCTATACATATTTTCTTACGGTGCATAAAACGTTAAAATAACATAACTAAATTTATTTGTACGTAGACTGACAATGAAAAATTTAATATTGGACTGTTTATATCATTTTTACCTATAATGCGACACACATACACTTAAATAAACATGCAAGTTTTTATATAGCGTGTTCAAAGATAAAATATTAATATATTGATTATTTCAAGACAAATGTTGGTGAAAATAAAATATTGGAAAAATGAAATATTGGTAAAAGTCATGAAAGATAACGATAATAATAAAAACAATAGCAGTCATTTAATAGCAGTTTTTTTGCAATAGTACAATAAATTAATAATACAATTGCACTAAAAGAGAACATACAGAAAAAAGAAATACTTTTTAAATTTATGAAAATATAAACAGAATAGAAAAATACATTCTTATTTTGCAAGAAACCATCGTTGTGCGTTGGATCATGTTATATTCTTTCGAGATATCAATTTGATTATCTCTTCTTAATAGATTACAGATGTCTTAGATACTTTCGACTGGATTATGATGATCACATACGTCATAATTGTCGAAAAAAACTGGAACAAGTGTTAATTAAATTTTATATAACGGCAGTAAAAGATAAAAAATAACAGAAATCGCGCGAGACAAAATTTTATAATAGCTTTTCGAATGTTGATTTGACATATTCATTACAAAATAAAATATATAATAGTAACAATGTTATCTATAAGATGTGATAATAAAATTCATTGACGTATATTTTATAATTTAGTGCATAAGAAAAAGAAGTACATAAAAAGATTCAATAAAATAGATATGTGGAAACAAACTTTTCTTAAAAAGCGATTGCCAAAATAGAAGAGACCTAGTCCAGTGAATTTCAATGGATGATGTATTATTTGTAATGTAAACTGGTAAATTTGCACAGAGTGATTGTTAATTTAGTTTAAACAATTTATTTCAGTTGTCTCTTATTATTGAAACTTATGTTACCTCGTCACTAATGTCAGCATACCGAAGAGAATCTGTTAATCGATGAATTATTGTATTCATTTCATTTGACTAAAACAGGTAATTTGCAATAAATAAATAAGTAATGTATAATACACATGTTATGAATATGCTGTTGCAATAATACCCCAACTTTTTTAAATAATTCTATATACACAAGTATTTAAAAAGGGGGACTATTGCAACATTATATTCTTGAGATCAAATCAATTGCATTACTTTTTCCTTCGATAAACAGTTATCGTGATATTGTAAGCTAAATATTGAAAAAGTTACCAAGTTTTCCTTGAATATCTTAAAAAATATTAGGCAAATAAAAAATGTTTCTCAGACAAAATTTGTTCAAATTAATTAGTAGAAAACGATGATATAATAAAAAATAAGGATTTTCATTTAAAAAATTTGACTTGGACTCTATTGGACTTAACCCGGGCACCGGTCCCAAAATCTAATAAGATTGTTTATTGACCCCGTTCAAACTCCAACTTCATCTGACACATATTTTTTCATCAACCTTTATGAGTTATTCGATCGTAATGTTTTAAATATGACATTCTGTATATACATATCCTTTCTAAAAAAAGGCATGTTAAGTCGATAGTCGAATTTATTGTTGCCGCTTTTCCGCGATGCTGATTGGTTTTCTCGCTGCGCTTACTTCATTTGCAGCTGTCATCGGATATTTTGACAGTTGTGTGTATCAAGAAATTAATAGTGTAATAGTAATAGCATAATGTTAAAGCTAAATAGCGCGCGCGAAGCGCGCGTCTGTGGTGCTAGTTTTATAAATTATGTATGGATTTACCTTCGCGCTGATACTCTCACATACATAACTTAAGCAAAAGAGTCTGGCCATATATAAGGATATCCAGAAACTGATGTCAATCCAATTCAATGGCGACGATATAAATATATATCTCCTCTTATTATATGTAAGAAAATATAACGAAGTAGTCTTGTCAGGCATGCCAAATAAGTTAACATTTCCATAGTCATCTGTATTTTAAACATTGCATTTAATTCGCGAGCAAGTTGACACAATTCCAAATAGAGATGCCTATTCAAACATATAAATTGTTAATTATAAAGAATAAAAAAATAGTGAATTGAGAAAAATTATTTTTTAATCTAAATGAAGATCATATTATCTGAATAAATTCAGCCGAAAATACATCATTTTTACACAATGCTAAATGAGGCCAAAATCAATGATCTATCCAAATACACGTTTGTGTACCGATTTACATTGTGGTCCACAACACGTGTTTGTAATTGTTAATACACATGATATGTCGACAGTACAACTTTTTTCCATGTATATCTTACACATCATGTTCTTCTTTCAACAACAACATCTCATGTGTTCATTTAAATTGTCAAATCTGTTGCCAATGTACCTGCAAAGGAAAAATTGTACAATTCCAAAACTTATGAAGAATGAGCTTAAGATAATTTCAAAACCATTTGTTGCGTATCTCGTTCTAACTAAATAGTAAAGTATTATATATATATATATATATATATATATATACTAAATAGTAAAGTATTATATATATATATATATATATATGTATATATATATGTATATATATATAATACTTTACTATTTAGTCAGAACGAGATACGCAACAAATGGTTTTGAAATTATCTTAAGCTCATTCTTCCTTTGCAGGTATATTGGCAACAGATTTAACAATTTAAATGAACACATAAGATGTTTGTTGTTGAAAGAAGAACATGATACTATTTTAGTTTTTAAATTATATAAATTATATGGATTATATTTATTATAAAATTATAATTTTAGAACATTAATTTTTCTAAATAGTGTATTCTTTATAATAATATTGTTTATAAAATAGGTGGTAGTTAAGACAGTAAATATATGTGTATATAAATTAATTAAGAAATTACATAATATTGTATATAATATTATTATATTAATAGAAATAGTTTAGATATTAATAGAAATAATGTACCCACCATAGAAAAATTATAAATGCTAGATCCACAAGCATGTTGATGTGTTGATAATGGTTTACAATATAAGGTATAATCATGCACCAATAATTCTCCAATATAGAAGACCACCACATCATATCAATTATATTGACTGTTTGGGTACACACTAGCCATCCAATTTAATACCCATTTTATACACACATGCAATAACTTTTGATATATTTTAGGAGTGCCTAACTCTTCCAACGTATTGTCTATAGTAGCAAGTTTTTCTATAAACATCCGCATTTCCTAGATAATATTATGCCAAAGGACAATCCAACATTTATTGTAAATTATATTTATGTAAACATTTTTAGACAATTATATTTTTGCTATAAGAACACTTATAATAGATTAACACACACACACACACAGAGAGTCTTTTATAAATTAATCTAACAATAAGTCGAATATATGTGGCGTACATATACCTTGTGTTGATATGAACTCATAATAATAGATATAATGAGGACGAGGACGTTCATTAGAATATTGATTAGAGTAAATGTTGCCAAGAACCACTTTTCTACTTTAAATCCTACTACTACATAATAAAAAACATAACCGTAAACGATCCACAATGTCACATTATAAAAAATATTTAAATAAGGTTTCTTCAGAGTATGAATGCCGAAACCGAGAATGTGAAAGATCAAGAACAGAGGATGTACAGCTTGTTCTATAGTAGTCACCATGTTCATGTTCATCACAATCGTCATTTCTACCATAAACTGACAGTTGGACCTGTATCCAGCCGATATATAACTCGTTATTAAGGCGATAGAATAATACATAGATCAATGCATTAGCTTTATATTATATCTAATGCGGGGTCTACAATGCGAGTCGTAGGTCGTGGATCGTGGGAGGTTGACCAATCACAGTTGATTATTCTCCTCAAAATCGATTGCGATTCGTAAATTTCTTGCGACTCACGACTTGTGACTCGCATTGTAGACCTCGCATATCTTTTCCCTAATTATACACAATGACCAATGACATAGCCGATCTAGTGTCTCTTGACACTATTAATGCTAATGATTAAATTGGTTTTAGCTTGCAGACACTGCTCAATTAAGGTATCTAACTTCGTATTAGAATTTTTATGAAAATTATAGTATTAGAGGTAAAGTGGCTATATATTTATAATAAAAAGAAATTGATAAGAAATCAATTCATAAGCTTATATGTCTCGTTGATCAAGCATTAACATTTCAAATTAAAAGAATCCTTATATTTAATATGTTATTTAATATTCCTCAATCAAGATATAATTTATAAATGCTAAAATAAGAGTTCTTATTTAACAGAAATAGATGTATACAATTCGTAGACAATATAAATTGATGTGACAATATAAATAAATGTACATGAAATATTAACTCGACATATAAAAAATATTAAATTAATTGTAATTATTTACACTGAATATTTTATAATTCAATATATTTATTTATAGCTTTAGATTACAATATTAAATAGAAATATTGAATAATAAGTTAGAAATTGAGTGTGATAAATTTCACAATCGCATATATTTCACGCTACTTGCTGTAGCTACATTTCTTTGTTCCATACAGGAACAAAATCCATTTGCGCCATAAAAATAACGATGGTGAGAGTCCAGACGAAAAACTGAAGAGAGATAACAAACAGAAATATTATTATTGGAAATTTTGCAACTTAGTAAGCTAAAATTCTGCATAAAGGTAGGAATAATATTAAAGATGATTAACCTTACGAATAAAGGCGTAGCTAAAATAAAATAGTCCCCAACCGCTAAACTTCAATGGCCGTAATGATATTTGCAAAACAAACTGATAAATCTGTGTTACATTATAATGCAATTCTTATTTTAATTTAAATAAAAATTATTTTGAATCAAGAGATGGATTATATAGAAAACATTTCACCTCTTCGCGAGCTTCCGCAAAACAAATGAGATTTGTTAATTTGTGGATAATGCTCTTGGTCTTGTGCGCCTGAAATGATATAAAATTAATTATATTTGTTTACATTTATAATTGTATTGTTTTTAATAACAAATTGGTATTTTTACATAAAGCAGAAATTTCTGAATCTGTTTTATTACCGCAAAGAATTGTTTGCAATGTTAACGTTTATTTCAATTTGATTGTTATTCACAATTATTAATCTTCAAGAAAGATTTAAGATTATGTTATTTGTTATGTAACTTTTTTATAATTTGCAAAAATGATTTTTTTCAATTAATATGTTTACCTTAGCGCTAACGCTTTCGCAAATGTGATTCACTGATAGGAGTTTTGTTAAAAATACGAGAAACCATATCATACTAGGAAGAAATGTGTTTAATATTATGTTACTGTTTATTTCTTTTAGATGTAATATCGTGTAATATACAAAGTAAAACCCTCCGTTTAAGACAACGAAATAGGTTATCATTTGCAAAGTCATTTGTACTCCGAAGAAACCATTTATATCACGAGCTGTTCGGCAAAGTTCCAAATGGAGATGTCTAAAAAGATATTATTTTAATAAACAAATAATTATTAGAAATATATTTGTATATATTAATCTATTATTTTTAAAATACAATATGTCTATATATCGCGTTAGTGTCTTACAATTAGACGAATTAGCGCGATTAGAGCTGATTTATCGAAAGATTTATCACGTCGTAAAACAGAATAAAAGTTATATTTATGTTTATTTTACATGAATATTAGAAAATTTGTAATTTACATTACGATCCATAATATGTGTTTGCGATTCTTAGCATTTCGAACGTTGTAACCATTAACGACAAGAAATTTTTTCCACTTGCATCTTAGTCCACAGTCTTCTGTTTCTGATAGTTGCTTAATATGATCGTTTATTTTATCTAGCCTTGCACCGATATGTCTATAATTTAAAAAATATTTAGAAAAAGCGTAAATTTCTTTAGGCGTAACAAAGTAAAAACATGAGAAACCTATTCGTCTATTATCTTTGTTCGCATAAAATTTTTAATTTTATAAATACAGAAGTGTATTACAATATAACATTAACATACAATAATTTAATGTATTTTTTTGTATTGTACTTGATTTAATATATTTATTTTGAGAAGGTAAGAATTTATCAAGTTAAATTATCTTAATTAAATTACTTTAATAATACTCGCGGTAAAATGATTATAACAAAATAAGATTTACAAACCTTAGAAGAAGAATAAACGTTATATCCGTGATGCTGTTAACGTACATAGAATAAGACATAACAAAAGGCAGAAATATGGCTCTTGTATCATGGAATATTCCTATACACGCTAAAAAATCCGAAGTCCATGTTACGCAAATCATTAAAAACCATATAATCAACGCTTTTCTTGTCAAATTTCTCATTTTATGGTATTCTTTGGGTATACCGAGCTCTTCCAATGTATCATCCACAAGATCTAACTTCCTTGTATACTGCAGGTATTTCTGAGGATATCAGCAATCAGAAAATTTATAAAACTAGGAGACTCTTCTTCTGATTTAATATACTTAATATAGGGGAGACCGGGGCAAACTCGACACAATTTTTTCAAAGGCAATTTTTAACAATTAATTAAAATTTTCAAGCAAATTTAATGGTATACATTTAAAGAGTGTTCCTTCAGGTACAAAATTGCTTAAGGAAATTTTGCTATACATTGCTTAGTTTTGCTCCCAGGAAAGGAAAAGTGACGCAAAGACAAATTTTCAAATTGAAAAATGCCGGGGCAAACTTGACACTTTGCCTGATCGACACAATTTGATCTGGAACTTATTTTTTATTGTCTGAAACTAAACATACATTGTTTATCGTGTATTTAAAAAGTACAAAAATTCGGAATTAAGTAAAACAATCGTTGGAAATAATGAGAACAGAAATTGTTAAACATTCAATTATTTTCATCTAAACTCATGTCTGAAAAACAATTTATGCAAATAAATTCGCGATTAGACGTGCACACACATTTGTCATGAGCTATATATAGCTGCATGATAAGCATCGTTTGTTATTGGGAGCTGATAAAACGGCGTGGTGTCGACTTTGCCCCGAACGTCGTTTTTCACTTTTGTTACTCCAAAAATATAAAAATTTTGAAAATATGCAAAAACTATTATCAGATTCATATAAAGCATCGAATTTCCTATCAAAATCACTTACCGGTAGATTCGCAAGAGTAAAGCTTGATAAAAGAGTAGAAATTTTCGAGGGATCAGAAAAATTACTTTTTACCATCAAAAACGCTTATGTCGCGCTAAAAATTACACCATAACTCAGAATGTCACCAAATTCCATTGATAATACTGGCACATAAAGACGCATTTACAGTAGGAAAGGCAAGTTTCTACGATAGATTTAAATTGGCAAAAAGCCTAGTGTCAAGTTTGCCCCGGTCTCCCCTACTTATAAGGCATATACTTATATAATGATACACTTAATTGTAAAGCACAGCGTACACAATACAAATTTAATTAAAAATATACATTAAATTATCTAATGCGAAGACCAACATTAAAAACAAAATTCATTAGTTGATTGCACCTTTAACTTCAATAAAGATAAATTAATATATAAAATATATTTCGAAAATAGAGAAATTTATTTTATCATTTTTAAATATATTAAATAAATAATGTTGAAATTAGTTATTTTTACATTCTAGGATGTGCTATTCTATGTTGTTTGTTTTATTTTAGATATCACACTTTATTAAAACATTGTTAAATAAAGCTCATACCTCGTATTCGCAAATGGTGATAATTATGGATGTTATTGTTGTAAGCAAATTTACTGTTATCTCAAAAGATTCTATTAATCCAGTATATACTCCTTCCAAAGACAGATAGGTCGTCACGTAATATAACACATAAGCATAAACACTCCACACAGTTAATATATAGAAAATACTCAAGCGATATCTAGGCTGGTTTAAAGGATATCTAAGAATTCCGAAACCTAAAAGAGAGGCGGCTAAGGAAATAGGACTTAGCGCCTTTTCTGTAGTGTCGATCATTATGGAGACTCTCGCAATTCAATGTGTTAACTGTTAAAATTTTCAAGTTGCAACGTTTATATTGTGCAAACGTCACATTTATCATTATGACGAAATGGCTACACTTAATTATATCGTAAATGTCTTTAAATCATTAAACGATAGCACAGTTGAGATAATCGATCCGCATACAAAGTATATGCACTTACGTTTAAATTGCATTTTGCACTTTCCAAGCATATTTATTTGCGTTATATAAAACGCTAAAATAATGTAATAAAATTTAATTTCGACATAATTTTGATTAAGTTCTTTAAAGAAGTTGATTAATTTTATTATATTATGTTTTATAGTACCAATAAATCGTGTTAATTGAAAAGGAATATGATTACACAATATTATTATTTGCTTTATCTTTTTGAAGTATTACAATTTATATAGATATTTATAATAATGTGTTTATTAATTATTTAAATAAATACATACTTTATGACTATGGTGAAAAACTGAAGGAAATTTACAATATGACGTGTGTTCTTTGTCTTATTTAGTCTTGTTACACGATTATGTAAAGAAATTAATTTTTGCGCTCTAATTTTTTTGTGACTGATATTTGTGACAGAATTTATTTTAAACTAACTGTATGGATTAAACAAATAAAAATGTATATATTGGCTGTAAGAAAATTATTAACAATTATTGAAAACTAAGAGCAAAAAATTGTAGCCGATATATAACTCGTTATTAAGGCGATAGAATAATAGGGGAGACCGGGGCTAAACAGTCCGTTTTTTTTCGGTGCCGATTTTTAACAACAAAATAAATAATGGTAGTTAAAAGTGGTATACCACTGTAAAGAGTGAACCTTTAGCTACAAAATTTATATAGGAAATTTTTGTCTACGTCGCTTTGTTTAACCGGTATAGAGCAAAAACGACAACGGTGGAAAAATTGAAATCTCAAAAATGCCGGGGTATAACAGTCTGCACTGCATTTTCAATACATATACGTACATCTAATCCTAAAAAATAATAGGATACATGCAATAATTGTTTTTTAAGAGAAAAATATAAAAATTTATTTAAAATTTTTATGCGAAACATTATTAAAAAATAGTTACGAGGGTTCCTCTTTCCGCAGAAGTCACTCGCCCGACTTGTTTCACTCCTCGACGTCCGATGACTCTATTCGGTGTCTGAACGGTTGTAATTCCCGTCTCATCCATATTCCATATGCAGTGAGCCCGAAAATGCCTTGGAAATGCACCCGAACTGCTTACTGACCGATTAGCCCCAAACACAAGTTTCAGGTTTGATCGCCCACGAAATATTAGACATCAACGATAATGAAAAAACTACACTGGATTCGTGTTCAGCATGCATTACTCTTTATAATCACGTACCTCGAGATTTGGAGAGCAAATATTATTGCAGATATTACAAAATTTCCACGCGCAGAAAATGTAACTTTCACCTTTCGAAAACACGTTTGCCTTCGTAAAAATCATAACACGGCAGGTAATCTGCCGAAACTCCGTTGGTCACATGGGTACTATAAGCAGCGTTTACAATGTTAATAGCGAGTTCGCACAATATACAGGTTCCGAGATATTTGATTAGACGTATTTACCCCGTAGACGTTTTAACCCCGGTCTCCCCTACATAGATCAATGCATTAGCGTTATATTATATCTAACTTTTCCGTAAACATACACAATGACCAATGACATAGCCTAGTGTCTCTTGACACTATTAATGCTAATGATTAAATTGGTTTTAGCTTGCAGACACTGCTCAATTAAGGTATCTAACTTTGTATTAGAATTTTTATGAAAATTATAGTATTAGAGGTAAAGTGGCTATATATTTATAATAAAAAGAAATTTATAAGAAATCAATTTATAAGCTTATATATCTCGTTGATCAAGCATTAACATTTTAAATTAAAAGAATCCTTATTTGTATGTGTATTTATTGCGTTTCCCCACAGGGTTTACAAGGCGTTTTTTTTTTTAAATGAGTAACGTTCCCAAACCTCTTACAAACTCCGAACTCATATCAAAAACACACAGAATCAAAGCTTAAATTCAAAGAAAAATATAACTCCCCCGTGCCTGGCCATGACCTTACAATTTATTACCCTCCCTCCCCCTCTTCTTCATCATCTTCTCCCTGGGCTTCGTCTTTCGTCCTCCTTCCTTCTCGTTACGGCTCTCCTCTATTTGGCCCATTCTTTCTTTCCCTTATCCCCCAATTCCTCGTCCGACTCCATGAGGAGTTTCTCCTCCATCCCTTTTGTTAATTCGTCCTCCTCCGTTCTCCCTGTACTCCTATGCCCCTCCAGTCTCCTTTCCATTCTCCCTTCTCTCTCCTCCCTCTCCCTATCTCTCCTTTCCACTGACTTGTCCTCCTGAATCTTTACTCCTATGTCATTCCCTGCCCTTCTCCTCGCCTCCAGGAAAAGAATCCTTATTTAATATGTTATTTAATATTCCTCAATCAAGATATAATTTATAAATACTAAAAGAGCTCTTATTTAATATAGAAATAGATGTATACAATTCGTAGACAATATAAATTGATGTAACAATATAAATAAATGTATATGAAACATTAACGTGACATATAAAAAATATTAAATTAATTGTAATTATTTACACTGAATATTTTATAAATCAATTTATTTATTTATAGCTTTAGATTACAATATTAAATAGAAATATTGAATAATAAGTTAGAAATTGAGTGTGATAAATTTCACAATCGCATATATTTCACGCTACTTGCTGTAGCTACATTTTTTTGTTCCATACAGGAACAAAATCCATTTGCGCCATAAAAATAACGATGGTGAGAGTCCAGACGAAAAACTGAAGAGAGATAACAAACAGAAATATTATTATTGGAAATTTTGCAACTTAGTAAGCTAAAATTCTGCATAAAGGTAGGAATAATATTAAAGATGATTAACCTTACGAATAAAGGCGTAGCTAAAATAAAATAGTCCCCAACCGCTAAACTTCAATGGCCGTAATGATATTTGCAAAACAAACTGATAAATCTGTGTTACATTATAATGCAATTTTTATTTTAATTTAAATAAAAATTATTTTGAATCAAGAGATGGATTATATAGAAAACATTTCACCTCTTCGCGAGCTTCCGCAAAACAAATGAGATTTGTTAATTTGTGGATAATGCTCTTGGTCTTGTGCGCCTGAAATGATATAAACTTAATTATATTTGTTTACATTTATAATTGTATTGTTTTCAATAACAAATTGGTATTTTTACATATAAAGCAGAAATTTCTGAATCTGTTTTATTACCGCAAAGAATTGTTTGCAATGTTATCGTTTATTTCAATTTGATTGTTATTTACAATTATTAATCTTCAAGAAAGATTTAAGATTATGTTATTTGTTGTGTAACTTTTTTATAATTTGCAAAAATGATTTTGATTCAATTAATATGTTTACCTTAGCGCTAACGCTTTCGCAAATGTGATTCACTGACATGAGTTTTGTTAAAAATACGAGAAACCATATCATACTAGAAAGAAATGTGTTTAATATTATGTTACTGTTTATTTCTTTTAGATGTAATATCGTGTAATATTCAAAGTAAGACCCTCCGTTTAAGACAACGAAATAGGTTATCATTCGCAAAGTCATTTGTACTCCGAAGAAACCATTTATATCACGAGCTGTTCGGCAAAGTTCCAAATGGAGATGTCTAAAAAGATATTATTTTAATAAACAAATAATTATTAGAAATATATTTGTATTTATTAATCTATTATTTTTAAAATACAATATGTCTATATATCGCGTTAGTGTCTTACAATTAGACGAATTAGCGCGATTAGAGCTGATTTATCGAAAGATTTATCACGTCGTAAAACAGAATAAAAGTTATATTTATGTTTATTTTACATGAATATTAGAAAATTTGTAATTTACATTACGATCCATAATATGTGTTTGCGATTTTTAGCATTTCGAACGTTGTAACCATTAACGACAAGAAATTTTTTCCACTTGCATCTTAGTCCACAGTCTTCTGTTTCTGATAGTTGCTTAATATGATCGTTTATTTTATCTAGCCTTGCACCGATATGTCTATAATTTAAAAAATATTTAGAAAAAGCGTAAATTTCTTTAGGCGTAACAAAGTAAAAACATGAGAAACCTATTCGTCTATTATCTTTGTTTGCATAAAATTTTTAATTTTATAAATACAGAAGTGTATTACAATATAACATTAACATACAATAATTTAATGTATTTTTTTGTATTGTACTTGATTTAATATATTTATTTTGAGAAGGTAAGAATTTATCAAGTTAAATTATCTTAATTAAATTACTTTAATAATACTCGCGGTAAAATGATTATAACAAAATAAGATTTACAAACCTTAGAAGAAGAATAAACGTTATATCCGTGATGCTGTTAACGTACATAGAATAAGACATAACAAAAGGCAGAAATATGGCTCTTGTATCATGGAATATTCCTATACACGTTAAAGAATCCGAAGTCCATGTTACGCAAATCATTAAAAACCATATAATCAACGCTTTTCTTGTCAAATTTCTCATTTTATGGTATTCTTTGGGTATACCGAGCTCTTCCAATGTATCATCCACAAGATCTAACTTCCTTGTATACTGCCGGTATTTCTGAGGATAACAGCAATCAGAAAATTTATAAAACTAGGAGACTCCTCTTCTGATTTAATATACTTAATATACTTATAAGGCATATACTTATATAATGATACATTTAATTGTAAAGCACAGCGTACACAATACAAATTTAATTAAAAGTATACATTAAATTATCTAATGCAAAGAGCAACATTAAAAACAAAATTCATTAGTTGATTGCACCTTTAATTTCAATAAAGATAAATTAATATCAGTCAGGAAGAAAAGAGCAATTGAGCCGCAACAGGATGTAAGTGTTGAAAACTATATTATGAATAATTGACAAACGTTTCGGCCCATCATGGGGCCATCCTCAGTGTCGATACATATTCTTAAAAACTAACGCGACAGAACTTAATGTCGCCGACGTGATGCGCCCATGATGGGCCGAAACGTTTGTCAATTATTCATAATATAGTTTTCAACACTTACATCCTGTTGCGGCTCAATTGCTCTTTTCTTCCTGACTGATTTAATCGTATGAGCTTATTGACTTATATAAATTAATATATAAAATATATTTCGAAAATAGAGAAATTTGTTTTATCATTTTTAAATATATTAAATAAATAATGTTGAAATTAGTTATTTTTGTATTCTAGGATGTGCTATTCTATGTTGTTTGTTTTATTTTAGATATCACACTTTATTAAAACATTGATAAATAAAACTCATACCTCGTATTCGCAAATGGTGATAATTATGGATGTTATTGCTGTAAGCAAATTTACTGTTATCCCAAAAGCTGCTATTAATCCAGGAGATACTCCTTCCAAAGACAGATAAATCGTCACGTAATATAACACATAAGCATAAACACTCCACACAGTTAATATATAGAAAATACTCAAGCGATATCTAGGCTGGTTTAAAGGATATCTAAGAATTCCGAAACCTAAAAGAGAGGCGGCTAAGGAAATAGGACTTAGCGCCTTTTCTGTAGTGTCGATCATAATGGAGACTCGCAATTCAATGTGTTAACTGTTAAAATTTTCAAGTTGCAACGTTCATATTGTGCAAACGTCACATTTATCATTATGATGAAATGGCTACACTTAATTATATCGTAAATGTCTTTAAATAATTAAACGATAGCACAGTTGAGATAATCGATCCGCATACAAAGTATATGCACTTACGTTAAATTGCATTTTGCACTTTCCATGCATATTTACTTGTGTTATATAAAACGTTAAAATAATGTAATAAAATTTAATTTCGACATAATTTTGATTAAGTTCTTCAAAGAAGTTGATTAATTTTATTATATTATGTTTTATATTACCAATAAATCGTGTTAATTTAAAAGGAATATGATTACACAATATTATTATTTGCTTTATCTTTTTGAAGTACCTATTACAATTTATATAGATATTTATAATAATATGTGTTTATTATTTATTTAAATAAATACATACTTTATGACTACGGTGAAAAACTGAAGAAAATTTACAATATGACGTACGTTCTTTGTCTTATTTAGTCTTAAGTTACACGATTATGTAAAAAAATTAATTTTTGCGTTCTAATTTTTTTGTGACTGATATTTGTGACAGAATTTATTTTAAACTAACTGTATGGATTAAACAAATAAAAATGTATATATTGGCTGTAAGAAAATTATTAACAATTATTGAAAACTAAGAGCAAAAAATTGTAAGTATTGTTGCGCCCGTGCCGAGACGCCCGGTAGAGGCCCGAAAGGCAGTCGCGAAGCGCTGCGTGACGTCGAGCCTTGACGACGAGCTGTTGCGTTGGTTTGTTTATATATGCCGTCTGAGAGATTCTTCGCTGGGCCTTCGTGTCGAACAGACGTGTTCACGAGCCCTTCGTTGTATTCGCTAATACCCATTAAACGAGTTCCTTTCTATTTGAGAGAGTCTTTATTCCCGGCAACGGGATCGCGCGCCGCGTTCGCGAGTGAGAGTGTGTGAGTGCAGCGAACGCGCGGACGAGCGCAACAGTATTATTGTGTAAAATTAAACGTTATTTATTACATAAATTGCACATTTTAGATTTTAGAATAAGAATTAAATTTTAGAATTAGATTTAAATTTTAGAATAAAATTATTAAGCATAAAAAACAAAAGAAGACAGATATATTGAGATACTATTCATAGATTTTTATAATGACAAATGTTATTTATATCTGACGTTGGAGTTTATCAATTGCCTTGTCAAAAGAAATATTAACGCCATAAGTAATTACGGATCAACTTAAACATGATTTATTTATGAACAGGAAATAAATTATTAATGAAATTTTTGCCGAAATTTATGTTATTATTTAATTAATTTTATTATATTACATTTGTTATTTATTTTGAAAATTGTTAATAAACACTTACAAGTTATCAAGTTATTTTTAACTGCATCATAATGATTACGTACGTTATAACCGTCATACAAAACTGGAATTTTGAAATTTTTTGTAATGACGGCTAAACTCCGACGGGAAAGCGCCCTCATCTAAGCGGAATTAAAAATGTAATTATTTTGATCATTCTGTCCTTATCCTACGAGATATCTGTGCTTGTCAGATTGCAATGCCATGTACACTGCGTGTGTGTACATTTATAAAATCAGTTGGATGAAAAATCTTTCTTATTAGGCTTTCAATCTTAGTTTCAATGGTGCCACGCTGTTCTTTAATCTAGTTCGAGGTGCGGGACATTTTTGATTTGTACACGTAAGCTATATAATTTGTATATAAGCAAACGTTTCTTTGAAGTGACAGCTCTAGGTATAAAAGGTGCAACACCAACTAGTATATTAATAGTATATTGTACACCAAAGGGAGAAAGTTGCGTTTTTCAGACGAGTGTGAAGTTTGCCGCCCGAGTCGAAGGCGAGAGCGGCAAATCACACTAGTCTGAAAAAGCTTTCAACCCAAGGTGCACACGATATTTTTCACAACACTTTTACGGAAATGTTCGACTTCCTGCATGCCTGTAGAGAGGGGCGAGAGTGGCCAATTTCACGCCAGGGCTTACTTTCCTCCCTAGGGAAGAAAATTGAATATCAAGGGCTTACTTTCCACCCTGTATAGCGGGCGGAAAGTTATTACTTTCCGCCCTAGGGAGGAAAATTTTGGTACTTTCTGCCCCGTATAGCGGGCAGAAAGTAAAGTAACGGACAATACAAAATCGAGGAAATAATCCGATCTTCCAATTTGAATATATAATATAATAAGACTTTTTCACAACACCTCCACGGAAAGTTCGACTTTCCATGCCTGTAGAGAGGGGCGAAAGCGGTCAATTTCACGCCAAGGCGGCATAGCGGGCGGAAAGTAACCACTTTCCTCCCTAGGGAGGAAAGTAACAACTTTCCTCCCTGTTTAGCGGGTGGAAAGTGGTCACTTTCCGCCCTAGGGAGGAAAGTGGTTACTTTCCACCCGCTATGTCGCCTTGGCGTGAAATTGATCACTCTCGCCTCTCTCTAGGCATGGAAGTCGAACTTTCCGTAAAGGTATTGTGAAAAATATCGTGTGCACCTCGGGCGAAAGCTTTTTCAGACTCGTGTGATTGCCGCCCTCGCCTTTGGCTCGGGCGGCAAACTTCACACTCGTCTGAAAAACGCTACTTTCGCCCCTTGGTGCACAATATACTATTTCTTTGTAAAAATTATATATAAGATCTAAGCTTAGACCGAAAGCGCTTGTATCTTATTCGAAAACTATTTACATTTCTTTTTGAAATTTTATTATCATTTTAATTTTGTGTTATGTGGGGGGCCTCGCCCCCAACACCCACCCAGGGGCTTTGCTCCTGGACCTCGCATCACTCTATTTTTCTCTTTCTATTTAACGATACGCGCGTATAAACTGTACGTATAGAACACGCACACACTCTACAGGCATTCGTATAAAATTATATATTTTACATAAATACTCGTAAAATTCTAATAATAAACTATAAATTAAATAATAAACTTTAATATTCATTGCTCGACAACTTAGGAGAAAGATATATGCAGCAATCTTTTTTGCAAGCTACCCTATGCACATTACTTCAGCGCGTGTGCGCGATCGATTTTTGTCTTTATACTAAATTGAATTTTCACGATTTCGTCGATTTCAGCATCGCGTAAAATTTTCGTGAGACCCGCGGAAGGAATTGTACAAACATGCCGCGGAAACAGGAGGTAAAAACGGATGCCTTTTCCGTCGTTTTCTGATGATAAAAAAATCGCAAATGGGACTTTCCCGACCACGTTCGTCCCAAGCACTCTGATAGAAAAAGCGATTTTAGGTTCTGAAGCTGCACGATGTCTGGCGTACTTGCAATAAGATACGAGCCGCCGTGTTTCGTGTCGGGCTCAATCTTTGGGAGCATTACAGACCCCTGGATCCCGACAAACGTTATTTGATATCAGGTATAAATATCGGACATTGGCACCGAGACGAGCGATCGTTTCTGGCGCTTCTAAAGTTAGCTGTTGAGTGGGAGCGATTATTTCTGGACGCTCGATATAGAGGAAAATCGTCGAGATAATACGTGCGATTACTCCTATTTGGATTTCTATTAGTCCAACTATTTCTTCTTTTATCTATAACACATTTCTTCATGTTCGTCGAGTCAATTTATTTTCTTAACTATAACTAAAAATGATAAGTAACTGTATGTACGATCAGTGTATATACTTTTTGTATTTAGATTTTGAATGCATAATTTTCAAGATTTGTGTTAAAGTTAGTAAGTAAACATTTACGTTAAAAGCAATTGATACGAGGTATGTAAATATTTGAATGTATCTTATGATTTTGAAGAAATAAATTCGAATATTAGGTTTTTATTTAAAATATGCAAAATTTAGAAAATTTGCAAAATAATTTAATTTTTTTTTAAATTATGCAAATATTCATACTCGGCTATTAAATTTCGCGATGTACAGTTCATTGATTTAAGTGGTCAAATATTGATCGCCTGTTAGTTTGTAATCTATTTTAAAACTGAGCTACAGTAATGTTTAAATAATTTATTTTATCTAAAATTGCGATTACTTTACGACGCATTAATTGAAATACGTATGTACGTAATTAATTATTGAATCTACAGAATCCAAATTTATCTCCGTTTTGGCTGGACCACTGAAAGGCGTGATTGGCTTATCCGATAAAGAGATTTGCGATCTGACGGATTATTTTCGAATTCAGGACGGTCGGATTCTTTATTCACAATTTTGCGAAGTTATTCACGATAGCGGTATGAACGATTATTTTTATGTAATACGTATTTTTTAGAAAATCCTTGATAATTATCGTTTCTCTGTTACACGGCAAATGTCAAAATCTTATCTCATGATCAAAGCGAAACACTGAATCATCTGCTTAAACAAGTTTCCAAGGCTAATTATGAACATTAACAAAGAATAATTTTTTTTCTCTTTTGTGTTAATTTATCGTGGCACAACAAGTTTTGCCATTGAAATTTAACGAATAAAATACCGACATTTGACTTCATATAAATACATTCAGAATTTTGCGTTTTATTTATTTTCTTCCTTTTTATCTTGATCTTTTTCTCTCTCTTTCTCGACATGTAATATCCTTTATTTATTAATTAGTACTAATATTAGTATTAGTAATTTCTTTTATTTAGTTATTTTATTTTGTGCGTTTTATCCATCGAGATTTTATTTATCTCTAACATACGCTTAATATAGAGCAATTCAATGTGATCAAATTGGGGAAAAAAAAACAGGACATACCTAGCATGCAGATAAAATAATTACTGCGATATCTCTCATAGTCCCTGATTTTGGAAAAAACAAGAGCCTCGTGACCGGTTTGGAATGGGAGGATCCGCTGCATGTAAATATTCTAAGCGGCACGGAAACACGAAAATTGAATTTGATAATCACTCAAATCGCCGTGTTAGTGAGCAAAAGGAAAATTGTTCTTCAGCCATACTTTCAAGATTACGAGCTGGTATGTTCCGCATGATTTATCTTTAAATTGTCCCGGTTTGTAACGTTATCACATCTGTAATTTATCCTTCGATTTTTGTGTTCTTGATAAGCATAATAATTATGCTAACCCATGTTACTTATTCGCTGGTAATAAATTAATAATTTTTAATAATTTAGAGAGTTTCTCTTGTAAATATATTAAAAAGCATCTTCAATTTTATTTTTGCATTAAGACACTTTCTCTATTTTCGAAAAGGGTCGTTTCATTTTAATATATCAAAAAGAATTAAATTATAAAAAAACACGAGTTTTTTATTAGTTTAATAAAAAATAAATAATAGGGAAGTTTAATAGCTTTTGATTTATTCTAAGATGCTTCGTAGATCGCGAAGAATGTCGGCACGGTTACTCTCGCCCATTTCGGTCGGATTTTAAAATTTCTGGGCATCGTCCTTGGAGCTGAGGAGTTTCGCCTACTTGTAAAGAGATTTGCCAAAGATGTTTACACTGTAAATTATGTAGCGTTTTTAAAAGCTGTCGATGAGGTTCAACGCTATTTACATGAACATGGAATGGTGGATCTCGGCGGGGTACTATTCTTATTGTTAGAAACTTCTCTTTTTTCGCTTCTTTATAATCTTTATATATATACTACATATATTTAGGAAATCGGAACATAATGTATGTTCTCTGGAATGTACGCTACGTCTTACTTTCTCTGCTCTATTTCACAGGAGTTGCTCGATCAATTTCCCGGTCGAATAATCACGGCTGAGCTGCCGAAACTCCCACGACCGGAAATCGGTAGGATCGTGCCCAGTAAAGTGTTCGGTAAGCAAACGGTGTTCCATCCGGTCATGGAACGGACGAGAGAGACGATGTCTACGTCAGAAGTCGTTAAACGCATCCAGAGACATATTCTCGAGCACCGCATACGGATCTACGAGTTCTTCAAGGTTGCCGCAATCCAATTACGTCGCGCGTCTAATTAGCGTTATCACGTATGCTGAAACCTCATATACGCGCGGATTAATCAATTTGTTATCGTGCGTAACGTACGGCTTGTCGTTATTGTTCGTTATCGTGTCCTCCTGTTATGTCGCACAAGCGTGATCTTAACAGGGCTTAAGAACTAAAATTGATTAAGAACGTTAAGAACTAAGCGATTTGGACCGTAGGGTTTCGAATATCTGAATGTCGATCGAGTGACAGTCTCGCAATTTCGAAGAGCACTGGATGCGCTTCAAATATCGTCCTTGGGCCGTCTCTGGCTGCTCGAACCGGAAGTTGATGCCCTGATTGCGCTTTACAAGGATCCGGATGATCCCGATCGTGTGTGTTGGCGCATGTTTGAGGATGATATAGATCGGGGTACAATATCATATATTATAATAAAAGTTCTAATGGTATACATATATTCTAAGAACAGACTGGTTTCTCTTGCTTCAATTATAGAATCTTTCTTTTGAAAAAGATAAAATGTTTTTTCGAAATTAACCTTTTTATAACAATATTTAGATTATTTATTACATTAAAAAATGGAATAATGGAATAAAAATTATTTGATTTAATTGAGAATATAATAGAATTAAAAGATAACAAACAAACAAAATTTTCAAAGAGCACTTTTTAGAATAAGAAAACTGAGAGGCCGTTTTTTTATGTAATAAATATTTTTTTATGTAATAAATAATCTAAATATTCTTGTAAAAAGATTGATTTTGAAAAAACATTTTATCTTTTCCAAATAATAAATTAGATATGTTGGTTTGAAATAAAATATTTTGTACAAAAGCTATAGCTAGTTTTAGCTAGTTATAATATAACTAATAAATTTTCAAAACGTATTTTTTTTGTTTAATGCTTTTATTAATAATAAAAATATACGCTTTATAATTTTATAGGTTGTGCAAATACATCCCAGTTTAAAGAATATTTGCTCTCAGTATATTTTCTTCTTATTATGCTATTTTCTCTTTATGCTACCGTTTTCTCATATATTTTACTACTTTAATAGATCTATCTTGATTTAGTTTTCACCGTGAAGGGACTTGACAAATTGCCAAGCCTAAAAGTGGAATCACCGCCTCAAGAAATAGTTGAACTACCTCGAAGGGGCACATCAAATTGGCAATGCCAGCCGAAAAATATGAGAGATTTTTGTGAAGATATCTTGCAGCGTGTAAGACAGCGAGTCGAAGAGAGGAGAATTCTCTTAAAACAATTTTTCAAGGACTACGACAAGTATATTTATCTTTAAATAATTGTTAATTAAATGGCTCATCTTGACAATGGCACAAAAAAATTTAAACAAAGGACTTTTCTACATATCCAATACCTAAATTGTAATTAAGTAACAAAGAAACCAATTTTATTATAATTAACATGTAATAAATTTATTTGATATAATCATATATACTTTTGGGATATAAATATGAAAATAATTGTTAAATTAAAATTGCTTTGAAAATCGTCCTGTTGATTACTCAATAGCAATTAATTTGCATTTTACGATTAAAACCTGTTAATAATTTACCATCTGAATAAAATATATTATTAATTAAAATACGTCATTAATGATATCAAAAAGATATTAATAATTTTTAAACTAATTGAATTGTACTATCAGACACAATTGCGGTCACGTGACGCGAGCTCAATTAAGACAAGTCCTTATTACGGCCACCATACTCTTGTCGCCGGAGGAAGTGTTCGCTCTGGAGCAAAGGTACAACGATGATCTAGGCTTCAACTACACTCAATTTCTGCAGGAATTGGAAGTCCAACCGATCGTAGAGCCTTTGTATCTTCGCATGTTGGAGGATAAAAAAAGGCTTAACGCTGAAAAGCCGCCGTCTGAACCTCACGAGGATGAGACTAACATCGTGTTGATCTTGGCTAAAATTAAAGCTAAAGTCGTGCGCGAAAGAATCAAAGTAATTTACATTTGTCGTTAATTAATTGAAGGAGAGAATCGATTGAGTCAGAATTCATTCGCCAATCTTTTTCTGCACGCAGGTCCTTGAATTTATGCGCCAATTCGATAGGCACAACCAGCTTGTCATTGCGAGGCTTGATTTTATCAGAGGTCTAGATCAGCTTCGTTGTGG
Source organism: Temnothorax nylanderi (assembly GCF_030848795.1). Taxonomy (NCBI): domain Eukaryota; kingdom Metazoa; phylum Arthropoda; class Insecta; order Hymenoptera; family Formicidae; genus Temnothorax; species Temnothorax nylanderi. The sequence goes on along the minus strand of NW_027249167.1, from coordinate 60,378 downwards.
TTTGACAACTGCGGAAGTAGATACGATTACGAGAGTTTTTCAGGCGCCTCTAAAGTACGGAGATGTTATAATATTGAAAATAAGAATCATTAATTTGGAAAAATAAAATTAGTTAACACAAATAATTGAAAATAGATGTAGAAATAGACGTAATAACAAAAAAGAGAAAATAATACTCTAATCTGTTAAAATCCTAAGCAAATTTTATTTTCCGAATTATTTAATACTTTTTTCCTTTATAAGAATTGTTTAATTTTATAAAATCGCAACTGTTGTCAAGAGAATATATATTTTTTCTTTAACTTCGCGTTCTTATCATGACTGTCGTGTTCCTTTCTGAAGACCCGGCTTCGTTGAATATACGAAATTCGCGGCAGTTGTGGAAGAAGCCGTTACGACGGGGGGTTTGGAAAAAGTTCCGCTTGTGGTCCCCTTGCAACACGTGCCCTCCGAGGCAAGCGGCAGAACCTTTTTGAATTTCGACGAACGACAGATGGTAGCAATCGCGATGGATAAACTGTGCCAAATGCGAAATCCGAATCTGGAGGAGATCTTCAAAGTGAGTGCAGCTGCGATAAATTATAATGCAACATACACGGTGTAATCAATATGAAGACACGCAATTATTTATTTTTCGAAATGTCTGGTTTTTTTCTCTCCTTTCTACGAGAAAAAGTAGCAACGATTTAGTAAATTGTACGTTCTTCAGGACTACGATAAGGAGAATACCGGCACGGTTTCCAAGGGACATTTGATCAGTACATTGTCGGTTAGACGGATGCTAGAGCTTATCAATAGCAGAGAGTTAGACGCCTTACATAAGGGCTTCTCCATTGAAAAATGCGGCCGCTTGGAGTTCGACTATCGGGCCTTTCTGCGCGCTCTGCACCTGTTACAAGAGAACAAAAAGATCGTGCCCTTTTAGAAGACGCAGTAGATCTCCGGTTATAGATACAAAAACTGAGAAAACTTCCCTTGCTGTTACTTCATAGTCGTTAAATAATTTAAGTCGAATTGTTATGCAGTCGTAACAAGTGACGTTTTAAATCTCACGTTTTTAAGTATTTACATGTCATGTAGAGAGAAACAATTGTCTAATTTTTTTAGATACTTTTTATATATTAATTTTAATATTCTTATATATTTTTGAGGTGCTGTGAAAATTATACCTTTTAATAAACTAAAAATATCTTTAAGAAACTTTTCAAGATTATTGATTCAGCTAGAGCCTTAACTGCATGATGTAATGTGAATTACTTTTTTATAAATACAACGTTTATGCTGCAAAGAATTAATATGGCATAAAACATGCCTTCGACACGGTGTCTCAGAAGTATCTGTGAGTGTTTTTCTTTGTGTAGTCTTTAATTTAGACTATCCAGTTTAAAACTACGTTTAGAATGGACATAATAGATGAAGAATCGTTGTGAAAGTATGTTTATTTATATGTAAATTACGTAACTCGTCGGACCAGCTTTTTCGAGAAGGAGAACTTCTTTTTTCGTACATTAACGTCCATGCATCGAACTTTGATCGTCATATAAATTTATCCGGGTTCCAAACTTGCTTCCTAAACTCAGATTGAGAGGTATAAAAAGGAGGAACATCGCGTAGATCCCAGTAATCTTGATTTCCGACGATTAGCCGCCACATCGAGCACTAAGGTAAAACATCTTTTTTCTTTAATATTTTATTAATCTGTTAATGGCCAACTTGTTTAATTTTCTTTGTTTTATAAGCAAGTTTATAATAAATAAATTGTTTCTACTAATAAATAATATTTTCTTAAAATTTTGGAGCGTCTTTTTAAATATCAAGAATTGCTATTTATTTAACAATTTTAATGTTTTGAATAAGAGACATTAAAATAAAGACAATAAATGCAATGCAATTTGCAATAAAAAAATTTTAATTACAGCCTTTAATTGATTAATTAATTACTTTTATTTCTTTTCAAATAATATAACACAGAAACTTGAAAAATCGTCTTTTATCATTAAGTCCTCAGTCCGAAGACTGATTGGACGAGTATCTTCATCCTTTCCTGTCTTGACTTACAATGCCATGCTCAATATGTACGTTTTTAAAAGTCCTTTCCGGATTTCTAGATTTATCATTCTCGAGCATAATAATGATTTCTTTTTGTTAAATGCGATCTACTTATTGGGCATTATCTTAGTAATGTAAAAGAAAATATGTAAAAGAAAATTTCATTATTATGTAGTTTCTACGGTAAATAACTAAAATGTTTAATTTTTGTATGTAAAGTCTAAGAACAAAATCATTTGGTTCACAGAACAAATCAGAAAAATACATTTATCAGAAGTAACTAAATATCTTGTTATGGAAAACAAGATATTTGGTTGTGCTGTCAAAAAACGTCTTAACTAAACAGTTTTGTTGGAGACACTAACTTTTCTTTCCTAGTGTTGTACAAATTGTACTCTTCTATCCCTATATTTTATCCCTACATTTTTATTTTGAACATCTTTCTCCATTTTACGTTGTCGGAAGCTTTTTCTAAATCTACTAATCTTGTGTGTTCCCATTTCCTCTCAGTACTAGTACCAGTACTGAAAATTTATAGTTATACATCACGTATACTATAAATTTTCAGTACTGACTACTGACACTAGTACTGAGAGGAAATGGGAACACACACCTTATACAGGCCCTATTTCCTTTTTCTATTGTTTTCTCTATTGCTACCCGTAAAGCTAGAATGGCCTCGCGCGTTCCCCTATTTCGTCTGAACCTTAATTGATCTTCCCCTAATACTTCTTCCGCCCTTTTCTCCATCCTTCTTTGCATTATTCTAGTTAAAATTTTTGACGCGTGGGAAGTTAAACTAATTGTTCTGTCGCATCTATATCTGCGCCTCTCCTTTTTGGTAGAGTTTTACTATGATATTACGTTTGTAATCTTTCGGAATCTCACCCGTCTCGTATACATATACACTGTAATACAGCTAACTAATTTGAATAAACTAGTAGGTATTTCTAATACTTCTTGTCCCGCACATTTTAAAATTTCTGCCTGCAATCCATCTGGCGTTCTATTATTTTCTCTTAAATTTTTTAATCCTAGCTCAAACTCTTCCCTCATTATAGGATAGCCTAGCGCCTAAGTTATTCATCTTAACACTACTTTTCTTTTCCAATACATCTCCTAATTCTTGTCCTGCATATCTATCTGCTTATCTGCCTTTTCCTATCTCGTTTTATTACAATATCTCCTGCTTCGTTTCTAATGTTGCGAGGATAAACTCGCTCGTCATATTCTTTGTTTCGGCCGTTTACCTATCGATGTTCTAATGCCGGAAAGTGGCGGCGAAGAAAAAAATGCGGAAATCCGTCTTATTTTTAGAGTCTTTAGTCTACAAAAACGAAGCGTGCTGGTCCAAGTTGTGTTCGATTCGCATTACGAGAGTCGTTACGAACAGACGTTCTAGTTCTACCGACAGAGTCTATTATATATCTTTGCTGTCATTCTTTCGACGGCAGCAGACATTTTCAATCAATGTCGACACCAACACAGCACATATATGTATTAGAACTGGTAATTTGCTTCAAAGGTTTCCATATTTGAAGTTAACTTCGAAGTTTCGAAAAATATATTTGATAATTCTGTCTCACTGCGCTTGTAAAATTAATATTTTGTCGTAATAAATATTCGGACACTCTTTATATATAAAAAAATGTTTCACATCGCAGAAATTCTCCGTTATTAAAATATCCTTATGTTTACTTAATAAAATTTGATATTGTTTACCTATAAATTGACCTATTTAATTGTGAGTTAATAGATGCGTAAGGTGTAAAAACAAAGATGAGAAATATTAAATTATCTATATTATAACCGAGTATTAAATTAGTATAATTATATTTAACAAGGACATTCTCTAGAAAGTATTGAGACTTTGCGTATATCCTCTCAAGACGAGTGCTTTAGTCCAAATTTGAAAGTTGACTGTACATTGTTTTAATTTAATATCACTGTCTTTTATAAAAAAGTTATTTTGTATTGTAATCTAAATCGATAAAAGCTTCTAAGATTACATAAATGCAAGGAACTCCAAACTAAAAAATCTGTTTCTTAGTAAATAAATAATTTTTGCCAGAAATTTACAAATAATTACATTATGATATTAAAAATTTTAATAAACTTTAACATTTAAAAAAACTAAAAATTTAATTTTAAAAAATATAAGTAGAAGTAATGAAAGTACTCAAGTAATTTTAAGTGTGCATTTGTCGATATATATTAACATTTTAAAACACAGACCCCGAAATACACTAGCTATTAACAGAATATTAGTTATCTTAATATTAGTTATCTATCTTATTAGTTATTTAATTATAATTGTTAGCTTTAATTCTGTAACACAGCGCCATCTCTTCAAAATGCATCGCAAGCTATTATTAAGAGAAATAGTAGAGATCGAAATAATTAATAACTCTATAATTATCATGTGCAAAAACAGAATGTAAAATAAATATAAAAAATGTATTCAATATATTTAAATATGTTAATATAAAGTTTAATGTTAAATAATACTGCAAAGAGGTGTCGTAAATGATTTTACGATATAAATTTTTTGAAGCATAATTTTATGAAACTGATATCTGTCATAAATAATTAATTCCTTCAAATTAGAAACGAAAAAACTTTCATCAATATTTTTATATTATCAAAATTATCGCTATATGTTTTATCGAACGCTTCCTCGTTCGCTAATGGATGGCGCCACTGGTGCAATTCTGTTAACTGGTGCAAGACTTAATTAGTTTTTATATGTATTCAACATATGTTTGCCATGAGTTAATATTTCCAATTATTTTTAGCCAATATGGTAAATTAAAAAAAAATTAAAATTAAATTAGAAACTTTCTAATGCTTAGTTTCCATTTACATTTAAATTAATCTAAATTGGGTTAATCATAATTCCATTTGTTGCTTTTGTAACACCTAGTTATTTCTGTTGTGTAAATTACTAATTGGAACTAGAAAGAGTTTTTAAAATTTTAAATATATACGAGGCGCACTGTGAAACAAGTAGGGCTTAAGCAAATGTCAACAGCACACGCTTGCATTTAAAGTATCGGTTGCGGCGTCCATTCTGAGGAAGTAGGAGCGGCTACATTTTAGATGATGGGAATTGCCGAAGCATGCACATTAGCTTCGCCAGCACGTACGACTCGCTGGCGGAGAATAATTTAGGCAGATAGAAAGTCTACCTCACGCGCTCCCGCATGCTCCTTACAATAGATTAAAATGCCAAGAGAAAATATATGATTAACGTGTTGTTAGCACTCGCTACTTGCAAAAATAGAAAATCCTTTCAGTTGCATCGTTGACGTATCATCAGCTCTTTGTATCATCAGCTAAAATGTTTGATTTTGTGCGACAGAGAATTAATCGATGATGTTCGCGGTGCTGCTTTACCTGATCGTTGCTTCCGCCGTCGCTGGACCACCGGGTGATATCTCCGAGGATGCCTTGTCGCCTCAATGTAAAACCCCGAAGTGTCCAACCACGAGAGTCACGACTGACTCACTGATCACTTTGCCTTACCCTCTGGACTGCTTGCAATATATCGTCTGCGAGGAGTCCGGCCCTCGCACAGTGGCGTGTCCGGATGATTTGGTCTTCAACAAGGTGAGATCTCTTCCCGAATTATCTAATCAGTGGAAATCCAACATTTCATTGTGCCATAATAAGTATACAGATATTATCTGAAACTATATATATTATATTTTTATTCAAACTTTGTTGGAATACAAATTATTAAAATCTAAAGGTGCCTTTTCATGCTGACGCTCGACGCTCATTTTCAGCAGCAAGAAGGTCGCATGACCACAATTGACGCCGGCGTCAATTGAAATTCATGAAAAGGAAAACAGCGTCAAAATTTCGGCGTCTTCGCGCTGCTTTGGCTTTGACGCTTGAAGTTGGAAAAATCCAACTTCTCTTTCTTGACGCTGGCATCATAGTGATGTCACGTGACGACGCTCAACGCTGTTTTTCAGCGTCCCATGAATTGGCACCTTAATATGTTAAAACAAAATCTTCAGAGTTTTTCGTATTTCTTACTGCACCTACGTCGGAAATAAAGTTTCAATATATACTCAAAAACAATAGTCACTCTTGATTTCAAGAGTGACTCGCGAGAGATGCCATTGCGAGTGTCTTGTTAATTTTTAACTCTCTAATTTCTCAACTCTCTAATGTGTCAACCAGGGCAGACAGTGAAATTGTAATTCTGCGAGAGATTGCAATCTCATTCAGGCCGAAATTCTCATCGAGCGATATTTTTGTACGTCCCCATCCGGGATGCTTTATGTTGTGTCTGTTGAAATATCGCTCCGCGATATGGCATTTCGCACGATGCTGCGCGGATTGTTCGGAGTGCTGCACATCACGTAAAAAAAAAACCCGCCCGCTGCATCGATCGCGCTCCTACGCCCCGAAGAGAGTACCCTGCATGAGAAGCAGGGGTTATTTCATTCATCTTCGTCGGCCTGTCGTGACACGGTGTCTCATCAGTTCCTTGTCCCCGTGTATCGTCTATATGATGCATACATCATAAAATATCTTTCTCACATTTCAGAAACATTTCTTGTAACAACGCAGCAACATATGATGGACATTTACTCAGTGTTACATTGCCTATTTAAAGTTTTGATCTATAAAAAAATTCCATGTTACCTTTCTTTAATCTTTGACGTAGAATAATTGTAACTCGTTCTTCAGATTATTCGCGGGGCAATCATTAATAGTAGTGATAATCATTTTCTCGACAAAGAAATTTGTGATATTTTCGGACAAATGGAACTTTTTTTAAAACCTACATTGTTATTAATATAGATCTGATTTGATACTTTTTGTTAATTCTAAAACACAAAAATCAAAATAAATTAGTTTTGGTTCGATTTGTTTCGTTTCGCTGTTTTATTCTCGATTGGCTATTATATACTGCATGTTAGGAATAACAATAAGTTAAAATATTGCAGGATAGTGCAATTTTAACAAACATATATATTTGTTTCTTTATTAGAAGATTTATAGCAATATTTGCACCGTTTTTGAAAGATCTTGTTATCAATACTAAGCAGAAATTATTATAGGATTAATGATAACACTGTTTAACAAAAAAATTACTTTTTTTAACACAATTAATGAGAATAATCGTTTATTATAGCATTTTAGACGCTGAATACGATCACGTTTGCCAAATTTTTCTATCACGTCCCAATTTTGAAAAATTTGCGGTTAGTAAAGCAAAAAGGGCTACTTTAATGTATTTTAACATATTACAACTACGAGATGTGACGGAAGGAATTTGTTACGTCGATTATAGTTAAAAAAAATATTAATGATTAACATAGGGTTTATTGCGTCAAAGTTGCGACTTACACAGACTATTAAGGATCTATAAAATATTTTTTAATTATGTTATTTAAACTAAAAAATTTTTCAGGTTACTAAATACTAATCTGATATCAAAGTTGAAATCAAAGTTGATAAATTAAAAATGGCAGAGCCAATATGGCGGATATCAAAAGTAAAAATTCGATCATTTTTAAAATATTTGTCCAACACGTAACATATCGTAGTTATATAATATATCAAAATACACTAAAATAGCTCCTTTTGCAACTTTAACTGCAAATTTCTCAAAATTGTGACATAATAGAGCAATTTGATAAAATTATATTCGACGCCCAAAAAACTACGAGAAATGATATTCTCGTTCCTGTGCATTTTTTTTTGTTGAACAGTGTAATTACATTTTAATTTGTCACATGCAAAAAATTTCTATAGAAGATCTTCCAACTAATTATTCCCAATAAATCGCTTCTTTCTATAATTCTCTGAGTCAATTATTAATACTATGTCAAGCATCATCGATTACTTTTTCCTTTAGTAATTAAACAGTGATTAAAGGCAGAAACAGTTTTTATATCTCCATCATTAAATTATCAAAAAGATTTATTTTACTCAGAATGTTCTTTTAATTCGGAATTGTTCAGGCACTAACAATAAGATTAGACAAAAGAGCACCCTGCGTATACCTTATGGGTAGAATTTGTCGTGTTATAACAAAACAATAAGCACGTACGAGGCGAAAGAGAGGAATCGACCTTACCCCGAAACACGACACTGCTTTTGTGATCTACAAGTGCATCACGTGTGGGCTCTCTAAGAGTCGCGGCCTCGTATCACCCTACGATAACCCGACGATGGAACCCTCCCCGCCTGGTCGTATCCAGTTACGAGCCGCGCGGATGCACGTGCATATTGTCGTCCCCGGGTGCTTCACCTGACACGTGGCCGGGCGAATTTCAATTCACCGGTTCTACGCGGACGTCGATGCTTGACTTCGTGACAAGCGGGCCGTGTCGGGGTCGTCTGAAGTCTGAACCCACTTGACCAGTTGTCGTTTTTAATCCGTCGCCCCTTACTCGCGTGCGTAACGATCGCTCCGCGATACCGCGTCACGCTCATAAAGGCACGAAAGCAATCCTTCCAAAAATAGTGGAAGTCGGTAGAAATCAGTAGAAATTTATTCCGCGATGTCTCGCAAGAGACCTGATCTTCGACATTATAAATTTCTGTCACTTTCTCATTGAATTTTTTTTCCTTTTCCATTTAAATTCTTATTAACGCGCGAAACAATGTATAAGAGTGATTTTTACTTACATTCAACGTCTTTTTGTTTCAGAATACCGGCATATGCGACACTCGGCAAAACGCAAACTGCTTGCCCTGTTGGCAAAGTTGAGCATTCATGGACGTTGCAGAAGATATCTCGGACCTTCCGAAATTTCTGAAAGTATTTTAAGATGTTCGAACAATTCCAATTTTAATAATTATAGCGCAAATCATTTATTGTTTATTTGCAACGCAAAAATAAAATGATATTACATGCCTTTGTAATTTTTGCGCGTACGATATACTTGTAATATGATGTGATTATAATGGTACGAGATTGGATTTATATATAAATTAAACAATACATAATTAAAAATAAACGTTACATTACATGATGCTTTACAAAGTAGTAATAAGTAACGTTCCATAATTTTATATACCTATTAGGGTGATTCAAAAAAACCTTCTTTTTTTATTTTTCGCGATACACCCCAAAATATCAAAGCTTACCTAAAAAAAGAATTTTCCTCAAAAGGGGAGCAAAATCGAACAAGTTTTAGAGGTCGCTACCAGCGATTTTCAATATTTTCGATTAAAAAATCGGTTTTTTTTTCAAATATTCAAAATTGCATAACTTTTCGAGTTTTAATGATAGAGGCATGAAATTTTCAGGGAATCTTCGTCAATTCATGTAGTTTATGAATATTGAGTTAAAAAATTTATTTTCGGAAACAATTTTTTTACGTTTCTCTTGTTTATAATAAAAAAATAATTGTCTATAACTAATAGGCGCCAGCGATCTGGGACTTGGTTTTGATTTTAAATTACATCTAGGTAATCCAAAAACACATTTCAATAATCAAATGCTTGAACATCGGTGAATTTGTTGCTAAAAATTTGTTTAAACAACAAATTCAAAAAACCACGTTACCCGTAATATAGAAATAACGCATGTCATAATCTTTATTTAGGTGTCTGTATTATATTCCAACTTTTGTTGTCAAATTTAAGTTGATAGAATAATAAATTATCCAAATGCTACATATTCAATAATTGTTTTTTTACTGCGACTCATATTTGTAAAATGGATAGATTAATAACAATGTTACTTTTTTTGTAATTTGTCATAATAATTTTATTTTCAAAGAACAATAAGTACATCTTACAGTTTCGATCAAAAAACTTATAGCACATTAATTGTTTCATGTTACACGGTTATAAGTTTTTCACATTTTAGGGAACGGGCCCTTACGCTTTAATTTTTCTCAATAGCATTAATAATTGTTTTTTTGTTTAAGTTTGGGATATTTTTTCGATGCTTTACGACTCCATGTAAAGCAATAATACTTGGAGTCGTAAAGCATCGAAAAAATATCCCAAACTTAAACAAAAAAACAATTATTAATGCTATTGAGAAAAATTAAAGCGTAAGGGCTCGTTCCCTAAAATGTGAAAAACTTATAACCGTGTAACATGAAACAATTAATGTGCTATAAGTTTTTTGATCGAAACTGTAAGATGTACTTATTGTTCTTTGAAAATAAAATTATTATGACAAATTACAAAAAAGTAACATTGTTATTAATCTATCCATTTTACAAATATGAGTCGCAGTAAAAAAACAATTATTGAATATGTAGCATTTGGATAATTTATTATTCTATCAACTTAAATTTGACAACAAAAGTTGGAATGCAATACAGACACCTAAATAAAGATTATGACATGCGTTATTTCTACATTACGGGTAACGTGGTTTTTTGAATTTGTTGTTTAAACAAATTTTTAGCAACAAATTCACCGATGTTCAAGCATTTGATTATTGAAATGTGTTTTTGGATTACCTAGATGTAATTTAAAATCAAAACCAAGTCCCAGATCGCTGGCGCCTATTAGTTATAGACAATTATTTTTTTATTATAAACAAAAGAAACGTAAAAAAATTGTTTCCGAAAATAAATTTTTTAACTCAATATTCATAAACTACATGAATTGACGAAGATTCCCTGAAAATTTCATGCCTCTATCATTAAAACTCGGAAAGTTATGCAATTTTGAATATTTAAAAAAAAAACCGATTTTTTAATCGAAAATATTGAAAATCGCTGGTAGCGACCTCTAAAACTTGTTCGATTTTGCTCCCCTTTTGAGGAAAATTCTTTTTTTAGGTAAGCTTTGATATTTTGGGGTGTATCGCGAAAAATAAAAAAAGAAGGTTTTTTTGAATCACCCTAATACCTATTTATATTCTTTAACGTTAACATTTATTTTAAATTTATTATTGTAAAGAATTTTATTTAAATAAAAATTTTTTATGACAACGGGTCATGAAGCCTAATGTATTAGAACGCAAGTTGGTCTTAAATTAACATGGTTAAACGCAATAAAATAACGGAGTATATAAATATTGGTAGTGTAATTAACCAGACGTTTCGATCTTCATTGAGATCATCTTCAGTGGTTCAAAGTTGCGGAGCCTAGTTAAAATATAAATTTGTAGACTTATTCGCGTGGTTAACTACGCCTACTACAATAATATTTATATACTCCATTATTTTATTGCGTTGAATCATGTTAATTTAAGATCGACTTACGTTCTAATATATTAGGTTTTATGGCTTGTTGTCATAACATTTTTATTTGAGTTTGATTCTTTGTAAGCCTCTATCTATATATTTAATTTTTTGAAGATTTTTATATTCTTAAGAAGAAAAGTATTTTTATTACGTTGCGAAATTTAGAGCGGAAACAAAAAAATCTGTATTCAAATGCTTAAAATATAGGGTATGGTATAAAGTGATAAGAGAATAGCAAGTGCAATTTCTAACTTGGCAGGAATGGGTCAAACGATATTGATCAGGCGAAATTCGAGAGAGAAAGAGAGAGAGAGAGAGAGGATTCAGGAAATTCGATGCTACAATCTCGCTCTTCGGTACCTCAATCTAGACTATTCTTGTAATTATTTGCATTTGCTGCGCTGTCCCAGCTCAGGAAATCGACCATATTTCCCTGCGCTCTATATTGACCTCTGCAACAAACGCGACTGTTACTCAGCCATTAATAGGTTTTCCTCGCTTTTCGGTCTCCGCAGTTTTGACGTCAGCATAACGCCGTGATTCTTGGCACTCATCTTGATCGGTATCAGCACGATTTCGAAGTTTTATGAATTATTCTCGAGGAGTACGATTCTCAAATTAATTTACGTGAGTAATGTGATTTGTACGCGATGTTTGTATACGAGATGTTATAATCGCTCCTGTGCTATTGTCGAATTACGTTATGTTGCAATAAGGAAGGAGATGGTATAATGAAGTAATAAAAATTGAAATACTTTGTTTTAAAAAGACAATGGCTATAATGAACAATAGATAAGAAATAGATGGTTGAAAAAAGTATATCTTGGAAATGTATTCAATGATGTGTCGCGTGTCTGTAATATTTTATTATACTAATTGGATGCTTGTAATATTTTATTATCTCACATTACATTTTATAGTGGAGAACTAAATACGCGGAATTCATAACTATTTATTTATAATTTTAATTAGCTGACTACCATTCGAGCAATATACGCAAATTTATGTACTGACAAATTTGCATCATTCTGTAGTTAAATTCGCTTCGCGAGGGATCGTCTTCGTCACGGAGGAATAATTAAGTGCCGTCATAACGCCCATTCTATTCCCGGCGTCATTTCATAATTCGACACACCTGACGACACCCCTTGAATATTTCATTTCTCTCAGAATCCGATTTTCGCCCTCGCTCCAATGATACGTCGCTTTCGTAGTTTTTTTTTTTTTCTAAAATAATAGTCGGTCGCTTCGCGGAATGAGTCCTCGCCCACTTGATTAATCGTGGCAATCCGAACGGTGGATATATGTTTTTCGGGGTGATCGATTCGCCAGGTCGTGCGCCTTTCTTCCTCATCGACGTGTTCTCCACCCACATCCTCACCTTCGCCATCCATCCCCTACCTGCAGCCCCCGCGAACTTCTACCCACGCTGGAGAATCCAAAATGTTACTGCAAACGCCAGCAGTAGAATTTACAGTTGATAACTTTGAGGTGATAAAAAGTTGGAGCCGATTTTTCGTCGAATGGGTTAAAATTCATGAGATTTAGATATCTGCGTCTGATTGTAAGTTATAATCGATAAAAGTCGTACCGAAGAGTTACCCTTGCCCTTTTTACAGCAATGTTTTTTATTACTCTAATATTTGATTAAAAAATGATATTTATATGTGTTGCATGGATTTCGTGTAATCCTTTTTTGCCAACATTCCTAGAGAATCCACAAAAAATCGGGATATTGTGAAATGAATAAAAATAATAAATAAAAATATTTTATATAATTATATTTTATATCTTGATATCTCTAAATATAATCTTTAAATATAATTTATAATTATAATATATTTATAAATATAATTTAATAAAAATTTCAACTCACAATTTCACTGACAGAATTTTGCAAAATCACTAGTAAGATTGTGTAATATTTATTCCAGGATACACACACACACACACACACACACACATACACATATTGTTATATTTTATTATTTACAAAAGGATTGCTTGTTTTGTAAACAATTTTACTATAAATTATATATTCTTTACGATAACAGTGTAACAGATCCTATACGACTTTCGGTTTTTAGTGGCAAGGTATTATTAAATTTCTAATGTAGGAGCAAACGAGAATAACTTAATTAGCCTTCGAAGACTAATTAAGTTATCCGCCCTTGCTGTAAAAATAGATCAATGTTATTTCTTATATTAAAGCTCTGAATAGTATAGAAAGTACCTGACATTTATATCTTAACTTTATTAAATTAAAGCGTTATTAGGGAATTTCTAGTAAACAAGTTAGTTTGCTAATTCAAGAGCCAATGTTGTTCAAATGTGACATTTGATTTCCAGTATCAATTAACTCCAACGGTAATTATTATTTTCTCTCTTGACCCTTGTGATCGGAAAGACGTCGAATAATTTTACGGTAATTTCGTATCATGAAATTGTAAATTGAACGCGCGCACATCCCCTTCGCGAGGAAGCAGATCGACCTACGCACGTGACGTTCACCAGGAAATAACGCACCTCGATGTTATATAGCGACTTTTCATCTCCTGGGCGACCTGAACTCACTCACGTCTCCCAGCTTTCCTTCTCTAAATTTCCGCTCATCCGTTCCGCGTGCGAAAGAGGTGAGAGGAGAGCGGCGGAGCAGGGGACGCGATCTCCGTCGCGACACAGTCGGGGGGCGCAGACTCGGCGGCGACCAGCCAAAGCCGGTAGTCCACGCCCCCCGCTTCGCCCCCGGCGGGGGCGTCGGGCACGCCGGAGGAATGGGACAAGAGGGCGCGAAGGGGGTACAGGACAGCGAGGGATGCAGAGCGGCGCGAGCGGCGAGGGCGCGCGTAGCGGGACGCGGGGTGGTTTTCGGGGGATGGTGGGGGTCGACACGGAGCGCCGTGCATCCCCCGCGCGACGCCGCGCCGTGATGTCACGGGGGTCGAATCAATATCACACCGGAGTGCCCTCCCTCCGTCGTCGTCGGTCCTCGCACGACGGCAGACGGCCGACCGCCTCAGTACGAGGTGGCCCCCGCGACTGTACGGGACGACGACGACGGCACGTTCCGGCAGCGTCGTTCCGACAACAACGACGACGACGACGGCGACGGTGGCGGCAACAATCACGGCCACGATTACGAAAACGACGACACGCCGATCCGTTCGACCCCCGACTTGTTCCGCGCTCCGTCTCGTTCGCCCCCTCCGAGACCGGTAACTGCGCTCCCCCCTCCGTCACGTGAAGCCGACTCTGTACCCTGTCCTTGTTTCGCCGGTTTCTCCTCGGTTCGGCCACTGGTACTTCAAGGCCACCGATCGCTCGCGTTGGACGCCGGTTTGTCAACAATGAGGTAGTCGTGGCCGCTTTGGGTTTCTTCGGGTTCGGGATCGGGAGATCTGTTCAGTGGAGACGCGAGGATAGTGGCCGTAAGTAACTGTTTGCTGTAATAATATATAAGCGAGTTTAACCCGGGAACGGGCGCCTAATTTTTTCTCTGCATAAATGATCATCTGTGGTGATTGTTACACCTCAATTAAAAGTCAATTAAAATTGTTATTGATTACATATTGCATATTTTTCATTGTTTTATAATTCATTAGTATTTTGATGACAATATGTATATAGAGTTATTCAACGTTTTCTGAACAAAATAAAGCGAATTCAAAAAATGTAAAAAAACGAAAGAAGCACATTTGCTGTGATGTGAGTTTCATTTTTTTACTGGAGTGTAAAAATCACCTCATCAGGCGCCCGTTCCCGGATTAAAAAAAGAAAATAGTTATCTTTATCGAAAGAAAATTCGAATTTTTATTTCGAGAAGCAGGGTTGGCCGGCTGAAAATGTTGGCGATAAGAATTCTCCATTCATGTTTTACTTCACACAGAAGTGTTACACGATTTATTACAATTCATTATACTAATAGATACGTAAAACAGCTTCGTTTTTCTCTATGTATAATCGGTATTAAAATATTATAATTGATATTGAATTATTACCAGTCAGCAAAGCGTATAACCGCGCTAAAATAATTCATGGAAATCCATGGCCAGTCAGAGTTCTTACGAGTTATGTATTCGTGCTTAGATATGAAAGAACATGTGTGAATATAGTAGCACTTATGAAACTATGTGTGACAATCTTATTTGTGGAATCTTCAGCTTATAAAAAAAATTTTCTCTTATAATAGTTTTGGCGTTGACAAAAACTATAGCTAAATTTTTAATATAAGTGAATATTTAAGGATTGATCAACGCCGGTTAATTTTACTTATTTTATTGTTCGTCTGTTTCTAAAATTAAAACGGATTTCTAGAACTAGATGAATTACATCTAAAATGCACAGATGATGAGGGATAAAATTGAAATAACAAAAAGCTTATTGAAAGAAATTTAATTTGAATATATATTATATCAGCATAAAAATGTTACCTCTATTGAGAAGAACCAAAACTCACATGATCGAAACGTTGTGATGATTATAATTAATAAAGATAGCCAGTTAGGTCGAATAAAAAATCTTTACTTGAAAGTTATCGATTCAAAGTTAATCTGAAAATTATCTTATTATTATTCGATAAAAAGTCTTTTATCGAAAATATAATGCAGTGGAAAGTATGTCGCATAGTCTTGCAAACTTTCTTTATGCACATTATAGGAATTATTAATGCCGGCGGCTATTTAAAAAAAGACTTTATTTCCTATTTTAAATGCGAAAGTTGCTGTGACAAGAACTTATATTCATATATGCTATAGAAAGGTCAATATTTTTTCACAGTTTACATATATTTATTAATGGACGATAAATTTGTAAGAGCACAAGTTTCACAGATGATTAAGAAATACTTAGTAGTGTTAATCATCCCTATGGTCGATTTTACGTTAACCGGTTTTATTAGAAATTCGGTCTTAACTATGATTAAAGTACCAGATAATACCTTCTGGCTGAAGTACCCTCTTCGGTGACTCTCCTGCACATTCTTTCGCGTCAGGTATCTCTAGACATAGTAGTCCTCGTTCTTCTAGGTAAAGGACCGTGCTGATCCCCGCGATCGGTCCCGGTGCCGTGGGCGCAGGAGGAAGGCGAGGAGAAAGGGTGGAAACGAAGAAACCAAGCAGGCAGGGAAGCAGCGGGCTCGGTGAGTTGGGTGAAAATCGATGGCCATCAGCGCCCATGGGCGGCCTCGCGTTTAGGACAAGGAATAGCCCCTCCCAGAAGACCTCGCTCCGGTGGGGCGACTGCTGCCCCCCAAACCCCAACCCAGCGTCGTCGTCGGCCGTCTGGAAGCACCGTCATCAGGAAATGCCGCCGGTGCCCGTGTGAGGCTGCCCCCCGCTGTTGCGTGATTGTACCTCGCGGGGATTTCAAAGGTAAACCTCCACCTCCCCGCACTTAGTTCTCGCCTCTCGGTCCCCTTTTTCGCGGGGCATTTCGCGATCCTTTCTTTCGTCGACTATAAATTTCTTCGCAATAAAAGAATTTCTGCAGTTTCAATAACATTTTATTTCTTTTCTCTTATTTTCGTTTGAACAAATTTTAAGAAAATAAAGAGTAAGGAAAATGGAAGTAAGGAAACAAAGAAGCCTGTGTACCCCGCAAGACGAATTTTCGGCAATCGTGCGCTTTACGGTTTTCGTATATGAGATTCCATAAAAAATAGTGCTCCATCTGATACGCATCTCTCTGTCAGGTCTCTTCCCTTTCTCTCCTTTTGATTTTAAAACTTTCTCTTTGATGCTTCGATATCACTCATGATGTATGTTTTTATTATCTATCAGAAACATATTGTGTCGCGTTTCTTTGATCTCGCTTTATTCAGTTCGAGAAGCAATCCTTTAAACCTGCCTTGCTCTTCAGAACACATACATTCTTGTACTTTATTTATATAATATAGTCTAATAAATTGCAAATCTTTTGTCCTTTTCTTTCGCGAAGGCAGAGTTGCAACTTTTTTTCCTATTCTATGCTGAGTAAAGCGCGTATTTGTACTTAATCGAAGCTACATCCTTTCTGAAGCCGGATCGAGCGGCGCCTCGGGTAGACCGCGCCTAACAGGATTAGAGGGTGAACTCGGTTGAGCGATTTAAATACCCCTCGGGTAGAAACATAATATTTGTGCTTAGCTGCACTTGTTGGACGCGAGCGTGACGGCCACGGTGTTAATCAAGCGGAAGACTTTAATACACTCTGCGCGAAATTGATAAATTCTTTGTAAAACCTACGCTGAGAAGTTTTTGCATCGGTTAGAATCACTGATCGCGGTGAACAAAGGAAGGAAATCCATCGGTTTTTGCATTATTAACATAGCTTGACATATCGTATTACGAGAAAAAAAGTGTGGTAATTTAAAAGATCAATTCTTAAATAAAGTTGCGACATTTAATTCGGACTATAAAATAAAATGGCGAATAAAATTTATTGATTAAAATAGTTTCTAGATAGAAGTTTATAATTTTTATTTTGCGACTTTTCTTTAATTTGTTGCATTAGTCTTTTCAAAAATTTCTTCAAGTATGTAGGAATAACATTCTTCTTCCCAGAATTCTTGTAGCTCGTGACAATATCATTGCAATTTCTTGCGAAATTCTCTCGAATTTTGCCTTTGCAAAAGTTTCTAGAAAGTCCAAAACCTGGACGTGTCTTTAAAAAATTGAATTCAGATATCCAGACGGTCCCAAAGCGGATCGGCCGCCGAATTTCTCGGACCTACGTCTCCGTCAGCTCGAGCTCGCGCCGGTAGACACCTATTCCCCGAAAATGATCAACATCGCCGGGGTGGTCTCCATCGTTCTCTTCTACCTGCTGATCCTGGGCGTGGGAATATGGGCGGCCAGGAAAAAGGAGGCGGGCAACGACTCCGAGGAGGAGGTCATGCTGGCTGGCCGCTCCATCGGGCTCTTCGTCGGGATATTCACGATGACGGCGACCTGGGTCGGCGGTGGTTACATCAACGGTACCGCCGAGGCAATCTACACCAGGGGCCTAGTCTGGTGCCAGGCACCCTTCGGATACGCCCTCAGCCTCGTTTTCGGTGAGTCCGATTATCCTTTCCGTTTCTCTCGTCGATGCAGTTTCCCATCCTCGTGTGACTGCATCGATTTTTAATCTCTTCGTGACGCAAAGTACCGTCATACGTCATTCGGCGCTCCGAAATGTAAGAAAGCAAAAGTATATATAGGTACTCATTTTTCACTCTTTCCGCGAAAAATTTGTGCACCGGTATGGGACCACGCAAAATCTTTGTGCGGTATACCTACATTATTTGCATCTACCTTTATCTGTCCATCTTGAAAAGTTTTACGTAAATTCGAATTAGATTTTATCGTTGCCATCTATTTGCGATACTGTTCGCTCTTGTTCTATTGCTTGGTATTTTGCGCGATTTAAACCTCTCTCTTTTATAAAATTACGATTTCTGTAGATTTTACTACAGCAATTTACTGACGAGATAGAGTTTGGATTTAATATGTTTTTTTTTTTTAACAAATGTTTATCATAGATCATAAAATTCAATTGTGATGTCATCAGCTTATTTCGATCCTCCACTCACATTTACCGTACACAAGTTGCTTGTACATCAAAGTTATCTGACAGGAAACGATAATAATGATGTAAAAGGAATGATGAAGATGTCGAAAACTTTTTTTACAACATTGTAAGTTCTTCTTAATCCGGGTGGACGGTGAAAGTTCGCAATCGCAAAGATCGACGATAGAACAATCGAAAGATTGTCGATCGATGACGCGTCTTTCTTTACACAGCTGGAATGATTATACCGAAGAAGTTACGGTGGCTGACAATAGAATTCCTGTAATATAACAGACAGCCGACAGAGTTTTCGCTATCGGCACTCTCGCATATATAAAGACGATAACTTTTCCACCAATGTCTCGCGCGCGCGGTCAAACGACCTCGACAAAGAATAAATGTGACTATAAGTCCATTGAAAGCCTAGCTTCGCTATGACTATGTCTATGAATGATTGTTTCTAATAGCATTAAGAAAAAATTGATAGGAATTTATTCCTTTAAGAACCGGAACTCTCTAATCTTCGCAGATTTATTAAATTTCTTTCTATATATTCTCTTCCATTCCTGCGTGTTTATAGAGATGTGCGAATCGAGGATTTTTTATGTCGAATCGAATTGAATCGAATTTTATTTTTTTTCGAATTCGAATCAAATCGAATCGACAAAATTTCATCCGAATCAAAGCGCATCGAATGAAATCAAATTAAATCGTTGAAATATAATTAAAAATTTTAAACTATGTAAGTATATAATTATCAATCAATCGAAGAAAAATGGAGCCTTGAGCCGTAACAAGGTGTTGGTGTTCGTATATTCTATACTTAAATTATAATGTACATACTGTACATATACATATATTACAACTTAATAGACTGCGCGCCGCAAATTTGTCGAACTTGAAACACAGCTATCTTGGGACATTAATACCCTTCCCTCCCCGGAACTAAATCGACACGATTTAATTATTTAAAAAACTGTAAAGAATTTATTGCGAAAAATATTACCTCAGCCAGGATTCGAACCTGGAACCTCCCTCATTCCGTGTAGGGCGTCGTACCAAGGCTCCATTTTTCTTCGATTGATTTGTAATCTTGTGAGCCTTACTATTATATTTATACGCGGGCGTACATGCGTTTCTTCAAAGTTTATAACCGGTTATTGCGAAAAATATTACCACATGCCTCGGTAGTCGAATTGGTACGACGCCCTCCACGGAATGAGGGAGGTTCCAGGTTCGAATCCTGGCTGAGGTAATATTTTTCGCAATAAATTCTTTACAGTTTTTTAAATAATTAAATCGTGTCGATTTAATTCCGGGGAGGGAAGGGTATTAATGTTCCAAGATAGCTGTGTTTCAAGTCCGACAAATTTGCGGCGCGCAGTCTATTAAGTTGGAATATATGTATATGTACAGTATATGTACATTATAATTTAAGTATAGAATATACGAACACCAACACCTTGTTACGGCTCAAGGCTCCATTTTTCTTCGATTGATTTGTAATCTTGTGAGCCTTACTATTATATATAATTATCAATTAAACTTTTATTTCTTCCGACTACAATTAACAAATAATCATTCGATGATTGTTCGATCGTGACGATTCGACCATTGGGTTTTGGTCCAATTAATCGTCAAGACGTTAATAATCTTTGATATTTATATGTATAAGTATCTCATTTTTAAATAATTTAAATTAAATTAAATTATTAAATTTATTGCAAAAAATATTACCTCAGCCAGGGTTCGAACCTGGAACCTCCCCCATTCCGTGTAGGGCTCAGTGGTCGGACCAATTCGACCACTGAGGCATGTGGTAATATTTATCGCGATAACACACTGAACAATAATAAGATGGAGACACCGATATTTAAGTCGCGGTGTATAACACAAGTCAACATAAATTTTGCGTTTGAAATTAGGGTATGCAATTACGATAGGTTTATCGACAGTCATCCGACAAAAATTTATATTTCATAAAAAAGTTTGTTTTTGTAGCCAGGAGAACGTTTGTACGATATTTTAAAAAATCTATGGTTTTTATTTTTTATCTGTTAAAAAACCAAAACAAATATATTTGTATATTATTTTTATTAACTTTAACTATTATATTAGCTTACAAAATAATGGAAAAAAGTTCAAAAGTGAACCCTTTTACTCTTTCTTTTATGTTCATGAGTACTTTCTCTTATTAAACCCCAAATATAGTCTCCCATCATATTTTCATTGTATTGGCCTTGATAACGGCGTTCGAAGTCCATAACGTCTTGATGAAAACGTTCTCCTTGTTCTTCTGAGTACGCTCCCATGTTGTTTTTAAATTTATCTAAATGAGCATGTAGCATATGCACTTTCAGAGACATCCTGCAACCCATGGCCTTAAAGTTTTTTAACATATCTGGAGGTACCGCACGAATGTAACAATCCCTCTCCTTTTTTCGCGGTGTGTTTAAATATAACAAAATTAGTTACTGTTTCTATAAAAACGCAAAAATCTGTATTATTAGTATTACCACTACAAAAACAAACTTTAAAGGGGATATTGATATTTTTCCTTTATTTTGGTGCATGATGAATAGGAAAATCCAAGGACAAGAAAAAAAATTTTTTTTGTAGAGTTGTGTAATTAAACCAAAAATACATTTGTAATTCACCAACAATATAATAAACAATTAAACTTTTATTTCTTCCGACTACAATTGGCAAATAATTGAACAATCATCGAATGATTATTTGCCAATTAGTCGGAAGAAATAAAAGTTTAATTGTTTATTATATTGTTGGCTAATTACGAATATATTTTCTATATAATTATCATTAAATTGAATTTTAACACGTTGATAGTAAGAGAATATTTTGATATAGAAAAATAACATGGATTATATGGAGAGGTAAATTCCATAGTGGTGTAAGTCAAATTTTTTAAAATATTGACTCGCGTGCATAGATGCAATTTATATATTGTATATAGACTATGGCTTTTACCCCTCCCCATATATAATATAAATTCTTTTTAAGGCAAAAGACAAATTTAAATATTTAATATGAAACTAATAAAATTCTACTTAATATTATTCAATTTCACAGTAACTGAAACAATTAAGCGAAAAATCATAGATAAATTACTAAAATACTCTCTTATGTAGGTAGTAGGTATCCAAATAACATCCAATTACATACATAGAAATTAAAATAAAATAATTTTTTATTTTATTATCTCAATACTCATAGTTTACTATTTTTTACGTACATTCAAACTTTTACTTATAATTTGGTAGGATCACAGAGCGTATAAAAAATTAGAAATAAATTTTTTGACTGCTACTTAGCCACTCAGTGAGCGGTTCTAATACTGAATGCACTTATTGAATGCCTTTATTAATTTAACCGTGTTTTACTTAATAACGGGAAATATGATTTTATAAAATTGACAATATATTATTTGATTCGCATTCGAACCATCTAGATTCGAAACTTTCGAATAATTCAGATTTGAATCATAAAAATTCGAATTCGAATTTGAATTAAATCGAATATTATCCAATTCGATTCGATTCGATTAGTTCGCATAGCTCTACTGCGTGTGAAACCATGCAAGAAGTTAAGAAATTTCTTTTTTCAGTGAAGAGAAAGAAATTGGACTCAATATGTTTCGTTCAAACAAATGTCTGTCATAGATCATATATAAAATACGGTTGTAATGCAAACAGCTTATTTTGATCCTTCGCTCACATTTCAAATCATTCTAATGTCTGATGAAGCTACTTTAGCGACGTAGATAAGATACATCGGTGAAAGAAAACCGGTGCGATCGTTTTTAACGATCTTAACGTATCTGTCGCAGGTGGTATTTTCTTCGCGAACAAGATGCGACAGCAGGGGTACGTCACGATGTTGGATCCGCTTCAAGACGCGTTCGGGGAGCGTATGGGCGGCCTCCTCTTTCTGCCTGCTCTGTGCGGCGAGGTCTTCTGGGCGGCGGGCATCCTCGCGGCCCTCGGCGCCACGCTGGCGGTCATCATCGACATGGACCAGGGCACCTCCGTCATCCTGAGCTCCTGCATCGCGGTTTTCTACACTCTCTTCGGCGGTCTCTACTCCGTCGCTTATACCGACGTCATTCAGCTCTTCTGCATATTCATCGGTCTGGTAAGCGATCGATCGCAGTTACCGAAGCGTATCGGGAACTTGCAATCAGGCATAATTATTTATTTAGTGCGAGTAAATAACGTAATGATTGGATATATCGCAACCAGCTCAGCTTGACATATAATCGCTCGAATAACTAGCTATATTTGAAAGTACATTTGGACGAATAAATGTAATCGATAGTCTACAATTACGATAATATTGATTTGAAATAAGATAATAAAAGAGAATAACTTGAAAATAAAATAAAATAAAATAAGTCGTTATGACGCGCTGCTAAAATTTAATTGCACGATTTTTTTTGTACCTCAAGTAAAGCAAAATTCCGATAAATGTCACAGTCTACTTGACCCGTGTAAACGTTCGGACGGATGAGTCTCCGGTGCGATATAAGCCCTAGAGCTTAATCGATATCGTGGCCCCGCTACTGCGAGCGTTTATATTACCAAATTTATACTCGGTGACGTATAGGTGGTGACCCACTTCTCGAAAGAACGTTATCGAGCTATTATTTCTGTGAGACTCCGCACCTAACAGGGAGGCTTCCATTACAACGGCAAACTTTACAATGCAAAGATCTTATCTAGACACCCCTTTTAGCAGATTAATTTGTTCGATCAACATTAAAGCCTTTTTTGAAGAACAAATGAATATCGTCCTGATAGTTTCGTACGACTCAAATTTTCAAATATTACAAGTGTGTAATTCTAACGTTATGTTTCCAATGCATTTTATTATTATCGATTGATAAAAATTGTCGATATAAGAAATGATATTTAATGTATTTATTTAATGCATTTAAATTACTTGTGTTGCGCGATTACTTTTTATTAATTAGCTACAACTGTAGTTTACATTTGCGATGCTTTTATTTTGAACGGAACCTTCCCTTATTTCGGACACCGTGAATGCAAACTCGTCCCTCCGCGACGAGACCGCCGTCCATTAACTGTAATTAATCGCGATAAATCGGGCCTTTCAGAAATAATTGTAATAGCGAAATAGATCCTCTGTCCGGAGAAAATATTTGAATGACTTGTATCAATCAGTTACAGATCAAAGCTTTATGTTCGTAAAAAATTGCCCGAAAAGAGGCAATTTAAAATAAATTTAATATTTATTAAAATAATTATTGTCTAATTCTGTTGATACAAAAATTTTCTTTTTATAAAAAAGAGATTATTTAAAACATCAAAACAATTTATTAAGAATAATCACCTTTTATTTTCTAAATATAAAAGAAGTTAAAAAGTACATAGAATGCACGTTTTTTAGACAATTATTAAATAACTTTTTATAAAAGTCATATAAATATTTCCATTACAAAGTCGATATATTCTAATAAATGCTCGCTTATCTTTTATTAAAATATCAGTTAATAGTTTTTTTCATTTTATTAAATGATGGAAATCATTTTCTGTCAATAGTGGATGTGTATCCCGTTCGCTTGGGCCAATCCGAAGGTAGAATCTCTTAGTTCCATGGACGTTGATTGGATCGGCAAAGTTAACCCCGAGGAGTATTGGTATTATTTGGATTACGGTTTACTTTTGGTATTCGGCGGTATACCTTGGCAAGTGTACTTCCAACGCGTCCTCTCGTCGAAAACCGCGGGAAGAGCTCAAATATTGAGTTACGTTGCCGCTGCGGGTTGCATCCTCATGGCCATTCCCCCCGTCTTGATTGGAGCGATCGCCAAAGCAACTCGTGAGTACGACACGCATTTAATTATTAATTTATTAAACATATTGTGGATCGGCGATATAAATCAACGTTATATAATTGATGTCACATGATCCGCAATGTGTTAATTGGAGCGGCTAATTGGTTTACTGGTCCGTCACGTCATAAAAATTTTGTGGAAAATATTTTCGCCATATAACATTTCCTTCGAAAGTATTTAATTTTTACCATAAATATTTTTTCGTGTTTTTAAGTCTAAGAACAATATCTATAAAGAAACTTTTTACGTCATTCTTTGTACTAATATTGCGTTAAAGTAGAAGAAATTTCACGAACAAATATCTAAGTAAAATGCGCGGACGTTAATTCGGCGGCGTTCTCTCATTTTCCTGAAGAAAGATGTCTTAAGGATCTTTCCGGCGATGCGACGGGAAAGAGTCCAATTTGGGTGCATTAATAATAAAAGGAAAACGAGGCGTTTCTCGTTCCTCGTTCTCTCCACCCCCGAGATAGTCGTTGTCTCGCCCGAGGGTGTAGTAACGGGATCCCCCTTCGCGAGCCCCCTCCCCCCTCTCCTCGCTCGAGAGGATCGAATTAGAACTCGGGTTGCTCGTCGTCCCACGCTCCTCCTCGTAGATATATTCGGAGGCTACTTGACATTTGGTGGCGCGACAAAGAGAGAACTGCTGGTATTTACAAGCGGCGGCGCGGTGGCGGACGCGAAGGGCGCGGATGGCCGAGGAGGGGTGCCTTGGGTATATTCGCGTGCGTGTACAATAGCGTGGGATCCCGCCATGTGGCGTTGCCTTTGCGAGGGCGAGGGTCGTAAATGCGGGACGATTCGCCCGCTGTAGCGCGAACGTGCGGAACTACGTCTCCGGAACTAATTCGGTACCTCTGCACTGGTATGTTGCGGAAGGACCCCGCGCGAACACGCGGACGGCTAGCAAGAGAGAGAGAGAGAGAAAGAGAGAGGAAGAAATACAGAACTGAATTATGCGAATCATGAACGCATGGCGTCGAACAAAGACAGTGGATGGGTGAAACGAACAATGATACAAATCGAAGTGACAAACAAAGACGGGGGTTCTCCTTTGCCCTTTAGAGTGCTCTATATATTATTCTGACTATATTAGTCTAGACTATATTAGTCAGTCTATATGTATAGAGCGGCGACAGCATACAATATGGTATTCCGCATTGGTATACATTGGAAACATCCCAGACACGCAGATTGGTGGCAAAGAGAAATAGAGAAACGGGAGATTAAATTACGATGTGGGCGTGATACTGAATAAGGAATAAAGACAAGCCAGACGAACAGAGATGAAAATTTAATGAACCGACGCAAACAAATCGTTACCTAAAAGGCTAGGTATTAACGATGTAATAATTATGTCGCAGCTTGGAACGAGACGGGGTATACTGGTCCCTATCCTTTCACGGAGACGGAGACCAGCATGATTCTGCCGTTGGTCCTGCAACACTTGACACCGAGCTTCGTTTCCTTCTTCGGGCTGGGAGCGGTCTCGGCGGCGGTGATGTCTTCTGCGGACAGCAGCATCCTCTCTGCTAGTTCGATGTTTGCTAGAAACGTTTACAAATTAATCTTCCGTCAGCGGGTGAGTCTGCGGAGTTGCGCTCCCGCTTGCGAGCCTGCATTCATGCACACACGGCGAAACCACTTGATACGACACGACGCGCGACGTGCCGCACGTGTCGATGCATATCTTTAACGCGTATAAGGCGAAACTTTATAACAAGCTTCTTGTGAAGTTTTCCGCGTTGTCATGAATAACACGACGGAAATTAGTTCGTAATTACGCCGATCTTATTTCGCGTTTGTTAACTTTTGGTTAACGCGAGTTTGTGCGCAAGGATCACAATTTAACTTCGTCCGTTTAATATTTCCTTATAGATTACAATTATTTTCTACGGGGTATTAAGTGAGAATTTCCAAGTAATTTTAATCGATACCATTTATTACATAAATTACACGTTGAAAAGGTATTGCGTCATTGCTATAGCACTATCTTAATTATGTCAGTCTTTTCATTACGCACTCGCGTATCGATTTCTCGTGACCGCGCCATTATTATTCATCACGAGTTAAATACATGGCACAGCGCGTGTACTTCTCGAGCACTCCGCGTAATGTTTTTCCCCTTCTGTTCCTCCCGATACTGACCCACGTGGGTGCGCGATCTTGGTATCCCCTGTGCAGGCGTCGGAGATGGAGATCATCTGGGTGATGCGGGCGGGGATCGGCGTGGTCGGCGTGCTGAGCACCGTGATGGCCCTCACGATACCGTCGATCTACGGCCTCTGGTCAATGTGCTCGGACCTGGTCTACGTGATCCTGTTCCCGCAGCTACTGATGGTGGTGCACTTCAAGGACTACTGCAACACCTACGGCAGCCTGTCAGCGTACATAATCGCCTTCCTGGTGCGCATCAGCGGCGGCGAGCCGGTGATGGGGCTGCCCGCGCTAATACACTACCCGGGGTACGACGAGGAGACCAAGACGCAAATGTTCCCGTTCAGGACGATGGCGATGCTGATGTCGCTGGTGACCCTGGTCGGTGTGTCGTACGGCACGCAGTTCGTCTTCCTGACCGGGCGACTCGCCCCGGGCTACGACGTCTTCAGGTGCGTGGTGAACATCCCGGAGGACGTCGAGCGGGTGGGCCCGGATCCGGCCGAGGGCGAGCAGATGGCGGTCCTAGCCGGGGGCGTCGGCAGACTCTACGGCAGCAAGGACGAATCGAACGGCCGAGTGAATCCTGCACTCGAGCCGGACTACGACATGGAGCCGGGATGTACGATGGTCGGCGGTACAGCGGACGGCGTCATCGGCGGCGGCGGCGGCGGGGTCGGCGGCGCCGGGGGACACCTGGTGCCCCACGTGCCCGGCGGCGCGCCCCGACAGCCGCAATCCAGCACCGCGTTCTAAGTCCTGGTTCCGTGATCGGATGCTGTGACCAACAATAAGTGCGGCGGTGCGGGTCTCTGTCTTTCGTTTCCTTCCCTTCTCCCTCCCTCCCTCCCTCCTGGCTCCTTCCCCTCGCGATCCTCCTCTTCTGCTCCCTTCCCCTGCGCGCGTTTCGTTCGGAAGGCAGTCGGCTTGCTTCGGATTTCGCTGCCGGCCGTTGTTGCTCCTTTCAGCGGTACGTTCAATTAAATTTGACAGCATAAATTTCTTTCTGATAAACGTTCAATAGAAGATCGTTCCAAATGTTAAGTCCGGAGGGGCCTTATTTCGATCAGATTTGCATATCGTTAATATCGTTACGCTTGAGATGTGCATTAAAATCTTTCATTTGCCAAATATATTAATCGAGTAATTGCTGAAACAATTCCGAAAGAAATCTTGGACAAGAGTTAATACTAGAACGATTCGCCATCACGTTACTTTGCATATTGAATCTAATCTATCGACGCACACGAGGCGCATAACCATGTATATTTAACTAGCATTGCTTTTTCTAATCTAATGTGTCTCCGAGGAGACACCGCGAAGATATCGTCGGAATTATCGCGATGATTATCGTAGATAGTCGGAATTGTCAGCGGCACAAATTGTCCATCTCAGGGGGTTGTTCTAGTGTTAATCGACTTTCCGACTTTCCCGGCCGGTTACGTAAACCCACACCCGGTGTCCCCGCGTTTTCCAGTTCGCATTTCCTTTTTCTACCCGCCTTACGACCACGGAGCTCCGAGATGAGCCAGCAATGCGATGGCCTGCGGTAAGTCCGACACGAAGTTTCTTTCGTACCCGCGTATCTGTGAGTGTGTGCATTTGTGCGTGCGTGTGCGTGCGTATGTGGGTGTGCTTGTGTCTCTCTCTCTGCGTGAGTGTGTATGCGCGTACCACACGTTTGCACGCTGGTGCCCGTATAACGATCTGTACCTGCCCGCGCCCGCTCGCGTTCGTGTTCCCGTCACTGCTCAGAAAAAGCAATAAACGAGAAAATGGGGAAAAAGGGGGGGAAAAACAGAGAAAGAGGAAGAATAGGGTGACTGGAAAGTACGCGCGAGCGCGGCAAGGGGATAAAGCGTAGCGTTTCCAAACCGGAAGTCGGAGCTCCGGGCGTACTCGGGCCGGGCGTCCCTACCCCGCACCGCCAATTAGGCCTAGTGATTTCCTTGTTTTTTTTTTTGGAGAGGTATATATATATATATATATGAAAATAAAATAATATATACAAAAAAGATATTATATATATTTAGAGTTTAACAAAGAGCTGCTTGAGAGTGTTTCGAAATACGAACGATCTGCCTGACTCGAGAAAATCGCGAGGATTGCAAGGGTCCCCGTCGGAGCTCGATCGATCGGCGCGCGTGGCTTCTCTCCGTTAGAAATTAATTAGATCGAACGGTCAATGTGTTTACATAGGTTTGTACACGGGAGTCGTAGACGTGTCGCGTATACTTTCTCTCGATCCTGTGCGCGTGTCGAACGATGTACGAGGAGGAATCGTTAAAATTGAGATCAGCCGTGATCTCTGATCTTTGTGAATAACTAAACTTTGATTAAACGTTTAATGTCGTAAAGATTTCAGTCGGGCCGAAACTCGAAGTTTAGTAATGGATGTACCTGGAAGTTGCGAAGTGAGAGATGACGAGAAGAAGACGTATGCGATGTGTTTCAATGTACTCTCCATATTTTTATTTCGCGTTTCGTGCTAAATGTGATTATCTAAATATCTTATAGAATCTAAATTTTTATTTCACTAATAGAAGATAGATAAATATGAAACGCATTCTCAATAAGATATCAAATAGCCACATTTGGCATAAACGGGCGATAGAAGTGTATGCTTCAAAGAACCTCGTGATTAATATTTATCAACTTAGATATCGGGAGAATTGTCAACTTAATATTAAAATATCGATAATTTCTTTAATATTTATTGACAAATAAATAGATAATATCATTTTCCAAATGACATATTGTGAAAGAGATTTCCTTTCTCTCTAACAATACCTATATAAAATACTTTAATACCTTGTGACATTTTCTCATCGTACATTCAGCGATGTCTTTAATATTTCTTGATTTTGGAATATCTCGATGATAAATATCGATCGATCGGTCGCTCCTTGAAGGCATGTTCATCCAGTATACCATCCTCGCCTCTCTCCACTGCAATTAGTTCGCGCTATAATTAGTTAACGTGCGTCGTAATGTCGAGTGTCCGTGTCGGTGTTAGCAGAAGAGGTAAAACGAAGCTTTTGTACTTGCGATCGATCGTTCTTCCCTCGCTTCGCCCAGTCGTACAGGAACACACGAGACACACGAACACGCAACACACACATACATACACATTCATTTATACGCGCTAGTGTAAAAAGAAACACGTGTAGATGCGTCGTTAGAACCGGGTGGCACCGGAGGATGATCTAGCACGGCCGCTTGTTGTAGAATTTTAAGTTCCTCCGCGGCTCACATGCGAGGCCGATCTCGTTATACCGGCCATTACAAGTAAGTGGCTGTACGCCAGATTGAAAATTTATCTCGCTTTTAAAGAACTTAAAGACGTTGGACGTTTTTATGTTTGGGAGAAAATAGGATATTGATTTAAAAAGAAAAGATGGTGTCAATTAGTGTTTCGTAAAAATTAATAACCCTATAACACCATTAAAGTTTTTAAAGAAGTTAAAATTATTATTTATTAGAAGCTAATGTCGTGTATTTAGAATTTTTTAAATTAATTATTTATGCTTTTGGATATTTTTTTAAATATTTTAAAGAACCACGCAAATAAATCCCGAATGAAAAATAGCCTGAAGCTAAATGAAATATTCCAGTAGAACGGAAATTGTCGGGTTGTTTTTGTATCTCATAAATGTGATATTCGAAAACTTTTAAAATATGTTTTTTTATTATATTAATTTTGTTAAAATTATTTTATTTTATCGAGTCTATCTATTTCGTTTAAGAGAAGTGTCCTTAGTGTTTTAAATACGTTAATAAATAATAGCATTAAATTTAAAAAATAATTATTATATCGATTACGATCTCCGATTACGGGATACTTGCGTTCTCCTTATGAGCGCAGTTTTTTCGTCGCGTGTGGTCGCGTGCTACACGTGAATAGCGGCATGGTCATTGCATTCGTGCGTCAAACGTGAGCCGCGGAGCCCTCGTCAGGCAGACCGTTCGTAATGCAGGTCCGTTGTGTTTATCATATAGTATATAATATAAATGTATGATATAAAAAAATCATGAGCGATAAATGCAGAAGTAAAGAGCGAGAGAGATGGGTGACACTTGCAATTATAGTACGAGAAAAGAAAATATAGACCCCCCGCTCTGTCTCTCTCTCTATATATATACATTATACATACACGTTATACATACACGAGAAGACTAAATCCATAGGTGTTAATATCGCAGGTACGAGTTATCGCCGTCATTGTTAATTTTGAAGATCCGTTTGTTACGTGGTTCACACATATATATATATGTATATTATTATAGCACCGATATATCGAGGTTGCTATACGCAATACGCATAAAACGCCTAGGAGAATATGTAATGTATTTATGCTCGTTATACCTGATTGCTCATATATTATATCATTATTTGCCGCCAAAGGATGAGGAACGTCGCGTTTCGAGACTGACGTCGAATGGTGAGATCTAAAGTTGATAATTTTCGAGCAAACCCCATTGGAAAAGAAATTAAAGGGGGTATTAAGAGGGAGATGTAACACACGTAATTAAAACGAAATAACAAATATTTTTGGCAATTGTTACGTCTCGTGTTGAATCTGGCAGCTGATTCTGTAACTCTTAACGATAGTTTTGTTATCGTTATATTTGCGTTGCGCAGATATATATATGGTAAAAGAGCTGCACAACACGACAATATACACGATAACGAAACTGCCGTTAAAAATTACAGAATAGCCCCACTCTGGATCTCAAGTTCCAAAGTTTGCTTTTCGCGCAGATTCGTCTCCGATTGACATCCCGAACGTTTTTCTGGATCTCGCGAGATTTTATCGCGCGCAATCACACGAGGACTCGGCCTTTCGGATCTCGGGACGCGACGTTGCGTGCGTAAACGACGGGATGAGATACTTTAGATAATTTCGTAGATAGTACAGCGTTTTTGTACTTAGTTCCTACTCACCCGACGAATTGTGATAAAGCGTCTGACTTGACGACCCCGCAAATTCAAACGCGATTAAGTTTTTCGAGCCTCATCATCGCTCGCGCATCATTTTCCATTTTTTCATCATTGCGCGAATAATCGATCGATTCCGTTTGTCGCGCTTGCAAAAGCGTTATACCTATTATACCTATACCATTTTTCTCCAGACAGAAATACTACGTATCGGTTATCCCTAGAGTAGAATGTGCCGAGTATATTTTTCTAGTTTACAAAGATCGCGTTTTTATTCCCGTTAGATCAGGATTTTTCCGCTCGCTGATGGACTCACGTTTAAGACCTGCCTCCGTGTTGAATTTTTTAATGTGCAAGATTGTTAATTCGTTTACTCGTAGACAGATAGTGGATAATGGAACTCATATGTTTGAGACATCAGAAATTTTAATATCGACATCAAACATCAAATAACGTTGGACAAAAATGCTTTTAAGTAATTTACCATCGTGTCGAAGAAACGAAGAAAAAAAAGTGACGTATCCGCAGTCCAAATGTCGGGAATTTTCTAAGGGCTTCTTATACTTCAACGACGCGGCAAAATCTGCGCGCAATAGAAGTCCCTGATGTAATATTCTAAAGCATTAAGTCATTTTTAAAATATTATCTCTTCGTATGTATGTGAGTGTGTATGTGCGCGCGCGTGTGTCACTTTCGTGGAAGCGTTTATTTCATTTCGAAGCATGTGAAAGAATTGAAGAATATTAATAGAACGTGTTCACATTTTTTCTCACTTTCCGGAAACGGTTTACGATCGGATGTTTCTTTTTCCCAGAGACAACTCGCGTGCGAATCGTCTCGGCACTTCGTTCTGCGTTCGAGATCACGCGCGTCTCTTCGTTCACGAGCGCGTCTCTTTTCCGCGGTGTTCTCCAGCGGAATCGAAAATACCCTCGACCGTGCGAAGGCGTGGAGAGGGGTAGGGGAGAGGGAGCTTTACGGATCCCCGGCGATTTGCCGGAAGTGGCCTAGCCGTTTTCCGCTGCGCGCCGTCGTATTATCCCGCTCGTTACGTCTCGGAGGATGCCGTTCGGAGGTGAAATTACGAGCGCGACGGCATGGCACGGCGCGATTCGAAACGTGAGTCGTCGCGCGGAGCAATACGTGGCCCGTTACGCGACACGGGATCGTACCGCGGAAGAGGGAAAGGACACCCGAGCGAGTCCGTGGATCTCGCCGTGTGGCGTGCATCTCCCGTGCATTTCCGTTCGTCCGTCCGTCATTAAGCTCCGCGGACTTTCACTCACAGATATTAGAGACGATGACGAGCGCGCCGGCTGGCTAATCCGTGACGCTCGTGGACCACGAGCCCCGAGAGAAGATGCGCGCGCGCGCGCGATGGGATTATTATCCTTATTATATTCCTGCCGAAGCACGAAAGTATCGCGCTACAATGAACCGCGTGCGAAGACCGTCGTCTCGCTTCTCGCGCCAGGCATGTACGAAAGTATCACAAACGAAAGTATACCGCGAATTATTTTTCTACGCAGCGCGTTCCCCCTTTCGACCACTCGTAGATTTTCCGGCGAGTTCGGAGTACGGAGTTCGAAGGAACAGTCGTCTTTGACCCGTTGAAGCTAACCGCGGACGTTTCAAAATCCGACATTTTGGAATATGAAAATTCGCGTGTTTATATTTCGCGATTTAAATGAACGACGATAAGAATTTTAATAGGCCCTTGAAGTTTTAATTTGTCTCGATCGTAGATTTAAATTGTTGACCCCCCCCCCCCCCCGGGGCGAATCTTCAAGTTCTGCCGCTCTTGGATGGGAATTAAGTAATTTAATTGCATTATAAATCTGGAAAATCCTCTTGATTCCTCGCTTTTCTGAGTTCTTGGGTATTTGCGCGTTCTTCAATATTTACACTCAGGAAACTCGTAAGATGGGAAGAAATCGTGGATTTTTCAGTATATTGTCAGTCATTTACATTCTACATTTCGTTTCGATCGGGCGTCGTAATGAATTCGCTTGTCTCGATAGAATATTTGTGCTTCGAGGTTGATCTCATCGTTTCTTTTGTACGAATTTAAGGAAGGTGGAGGAGCCGTGTGTCGAGAACGCGCGGGAGAAACTAGTAGTACATTATAAGCTTATGAGAACGCTCTCATAAGACGGCCACTTATCATCTACATATCAACGTACGTTGTAATCGACGACGCAACGAGAAAATCTATACATATCATAAAGTGTGCTCTATTGTATATTAGATAATTAGTCGCGGAGAGGAGGAAGTGCGTAATAAGATAAGACTATAGGAGATATGTATATACAACATATGTATTCTTTGGGACGAATACGCTCGTCGCTCTTGGAGCGAAAAGGGACACTCGTGCTCCTTTTCCAGCCGCGAGTGTCCCTTGATCTTTGTGCGCGCAGCTTCGCGTCGTTCATTCAAAAGACTCGAATTTTGGAAATCGACTCGTTAATACGCATCGATCTAATTGTAGATTATTTAAATTTAACACTTTTCAGGATTCGAATCGCGATATAAATGGCTGAAGTAAAGCAAAGTTTTTTTTTTTAATTATTTCTTGTTTCTTCTTCTCGACATAAAGACTCGTCATAACAAGAATACGAATTATAATTTCATCGGACCTCTACTTTGTACGTTCCAGCTATCTAGGATGCAAAATTATTTCCTTCTTGCCTTTGTACCTTTTAATTTAAAGAGAATCAATTTAGTCTCAAGAAGCTTGCGCATCCAAAGATCTATTTCTCTCCGCAGAACGACGTCATTTCGTTGCGGAGTAAAATCGCGAGTCGACAGCCAATCTGTGTCGTGCGCAAAAACGAGGAGAAATAACGAAAAAACGCAAAAACTCGAGATAGCTCGAAATAAGAATTAGCGCGGACGATCCTCCAAACTAAACCGAGATATCGTCGATCACTTTCCCGCTTGGAGACCAAAATAGCGTACTCAATGTTGCGCGTCCCAAACGCACGGGGTGACTTACCTAATTACGTAGAATAATTTATTAATCATGTAAAAAGCAAAAGCGTTCCCTGACTCACCCTTTCCCCTTCCTCCCCATCCTGCTCGAAGGAGTATATCCATATGTATATGTATTACAGAAGCGTTACTGTATTATATGACATTATACGTGTATAATTGACAAACGAAAGAGATGTTGATTGTAAATGTTAAAAATAAACGGTGTACAAAAATGTCGAGTTCATATTTATACATCGCGACGTACGCGGTTCCACAGTCTCGAGACGAGTTCGTGTGGTTTGACGACTTAAGAACTTCTCTCCTCCTTCCCCCAAGCACAACCCAAGGAAGAGCTGATTTATTTACCTTGAAGTCTGGAAAGCAATGCTTCGCGAAGGCACGCCTTAAGGGGATAACGTATAGCAGCAGGTAAGATAAGCGCTCTATCGAATGCTTGAGAAAACAAGAACTTGTTCGGAATTATAAATTTGCAGACGAGAAGGATTAGCAACTTAAATATAGTAAGATCGTTGTATGAATAATAACTTCAAAGAAATACGTGTTGTTAAATCCCTTCTTGCCTATGAATACCACTCCGGCGTTAACCTTTGCATCCTTTAAAAGAGCGTGAACCCTGATATTTGAAGAGTTGAAAATTACATAGCTAAGCTCTTTGCGAGGAGTTAAATTTTTAAAAG
This sequence comes from Temnothorax nylanderi, assembly GCF_030848795.1. Taxonomy (NCBI): domain Eukaryota; kingdom Metazoa; phylum Arthropoda; class Insecta; order Hymenoptera; family Formicidae; genus Temnothorax; species Temnothorax nylanderi. The sequence continues at coordinate 24,978 of NW_027249167.1, read as the reverse complement.
AAATGGCAAAGAGAAAATTTGGAGGAATCAACGAGTCGTACGTGTGTCAATCTGCCGATCGCGGCGTAAGTACGCGCGTAACTATAATATATGTGTTCGCTTAAGCGGCTGTTACAGAGCTGGTTAGAAAGTACTTTCAATGAAATTATTATTTTAACTTACTTTTACTACACGCGTGCGTGTCAGACGTTTATGCTCTTATCACTCTACTTACGTTTCCCTGGAGATGCGACGTAATATTGGTAATACACGTAACCCGATGCGGATGGAACGAGCAGAGCCGGCGAACTTTAATATTTATGGATCATCCGGAGTAAACCTCTCGAGATCTCTGTGTTCATTTTTCAACGTGTGTGGAAGTTTCGCGGTGACCATGCACGTCGCGCGGTTCAGTTTTGCGGACCGGCAATGAAGGAGGCACGGCTCGCTCTCATAGGCGAGGCGGCCACGGAACCCCCCCGATATCGATATGCGCTTTTAGATACTCGACGGCAGGAATAGAAAGAGAGCTCTTAGTTATTCATGCCCTCCCGGTACCCGAGCCATGAGAATCGATAAATCGACCGTCCGACCGTGTCGGCCGACTAACCTTATGCCGAGCTCTTCCTCACCTTGCCGATCTTCCTTCGGTTGTAAAAAGGACTGGCCTGTCCCTAGGGCGGACACTGTTCCGTTGAAGACTGCGATATAGTCAATCCAGCGAAATCAACCGTAAAAAGATTTTATTGTATTTGCAAAAAAAGAAAAATAATTGCGCGACTAGAAAGATAAGAAGAAAAACAAATTCAAAATTCGGGTCTTTAGCTTACAACATGAAAATAATTCTATAATGAAAAAGATTGCTTGAAATAAGGAGATCCCTGAAAGATTTAATTTTTTCTTTTTTTTTAGTGCGACGAAATGGGATTAACAAAAAGTCGACAAATCGACGAGATTCCTTATCAGCATATAGCGGCTTTATTATTAGTACAAAAAAGCGTCTTTACAAAATAAATAAGTTACAGGCTCCGAATGTGGAAAATCGAGTTTTCTCGTTCGTTTTTCCGTTCTTCTTTTTCTTCTTTTTTTCTTCTTCTTTTTTTTCTTCCTCACTTTTCTTCGACATCGACGGAAGTAACGTTCCATGAACAGACGCTTTCCTGGAAGCCGGTACATAAAAGTAATAATAATATTAAAGAAAGAAAAAAAAAGAAAAGAAACATCTTGTTCTATCGGCCGTTCGCGGGAACGCGCCTGCCGTCAGGACGAATATTCCTTCGCTCACAATTTTCCCGACCGAGAACCTATCGTTGTTAAATCTTTAGCACGAATTTCGCGGACTTTCACGACGCGGCGAACGGTCCTCGCACGCTTCTCCCGTCGGTTACCGGATAGAGATGGTCCCGTGGAAGACCTCAAATATCTCCGCGCGATTGTTATAAGGACACGCTCGACAACAACAACGGGATGTCTTCAGCATTGATTTTCTCCGGTTATTCACAATGTTATCAGCGATCATGTCCAGGACATTTGTTCGTAATTGTAGGCACCAAGGTTATCATCTTTCGATTAAAGCCAGCCTCTCGGATCGACGTCCGTTTCCTGATAGGACGTAATCGATCGAGCCGCGATCAATCGAATTGACGAGTCTTGACATCGTGATAGATCGAGTTTGCATCGTCCAATCCGGGAAATACTGATGGAAGCCGACGTGATTGAGCACGGAGATCGTCTCGCCGGGTGAACACATGTCTGGATTAGTATTGGTAGCCTCCATTGCTGGCGTAGCTTTGTCCGCCGCCACCGCCGCTGCTTGGAGCACCGTAAGACGACGACGGTCTGCCACCGCCACCGCCACCGCCGGAATAACCGCCGCCGCCACCTCCGGAATAACCGCCACCGCCGCCTCCGGAGTAGCCACCGGAGCTGAGGAAATCATGAGAAAAACATTTGATTAGTAAATTCGAAAAAAGTCGATAAGAAACGAATAAAAGAGTGTTGGAGAGCAAATAAGAAATTATATGTAAAATTTTGTAATTGAACAAATATAATGAAAAATGAGTAAATCGAATTAAATAAGTGAATGTTATGATTCAGCAGTACTTTAATTAATATATAATCATGGATATTTACTGAATTAAGACTGCTATTTTACAGTGATATTAAACAAAATAATTCAACCAATGTTTTGCACAAAAATGACAAAAATGATCTTTGCTTCATTTTGCTGAATAGTTTCACGCATTTATTTCGCATTATCACATCTTACCCGCCTCCGAAACTGCCACCACCGCCGGAATATCCACCGCTACCACCGCCTCCTGAAGGGGCACCGTAAGTTGAGGACGGTGCACCGCCAGAGTATCCGCCGCCACCGCCGGAATATCCACCGCTACCACCGCCTGCCGAGGGTGCACCGTAAGTTGAAGACACTCCACCACCACCACCGGAGTATCCACCTCCTCCGAAACCACCGCCACCTCCAAAGCCGCCGCCGCCGCCGCCGGAACTGGGCGCTCCATAGCTGGACGAGGGTCTGCCTCCGCCTCCGCCTCCACCGCCACGCGGTGCCCCATAGTTCGAGGAAGGTGCGCTGTAGGTCGAGGAAGGCGCTCCATAGCTCGAGGAAGGTGCCCCACCTCCAAAACCGCCACCGCCACCGAAACCGCCGCCGCCACCGCCCAAACCTCCGCCACCACCGGAGGGCGCTCCGTATGTGGACGATGGTCTGCCGCCTCCACTCGACGGCGCTCCATAAGTCGAGGATGGTCTACCGCCGCCGCCGCCGCCGCCGCCACCGCCGAAACCACCACCGCCGAATCCGCCGCCTCCGCTAGAAGGAGCGCCATACGAGGAAGATGGACGTCCTACGGATGGTGCCCCGTAGCTGCCGGAGGGGCGAGATGGTGCCCCGTAGCTGCCGGAGGGACGAGATGGGGCTCCGTAACTGGAGGACGGTGCCCCGCCGCCGAAACCTCCGCCAGAACTAGGTGCTCCATAGCTGCTGGAAGGCGCTCCACCACCAAAGCCGCCACCTCCGCCGCCGAAACCGCCACTTCCGCCGCCTCCGAAACCACCACCGCCGCCGCTGGACGGTGCTCCGTAGCTTGAAGACGGAGGTGCCCCGTAGCTCGAAGACGGGGGTGCCCCATAGCTTGAAGACGGGGGTGCCCCGTAGCTCGAAGATGGGGGTGCTCCGTAGCTGGAGGACGGTGGCCCACCGCCACCGCCACCTCCACCGGGCGCTCCGTAGGTCGAGGAAGGTCGACCACCGCCGCCGCCACCGAATCCGCCGCCACCACCGCCGAATCCGCCGCCGCCGCCGCCGCTGAATCCACCGCCACCGCCTGAAGGCGCACCGTAGCTCGACGATATTCCTCCACCGCCACCGCCAGGATAACCGCCGCCGCCGCCGCCGCTGCCGCCGCCACCTCCTAGATTAGGCGTGCCGTAACTGGTTGACGGTGGTAGATAGCTGCCCGAGATAGGTGCTGAAAATAATTTCTAAATCTAAAATTCCAATCTTTGAAAAATATTCTAGATACAGAAGTTATTTAGATATAAATTATAGCTTTGGTTGTCGCAAAAAATTCCATTACGTTTTGATTAATTCGAGGAAACATAGTATTTAATCTATCTTACAAATTACTATGATTTACTTGGTTGCTCTCTCGGTAACTTATGCTTCCTTACATTGCTGATGACTTTTTATTACATCGCAATCGTCTCTGACGAAATTACCGCTAATGAAGAACGTTTATTGTTTGCGGTAACGTTATTAGCGACGAGATGATAAGTAATAAAGTCGGCAATAGCTTTTGCGCGATTTCCTAGCAATCAAGATTGGAAGTTGGCGTAATACAAAGTAGAAATTCTAAAACTTTATTTTCTCTTCCCATAGAAATTTATAGAGACATCCAAGTGTTCGTGACATTATCGACAGAAGTTTAATTTCACCGTTTTACCAACATTTTAACAACGTTTTAACAACGCCTAAACGATCAAAATTGTCCAAAACTGAACTGTGCACAAAAATCAAGACAATTTACGGGAAATCAAGAAGGCTGAAATTCCCGAAATCGCGCATTAATTTAAGGACGCACATGCTTACATTTCGCGAAAGAGGAAAACTCACGACCAAGTTAGAAAATTATGTTCGCGTTAAACAGTATTCTAAATCAACTTACAATAGTACGCGGCGGCCACGGAAGCGCGCAATCAGACCGTAACAATTTCTTATCGCGAGATTTCATCTCCTTCGCGCGCTATCATCATCAGCGTCGTAAGACAGGACGCTTTGTGTCGCACGGTCGAAACGCCAACGCAATTTCCACGTTAATAGCGTGCGTGCTGGCATCTTTTTTTATGTTAAACGCGCGTTAACGCGCCGCGCCGATTGAGTCACGCTCGTTTTCATCGCGGTTGATGCGCCGGTACGGCGAGTCCGATTGATTTATCGCGCGAGCGTGATGCTTTGCCGCGACAGTTGAAGACGCGATTCATCGCTGGTATCATTTACGACCGGATCGCCGAGTCTACGGTCATCGACTGTTGTGAGAGCGCGAGTACGTCAATTAATCCCCGGATTCAGCGATTCGCTATTCTCTCTTGTCCTACTTATTAAACAAGTATAGACATTTAATTCCTCCAATTTAATCTCTCAACGTTCGACATTCGATAACGTTCGATAAAATTTATTGAAGATTCCGCTTCGTAATTTTTAGTTGAATAATTTATACAATTGAAGTCCAACAGCGCTACACTGCAGATGAAATAACAGTTAAACTCGATTTGAAATATTTAAAAATTGAATGGAGTAAAATAAAGCGAATGCAAACGGGAGGAATAAAATAAATCTTTAAAAGAACAAAGAGTGAAATATAAAAGGCGCGACAAAATAATATAGAGCGAAATAAATACTAAAAGCCTCTTTCAACATTTTATTTTATTTCAGTTTTTTTTAAGAAACTAATTTGTTAACATTTTAACATTTTCCCATTAGACAACCGTTGGCACAATCCCGCAATAATCTGCAACACACGCGCGGCGTTTAAACAATAACTCGCGTTGTGTGCGCGTGACGTTTACACGTGTTAAAATCGAAATCGGAACAATCGCGGCGAGCCGAGTGCACCGATGAAGTTTCGGCCTGCACGCTCGCGCGCTTTCGAGTTAGATTACGCTAGATCGCGCCTGATAATGTCCTGATTTATACAACGATCCCAACACGCCATGCGCAATTTACTTAAAGATGCTGTCCGATAACTCCAGTCGCCCTAATGCTCGACTATTTCAGGCCCGGTGCACACAGTTTCTACTTTTTTGAACGTCCCAATTTCACAAATTTGCTTGTATTATTTGCGAGGCGGCTTGAAGGAAAGAAAAAAAAAACACTACCGCTTGAACGCTTAAGCAATCGACTAAACCTGGAAAAATGTTTGAGCAATAAATTGTAAAACATCTCATTATTTGGATAACGAGAACGCCAATTATTAGATGTTTTTGCTACAGTCCGATCGATGTTGAAACGATGCATGAAACTGCGTAAAGTAGCGCTCCAACAAGAATTCAAGAACCGGAAACTTAATATTAACTCGAGAGACGAGAAATACATCGCGAAACGTTATAATCGGAACTAGAACGGATACGTAATAAGAGATTTAACATATTTGTGCTTGAAAAGTGTTGAAAGCGACACGAAGAATCTAATCGTCATGATTTAACGCTCAATTAGCTACGTTTTTTTTTATCTCGATTGAATACTATTATCTCGATTTACATAAGACGGAATTATTATATTACACAGGCCAGGAATATATTGAGAAGTATTTTATTTTTACTTTAGAAGTATTTTCTTACTCGTATTAAAAAAATTTAAGGTTTAGTTAATTATTTAAAGTCAATAATGGAAAATATAATTTTACATAATTAATAAGCTGGGAGTGAAAACATCCATCAAAGCGACGCATAAACCACATTTTGTACCTAGTGCATCGTGGAACGATGGTATAGACTTTCTAATAAGTTTTCCGACAAGCTGACAAATTAGAGATCCGTCGTGGCGGCATTCATTAAGCCGCACAAAAATATTGCGTGACGTGGCGCGCTCGCGTAATACGTATACTTTAACCGTGAAACTACCGTCGACATATAGTGCATTTCTTATAACGCATCCCCCTTCTAAATTATATTCCACTGAAGACCTTCCTTGGAAGTGTGTGTGCGCCAGTGACAAGAAACTTCACCAAGGTTTTTTTTTTTTACAATAATGAATTTAATATGCTATTATGAGACGTGAGAAACAAGGGCAACGAGAGTAACGTGACGCGAGCAACTTTAATATTACAAAAGCATTCTTTCCCTCAAAGTCATTAATTTATCTTACTTTCTGATACGGAATACTGACACGCGATCTTCCTAAGACTGCTTTTACTCCTGCGAAAACATCATGTGTTCGAATCTCATACTTTTCTCTCTTCTCTATCTCTCTCGACCATTGAACAACTTGAAACAATAATTAGATATTCACAAGTTCTTTCTTTTCTCCCGATATAAAAATAATTCTCCCAAAGCTATTCCATTTTATACTAACGTAAAAGATTAACAGATTCCGAAAGCTTCTTCGTGCAAGATTAATTCCACGTTCAGTTGCAATCTTTTACCCTGCACATCACGATATTGCATACCGTTTTTTCTGGTCACCGATAAAAATTCCATAATCCGCATAATTCCAAGTTTAATGAAATTTAAAAACGCGAAGAGCAATCTCGAGGAGACTTAAAGGATTAATTGAACGTCGGACATTCGATGGACGGGATCCTTCTCAGATCTTACCATCAGCGTGGATGGGCCTCAACAGCAGAGCCGTCGCGACCAGCGCGGTCACTGCCAACGGGGCCCAGCTTCTCGCGGGCCTCATGGTCCCCGACGATTGAAGATCTCGTGGAGGTCTCTCTGCGGCGTTCCTCGGCGCCGAGTCACATGCACGAATTTGCGTTCCGTACGAAGTACGAGGTGCCTGTCTCTTCCCTTTTTCTCTCCGAGGCTATACCGTCACGTATATTTGCGGGGTGAACTTACGAAAGGAAAACAGATGCAATATTGGGGCGCGGCGGCTCGACGTGGCCTGCTCGACGCACCCGTGTGATTTCGTCTAACGTGCTTCAAACAGCGTGCATCTCGCTTATATAGTTGGCCGTCTTTCGGAGAAAGTCCTCGTCGGGAGTGCAGGAGGATGCTACCGGCCAGGTGAGACTCCCGGGGAACGTGGGAGGCAGATGTCGATGAGGGGGGAGTCTCATAAGGAGACACGACTATCTTGAGGGGGGCCCCCGCGAGGAATCGCTCGCGGGGTGGGGATCGAAGGACCTGTTGTCGGCTAGCCGAAGGATCGGGCAACGGGATACGGTCCTGCTCCTCCGCGATTGACCCTGGTCAGGCCGTTAACGAGAGGAACCCTTTTTTCGTCTCGGACGTTCTCTTGCTCTCTCTCTCTTTCTCCTTCGCGGCGAAGAACTTAACGTTCTCGCTGCGAGAAATCTCGCGCCGCCTGGCCTTGGTGTCATCTGGCTCTCCGTTCGAGGAGAGCGATCAGCGAGAGTAACGTAGCATTGCGCCCGATCTCTGAGCTCTCAAGCACGGGAATTCTCCCGCAAGCGATCTGACGGCGATTCGGATGGATAGGATATAAAATATTCCGCTGCGCGCTCAGTCGGTTGAAACGAGGATATCGTAAAATTGAGAAAATCGTATAATCTCCGAATTTAACGAGACGTAGAAAAATGCGATAACCGTGTACTTGTCGAAAAATTTCACGCAGGTTAAAATTATATCCGGAAGATAGAAATAAAATGTTTTTTTTTTTCGAAGTTATTTCACAAAATTGTATTTCGCACATACGTGACAAAAAAATCACATATTAGGTAAGCTAATGAAACGTTTACACGTTGGTATTTATGAAAACAAGTGCAGAATGAATGCAGGATGAGTTGTTCGTTTCGCAAGCGAGCCGAGTGAAGTTTCGAAAATCATCACGTCATTCTTCTAAGTCCTTTCTCCGAAAAAGTAAGCCTCCAATGAGGACCATCAGTAAGCAGGGAGCGTGCGATCGAAAATTGCTCGCTTGTTATTCGTCACACGCTCAGCTTCACCCGCGAAGCGTACTTGTCGACTAGGAACTAGATAACTAAATCGACGGAGGATACAAACAGCTCGTGCCGTCGTCAATATACGTCCATCATTCTAAATTGGCATCACGAGCGGATCGATTTTATCCCAAAGTTCAATATTAAATTTAATAAATTCAACTTTTTAGAGCAAATAATAATAATATAATCGCAATAAAAATAACGGCATCTTGTATCAGATCTAATTAAGAGAGATTTTATTGGTAATTGCACAATTTAAAGTTTTTATTGAAGAAAAAGGGACTTGAAGTAGCATGAAAAATTTCACGAAGCAAATTCTGAGACGTCATCTATAAATATCGATCTAAAAGATATCCGGGCGATATTCGAGCAGCGATTTGTCCGGAATACATTTCGCTGTAACCCGCAGATGTACTAGGAATGACCATGATTTCTAGGCCGAGGACACGATCTGTCCATATACAAGGCGTGAAAATGACGGTATATACGTGAAGATATATGCCGATGATATACGTGAAGATCGTTTCGCGGCGACGGCGACGCGGCGACGTGCGATTTCAACCAATCCTAAAAAGATGAGGAAGGCGAACCTCAAAGTGTAAGGTATCGGTATCTGGTGAGCACGTCTCTCAGTATGCCAACGCTTCCCGATGCATTTCGATCTGTAACTTAAAAAATGTCTATAAATATTATCTCAATTTATAGCGCTAAAAGAAAAATTTTTGCGGAACGTTATTCAAGTAGCACGTATTTAGCACATGAGAAAGGCCATTAACTGTAAAGGAATGATCGATTGAACGTGAAAAAAAAAACGAAAGTTCACTGAAGAAAGTATGAAAGGGAACCGCGGAGGTGAAGGAGTCCGGTGTTTATTTTTTTACGTCTGAAGCTATCTTGTGCCCGTTACACGCACAAGATGCGCTTTTCATAGCCGGCTGTATCTCGGAGCGCGGCGCATTATTCCGACTTGTTCGCACGCGATTATCTTACGTCCAAGTCCTCCCCCCCCCCCTCCGGTTTTCCCACCCGCGGACGAAACGCGCGCACGATTTTACGGCTCGCGTAAGCGGGTGCCGCGCCGCTCGTTGCCCCTAAACGCGAATGACGCAACGTATAGTATAATCAATAATTTGTAATAGCGAGAGTTCGTAATTTGAGTTCCGTTTCGTTGCTCATTCCTAGCCGCAGGCGTAATGTTGCGACACGCGGCCGAAGTATAATAACTTAATAGCACACGCGGAACAAGATGATGAAAAGAGAATCCTAGTGGAAACGTGTATAGCGCTCGCCTCGTTGACGAAAAAAAGATTCGCGCGAACGCCGTCGAGAGAGAAAGATTGATGATTGATAAGACAGCGATTAATAAATCGTTGAAACATCATTTTTAGTCAACGCGTTATAAACTTGCTATTAAAAGCAAAATATATTTAATATATATTAATGTATCCACTTCTGAGATAACCCTATATTTACATTATTTACAAAGTCATCAATTAGAATAATTAGATGGCTTGAAAGATTGGCTCTGTTTCCTCGCCCCGAGAGTTTCGTAAATTCTCCATAGCCTATAGCTCGTTCGCTGATCGGCATATCGGACTTATATCGGCTTATAATTCCGGCTGGCAATCGATTCTCGTAAGAGTTGTTACTTGTAAACAGGCAATCGCTACCAATGACTGGCGTTTCACCGGTGGATCATCGCGATGGTATAGTCGCCGGTCCAATTAGCGCGCGCGTAACGACAAATCGCGCGGAGAGGATGAAGAATCTCACCGTTCTCTCGTGCGTGCGCGAACTTCACGAAACGCTCCCGACACCTACGACAACGAACGCTCTCTCACCGATTGCTGAAAGAGAACGCCGCTTGCTAAATCGACGATTTATTATCGCCCCGTGTAGCAATAACGCGAGCGCGGCGGCTCGAGATGCGCGCAGCTATGCGACTATGACAACATTGCGGTAATACGAATCGGATCGGACGGGATCAGATTGCTCCGGCACGGTTTCGAGTGTCTCGTTCTGCCGGATTGATTGATCGTTGCGACACGGCCGGCCGCTGCAAAAAGCGCGCGATCCACCGTGTTATATCGATATCGATCGATGGATCGTCGATTGTCGATAACTGCATGGAAACACCCTTTTCGCATGCATCTTTCTCTTTCTCTTTGTAGTTGACAGTTTTACGAGCATTCTGTCATTTCGATCGTCGAACTACAAAAGACAGTTTTTGTAACGCATAAATCTGCTCATCGACAATGGTCGACTTTTGTTTTTATTTTGTAGATGATATGCAGTAAAATTCCGGTCTGAATATAAGAAATATGTTTATAATTATCATAGATGGATTAATATTTGCATGTATATGTATATTATCAAGCTTGATGATCTATGCAATGGCGAATCGATATTATAAATTTCAAGCAACCCAGTAATCATATGACAGGAAATATTAATTGAAAAGTTATATATACACTACCGTTAGAAAGTTGAGAACCAAGGATCTATGTGTTACTATAATTTTCAAAATGGGTTAATATTGCCTAACTAAAAAACGAAGGTTTTGCTTATTAGATTTTGATAGCGTGATCCATAGATTATTTATTATTTTAGAAAAGCATTATACGGAATTCATTTTCCATCTATAATAGAAAAATTTCGTTTTTATTGATTCCAAAAATGTCCAACTTCCGTAAAAATCGCTTTGGGAGATCCTGCGGCGAGAGTAATGGAAGGCTATAGATAGCGGAACAATATAAAAACTTATTGACAGGATGCATAGACTTTGTATAAAAGTGATCCAAAATAAAAGAGGTTTTTTTTATGAGAGGAATGTTTAAATATTTTTTATTTATTTATTCAGAATATTTTAGATAATTGTTTTTTTTTACTGTTTAATAATAAAATATAGTTATAAGATCTATTTAAGCATTTTTATTGAAAAAAAAATTGTTTTTATCTTGTTATTTTAACATAATAATAATAATCAATTGGTCTTATAGGAAAAAATTTTCTTGCTATATTTAATTAATTTAGTGAATATTGCGTCGATGGCAATAAAGTATGCAATAATGAGGAAGTGCATTTTTTGCCTCTTTTTTCAGCTTCCGGACGCTTTACGATCACTCTGACATTTGAACTATCGATACCAATTCGATTGCGACTGGATACATCTCACATTCTTGATGACGCGTCGCGCACACGCGCGGAATTTAATTTTACAACGCGGACTTGATTCTTTCGCGAAAGTCTCGCTTAGTCGTTATTAGTCTGATTTATGACAGGAAAAACTTACTAATTTACCTTCACGCGCGCGCCGTTAATTCTCGACATTTTCCTTTCTCACAACAACACTTGGATCTCTTTGTTACGTAATTGAAGATACCTCGCGTCACCGAAATAACAATTCGTTTGTCACGGCGATAAGTGAAAACTAGGCATAAATATTAGAAACTAATATCGCGGGAAAACTATCTTGTAAAAGTCGCGCTGATCTTATGATAAACCGTAGAATTTTTTAAATCTTTTTCTTGTTAGGTATCCTAAATAAACCAACGTTTTGATACGAGAGAAGAGAGTTTACATGTATTTATTTTCTTTTTTTTTAAATTCGAAAACATTATTATTCATTCTAAATTCAACATTATTATCGATTTCTATCGATGTAGATTAATTTTAATCTCGGTTTAACTCACTTTTTATCCTTTTCTAACTCTTAGAACTAGAAAAGGCTAAAAAGTGAGTTAAACCGAGATTAAAATTAATCTTTATTGATAGAAATAAACATATTTGCGCATTTGTTACACGGATTGTTGTTCGTCAGTCTCTGATTAACACAAGATGCGCCTAATTGTCGCGAGTGACAAATCCGCGGTTAATTGTAGCCGGTCGGGATCAATTGCACCTCGAGGATCCTCCATGAGACGCTGGATCGTATCTCACGATCGACGACCGCGCACAGAGTCGCGCTCTTATCGGATGCGGCCTGCAATTTGCGTTCGGGCTCGGCCCGCTCGGCGGCGAGTGGTTTCTATGGCCGCACGAGATTATAGAACGGCTATTCAATGAGGTTCCACGAATGGATTTTTTTCGCCGCAATTATGGCGTTCGTAAATTAGAGAACCGGTACGGTGTGCTGACGTTCGATTAATCCTCGCAGCTCGCAGCCCGTTCCCTTCGTCAAATTCCGATGTCTCTCTTCTCTCGCAAAATTCGGCGTCCTCGACTCTTGACCCGAGAGATATATATCTCGTTGTTACGTAATTATTAAATACACGGATATCCGCGAGGCCGCGTTACAATACGAAGTACGAACAGTACGAACAGTACGAACAGTACGAACAGTACGAAGAATCCAGTTCAACCGGGTAACTTGAATTTGACTAATCTCGATTTAACGTCAACGCCGAGATTAATTGCCCAGGAAAAATGGGTCAGGCAGTGACCGCGAGCGATTTCTTGCTATTCACAAAAGTATGGAAGAACGCAGCGAGTCGTAACGCATCTTTCGGTGATGATCGAAGAGGCGCAGTCGCAGTCGTAGTCGACAGGTCGCCATTCTTGTTAGCACAAGTATTTTGCAAGTGCGAGAGACTCTCGTTCTTCTCGGCCCGAGAAGAAAGCCGCGCTGCGTAGTTTTTCCAAGCGTTTAGGCACGCGGCGGAACGGCGAGCGCGCAGCAACCACAGCAACAGCAGCAGCAGCAGCAAAGCGGTAGACAGATGAATATACAGCAGGAAAAGCGAAAGTCACGCTGCATTCGCCAGCGGCATGGCACCGGCCGTCCTCCTCCCCCCCCCCCCCCGGTCGCGCATTGTACGCGAGCGCATCTCTGTGCCCCAGATAATTAATATCCGTGGTCGCCGTGGTCGGAGGAACGAGTCGCGGCATTTTCTGCGGCCGGGGCCGGCGCGGCGCGGCGCGGCGCGTCGTCTTCGTGCGCGCGGCCCCCTCGTCGGGTGCAATGGTTGCCTCACGGTTTCGCCGTCGAGCTAATTGATTAAAGGGATCATCATTATTACGTCGGCGGACGGTGCGACGCGCTCGCGCGGAGCCGAGCGATTTTCTCGGCTCCGTCCCGGATCGTCACTCGCGGGTGGCGATCGCTCGGCCGTTTCGTAATAACCGCGCGCGAATCGGTTATGACACTCTTGGACGGGGGGGGGGGGCGACGGGGGGCAAGAACGACGTAGACCGCGCTCGATTAATCTATTTATGTGCGTAGCTATTTTCCGGCTCGGGTCTCGATGCTATCGAAATCAACAGACCGGCGCGCGACGTGAATGCGATACGTAATGAGCATAGGGTGATGTAAAGTGCTTGTACGCGCAAATACCTTCCTTCTATGAACAGGCCCGCCTTCAATCCCACTTGAATTTTTTTTTTATCAAAACATTCTTAATGGCCGGAGAGAAAAGAAAGTTAAAGTTGTTGCGAGGTGAAGAAGAAGAAAGAACGAGACACGAATTATGAGATTCGGTATTTGAGATCTTTAGCCGACAGCTTTACGTTTCCCGACGTTTTCTACAGATCGAAGAAGAGACATTTTTGAAATTGAGAATAACTGGTCGTGTTGGTCGTTAACCTTCGGTTGTCACACCTCTTATTTAAACATTTTTTAAAAGAATTTTTTTTAACATAACGCCACTCAAAAAGTTAATTTCTTACAATGAGAATAGATTCTACAATGTTTAAACTTAATTCTAGATTTTTTTTGCCATCCACTTAAACTGTTAGTTTTTGAACAGCATGCAGCTGTTTGAAAATTGGTTGGAATCACTTTGACCCCGTGTGACAACCGAGGGTTGTAATGACTAGCGCGATTGGTAACGCAGCTCTTTTTTGACTGAATCGCGTAACATATTCTTTTAGGTTTCTTCCTTTGTTTGCGGTAAATTTCAGCGAACGTTAGTATCGCATGCCGACAAAAGCACAGACATAGAAAGACATATTTCATCGCCGCGGATACATCCAATAGATACCGTACGTAATACGTTTCCATCGTAGACACTCGATGCTCCCAATTCGGAGAATAGAGATAGAATGCAGGCTAATCCGAGAATTTAATTGACTCTTTCATGGAAGTTCGTTGTATTCTGATCGCCGGTGGGTATATATACGTGGTGCGAGGTCGTCATTCTTATTTACCTGCCTTATGATTTATAGTGCCGCTCATTCACAGCCCCATATACATGTACCGTCGTCATCATCGCTTCAGCCAGATGGTACATATCGATTGGCGGCCGATTCCGCTTGACCCGAATCGGAAAAGTGGAAAGAATCGAGCGTCGTGACGCGATCCTCTCTCGCGGCTAGGAGCAAATCCCCCTCGGGGCTGGAATTGCACAGAATCATCAGCTTCATCAACAACTGTGAATACGAACGCGTATTCATCTTCTTCGTCTTCGGGGATAGATCCTCCTCAGTGTGACAAAGTCGTTTTCTTTCACGCCGCGGCATATAGCGACGCAAAAATCATTGGCGTATCGGAAGATTGCGACAGAATTGAACGCACGGATCCGCTTCGCATCCGTTTCTGCATAATGAATCCTTCAATGAGGAATTCTTTCGGCGAGTAATGTGCGTGCAATAATTAATACGCGTGTAATAATAATGTATTACCGTAACGCGTAATTAGACGCGGAGTATTTCCCGCAGTGGCGTAATATTTTTATTACTCCTGCGGGTTTATCTGTGTGTGTGTGTGTGTGTGTGTGTGTAGCAAAGAAAGCAACATTTAGAGGAAAGAAGCATCTTCCGCGATTCGAATCGCCGTAATTACCGTTCAATTATCTTGGCAGAGTTATAAAAATGTTGAACAACGTGTCGTCGTGCTTTGTGAAACTTCACGTTTCCCGTAAATGCGCATCGCAGAACAATATCTAATACAAGATGTATTACGCTCCAAGATCGTGCGGAGTTGGTAGGAAAAAGTTGAAGCGAGTTAAGTCAAAAAAAGTGAATTTAAACTTTAGGGGAAGAGAGATATCTTCCATACGAATATCGACGCGATAAATCATAATTTTGTATGCATAGTCTCGTAGAGGCGGATAAAGCGAGTGACAAATGGCGATTATTCATCCAAGACCTTCGGTTATCATCAACCATTCATGTCTCTTAAACACACTAGAAGTGTTGTAACATGTAATTTTTTAAACGTCGCGTCTTGAACGCGTTTATTTACAGCGAGAGATGGAGGATCCTTTTGCGCGAGTGCATCGAGCGCGTAATCTGTAAAAACTCGACACCCGATCTTTCTGTTCGAAATTTATCAAGGCCGCCTTTTACTTCGCAGACCTCGTACATACTTTATTTGTCCGAACATGCAAGAATCCAATAGTTCAAGGATGAAGCTAATAATCGAGGAATGGAAGAGACTTCGTCTATAATGACAGATATATCGAATTAAAATAAAAATGGCATTAATTAATTACTAAAATTAATATATTAATATATTTTATTGACATACAGTTAGTTAATATATAACTTTAATATACTAATTTATTAAATTAAATATAAATACACACGCAAGCGCGTTTTTAGAAATTATTTTACATTTACGTAGAAAAGAATATTCTCATATTTAAATACTTTATATCGCTGTTTGAGAGTATTTTCGCAGTTTAGTCTTCGTATATGCATGGAATTGTGAATCGCGTCTCGTCAAATATTCGAAGACAAATCTCTCGTCAATCTCCGAGCCTCGATTTCGAGACGAAATCTCATTTCACAATATCGCGACGTCGCGAGTCGAGAAGGCCCCATCGCGGGCAATTAATCCGAAAGGTCGGCCCTCCCCCCCCCCCCACCCCCCATCATAATAGCCCCGTTGCTGGGACCCTCGGAGCGCGAATGCCATGATTTATTCAGGTGGATGAGCGAAGCGGCTCGAAATAACTCGATGTACGTCGACCTTCCTCTCTCGTCTCGCTCCGTTCTCGTACAACGTGGTTGATCTACATGGAGGGTTGCGGCACAGCGGAACGACCTAGGACGGTGTCATCGACGGACGACCGGTATCATAATTAAATGTCCATTTGCAACACGTGGCGGTATCGATCCGAAGCATCGATCGCGAGCGAAATAGGCACCCGTGTCGACCAAGTGGGTAAGCACTTAGAAGTGCTCCAGCAGCGTAGCTTGCGTTGGCATGGAGTAGCATAGCTGCAAGTTCTCCATGTTACAGTCAGTTATCTCTATTCAGTAATTATCTATATACGTCATTCCGTGTTGCCTATCTTTGGAATAATTGAACTCTCAGTACAACGTTACAAAATGCTTTTCGCATTTTGCTTTATTAAGAAGAAGTTAACTGTAACTCTCTCTCTAAAGCTGAACTAAAATAAAGTGTGTTATCAAGCTTATTATATATCAATAATATCGACGATTTTCTTTATCTCCATATTTTGTCATTTAGAAAAGTGCAAGCCCAAAATATATACCTAATTTTGATTATAAAACTATTAATATTATTAAGGTAGATATTAATATCCGATAAAAATCTACACTAGAAAAAATAATATCGATCCTGTAAATTCTTGGTAATATAATATTATTTTAAATAATGAAAATTTTATTTCCACAACTCCTTACAGATATAAATCTTAAAAATTAAAATTGCTACTTAATTTATTGGCGCTTATTAATATTTATCTATATATTTATCTTCTAGCAATTAGTCTCGATACCAAATATGGATATTCAAGAAATATCAGCGTCAACATTTCTCGTTTGACGTAAGGTAAATGCTGTATGTACAGTCGAATAAAAGATATATACGCACGTCGCGTCGCGCGTACGACGCACGGCCACGCACGTGGATTCGCAAGCGGAGATTGTCGCCAGTGACATTGCGATATTCCCGCGTCGAGAGGAAAGTCATAATTACGGTCGTCCGCTTGAGATTTCACGGTTACCACGTCCGTCGCGCATTCACGCGGGTTCCGTAATCGCTCGGTGAGATTGTCGGCACGCGTTTGTCGTTCTCGCCGAAAGTCGTAGATATGATTGATAATCCCGCGCAAAGGTCGAGGGAAATGTGATAGCCGTGCGTTAAAATTAAATGGAATTGTTAATTTGTTACTATAAGAAAGTAACGATCGATTTTTAGCCTCTTTGCGATCAACTGAAGACTCCTTCGAGTCTTCGCTTTATTCTCAGAGCAAGTGAAGATATTGTGAAAGATTTTTAATAATTTTAAATAATAATAATAATTTTAAATCGTTATATATATATATATATATATATGAATATTCAAAAATTTTAATTGTTTAATGTAGAGAAAGAAAGAGAGAGATATTAGTGATTTAATATAACAATTATAATAAAAAAGTTAAATGCGATGTCCTAGCAGATTCCGCGATGACTGCAACGAGCTTATTCGCTTAGTTTTAATTATTCGTAGTAATGATAAAAATAAAAATATTTTTTATATTACACATTTTATACATGCATACGTAATATCTCTCGCAAAATATTACAGTGACGTCCACCTGCTTGGCATTTATATTACATAAAAAATATTTACAAAGTTTTTTTTGCATAATTGAATAATACTCTTCTGTCGCGAAAAATAAAGCGTCCGGTATTTGCGATTATAATGTGATAGCTACTGAAATACACGCGCGCGATAAAATACTCATTGTAGCGATATTAATATTTCGACGATACAATAGAATAGAAAATAGCCGCGCGTATGCGAAAGGTCGAGCCGCGGTTACGCTCGGCTCCTCGGCACACCGTCGTTACTATTTTTACGAGCCTCACGTCGTGGAGAATCGGCGTTGATATGCAGTTCTCCATTTCCGTATACACGCGAGAACGCGGGAGAAAGGAAATTTCCCTCGAACGTCGCGTCGTCGACGTTGCATCTCCTTGAACTGGTGCACCTTGCTGTCACGTTCCCCGTGAACTCGCACGTGCACATGCCTCTCGCACAGCTGATTCGCTGATTACGATTGAATTGCCGAGCGAGCTACAGGGTGATCCGGCAAATCCCTTAAAGAAAACAATTTAATTTGTTAATCAATATATCTTTTTTTTAATACATACATTTTTAGTTATTGTGTAATTTTTTTTACGCTGCGTTTATAAGACTTTTTATTTTAATTGGGATAATAGGTTCATCAATTTTTGATGAATCTCAATCAATCTCTTTTGAGAAGAGATTTTAAAAGGATCCATATTATATAACGAGCGCTTTATTATTTCTCGCTCAAAGGAGAGAATAGAAACTATCGCTTCGACGTTATGACGATTTATATGTAATAATATTCGCACGAGGCGCACGCTTCCGCGTGGTAGTAAATAATCTGAAATTTGAAATTTCGCGGAACATCTGCACATCCAATTCGTGCGTGTCCACCGAATACCTATGCCGTAGGAGAAAAACGCGACCCGGCGCGGCGCGGCGCACACAGACCTAACGTTGTCGCGCGTGAAAACGTCCAAGGCTGTAACGTGCACAGGCAACTATAAAACGTAGCAAATAAACGGGCCTGTGCTTTCACTTAGGCATCAGGAACGAGAGGGGCAAACGTTAGTTACTTTCCTTTGAAGTGGATACAAGAGCGCGTTCGCGTAGGGCTGATGCCAAAGGCACCGGCACCGGCGCATCAGGAAGCGCGGTTAACGAGAGACGGATAGCATCGGCTGAAAGGGGAACCGACCTGCCTCTTGGGATCATACTGTCGCTTTTTACGCGGACATGAATGATGCAGCCAATTCTAACAGTTCTATAAATACAAGTGAGATTGGTATATTTATAAAAGATGGGCTATATTAGTGAATAATAATATAATCTATACTTTATTTATTCATATAAACTCATATAAACCTAATACGATAATTATATGTATTTATTCAATATATATAATTATGTTATATTAAATAAATATATTACTACATATAATTATTATTATGTTTACGATAGTAATATAATTATAAATATTTTTGACGAGAAATAAAAAAGCATGGTATTACTGATCTTTACTTACTACATATTCAAATTAATTAAATTAAAACAAAGGAAAAAGAGACTTATTCGCTAAGATTAATAATAATCTTCTTTTTATGTTTTCATCAGTCTTACAATGTTACTTTTTCGATAAATGGATAAATAACTGTAGAGGGACTCTCGATAATGAATTAACGAGTAACAAGTAAAAAGGGCCTTTGAGAATACAACGCGGTTAACAGTGCGTAAGTTGACGTTGTATCGACCTGTAATAATTTGGATACATAATTATACATCGGGTTTTTCGACTCTGCTTTGAACCATCCTCATCGATGCGATGTATAATTATGTATCCAATTAGCTATTAAAGATCGATATAATATTAACTTATGTACTCTCAACCACGTTGTACTGTCAAAGCCCCTTTTTACTTGTTACTTTTTCATATTTCAATAATTTTAGATATCTTTTGGGTATAGGTATCAAAGACAAATGCAGTGGAACCGATATTCTTACTTGTTTGATACCTCTAATAATAAATTTTCACGCACATCTGTTTCATTCTATCGGTTTATTACAATCACAGCGTGTGTAATAATACGTACATATGTACGGTTAATCACAGGAGATAGAGGCTAGTCAAGGCCTAGTATACGGCAATAAAATCCGCCAACAGCTTTCGAGTGATTGTTTGAGCGCGACATTCGCACCTACGTGTCAAACCTTAAAAGGCGCTCCCACGCGACGGCACGGGGAAAAGATAGTTTCATCGACATGCACGGAGCAGATTGGACGTTAAGTTTGCATTGTTGCGCGCGACCTCGCGACGAAGTGCCGTCGCCGTCGGCGGATACTAGTTTCGCGAGATTTCATTTATGTCCCCCGAATCTCACCGTAAACTAGAAGGATCACGCGGATTTGCCGTGGTATTACGTCGGGAACCTGACTCTAGTCGGTGTTACCTGAGAGAAGGCGTCTTCGGCTTCTCTTCATCGACGCTATTTGCAGCTAAGCCCTTGATATCGAGATTGTCGCGGACATCTAGATACGTGTATATTCCTTAAATTTTTTATTTCAGAATTTTACCCTAACAACAAATGTATATTCTGAGAATGTTCAGAGGATATCGTAAAGTATAAAATATTATAAGGATGTTTTCAGTATATTAAGTACATCCTTATTATATTCTATAGATATAGAGACAGGATATTTTTTATTGCTGTTAGGGTAATATCTTTTATATTAATATAATTTATAATTTATTAATGTAATTTAATTAATATAATTTATATTAGTATAGATAATGATGATGAATTTTTTAATTTTTTATAATTTAGATTTACGTACATATACAAATATGTAAAAACAAAGAATATAATGAAATATATTGTTAGTGTATTTCTTTTTTATTAATTTTTTCGGATCACATAGGTATAAACAATATAGTATAACAAATAATTTTTTGTATTCGCTTGTATTTGTTCATATTAGGAGAAGCCTCGGCACGCAGGAGACGACTATTTACCAATTCTAAGACTTTGGCGTGACTTTCTCCGACGAGGACGTCGATTCGCGAAGATCGATCAGTGAAAGCACACGATAATTGATCGCAAACAAAGAGGCCCGATGAGAGAGATAGTGACGATTGGAAAACTCGATTCAGTGGCCTCTTCGACACAACGACCCGCAAATGAAATAATGCCTCCGTCTATCCTTGACTCGAGGAGAAACGATTAGGAGTCCTTAGAATGTTTCATTAATGCTTAAACATATCGATACTGAATTGCGATTATGGAAATTGACAATGAAATTAAAATGAAGTTATTTGAATTTCATATAGATTTGACGTCACAGTCGCAAAACCTTTTTTACGAGAGAGATATCGTAGAAAGGAATGAGATCTACGTATCCACGTGCGCGTGACGCGCTGATCGCCGATTCAAGCTGGAATATCGATTGGATGATTACCCCCCGACCCTCGTGAGTTATTTACATTCACGAATTCGTATCGGGCCGCAATTAGCGTGGTATACGCCGCAGAAACGACTTGTTGGGGTATTAATATCGACGACCTACTCTCCGGGACAAGCGACCGATGGAAGATCACGGGCGCGCGCATTGCATAAGTTATGATCGCCGATCGATTTCTGCCTCGATAGAGACCGGTATTCTCGCGGAGTGCCGCGTACTTACCACGCTTCGAGAATAATTCGACTTGGAATACTCCGATAGCGCGTGCGATAGCGCCAGGATAGATTTACGCGGCTTTGACGTTGACGGAGATTATTCCACGTGACACGGGGCAAAAAGCGTATACGCGCCGGAGGCTGTGCGCGAGGAATCATTTGCACCTGTGACTAATGGAACGGCCGTCGAAATTATCTTATCGTCATCGGACAAGTGCCATTAATAGACGCTTTCCTGTCGTATATCTCGCGGCACGAGATCGAACGGACGATACCGAGTTCTGTCGGTGCTTTATTATTATAATGTCCCACATATATCGCGCGGAATATTCCACGTTTTATCTTTTTCAACTAAAGTCGATTCGAATAAGCCGAGAGAACTGTGACGACTATAATGAAGAAAGAAGAAACTTGATATATTTCGTGAGAAACAGAAATTGTGTCAGGAAATAGACATCGGGAAGTTCTGGCAAATTGCGTTCGGTAAAAGGAAGAAAGCGAAACGTGTGATTTAATGGCGATCGAGAAAGAGTTGGGATCGAAGGGATGAGATTCGATCGCGCGGATGACACCTTGCGTGGGAAAATGGCACGACGCCGGCAAAAATAGACGTGGCCGGCATCAATTACAAAAGGGTGACGCGTGTAACCGATTCCTTCGGACGGCGACTTATACGTATGGCGTAACTTCGACAACGTTTGAAGTTTCACTACGCTGTATAAATAGCACGCGACTTTTCATATATAGCCCCGCGCGCGCGTTATCCAATGTGTATCCGCTGGCGCTGACGTGGAAACCGGCAGGAAGCGTGCTGTGGCGATCGCCAGCTCCGTTCCGCGACGTGGAGAATGCCTCGCGATCCCTGGACTTTTGTCTTATCAGGACTAATAAGGAGACAATTAACCCTTGATCCCTTGAATTTTGGTAATTTTTTAATATAACTTATAATATACCCCATTCACTAATACAAGGTACAGTAACTCTGTCTAAACAATATTTTATGAAATATTAACGTTAAAAAATTTTCGTATGCGTAATAATTGTTTTAAAATTCTGCAAAATAAAGTTTATTTATGTACTATAATTATGTATTATAAATAAGAAAAATGGAATTTTATAATAACATTACAAAGAAGTATATCACAATTAATTAACAAAAATACACTACATGACAATTAATTTTCGGTGTCGGAACCATGTCGGAACTTTCAATTTGTGCACTATCAATATTATGGTCATAATGTGTGCACGTTTTTGGATGATATCTATCACAGAAACATTTAAAACGCATTACTAATTTGCACTAAGTGCATTTTATAAATACAACTTCTTTGCGTAAGCATGATTTATTTAGCATTGATATCGAAAAAAAAAACATTTTAAACATTAATATTTCATGAACTATTGCGCGTTGGACAGAGTACTGTGCTTTCTATTAGTGAATAAAGTGTACTGTTACATATTAAAAATTTAATAAAATTCAAAGGTTTAAGAGTTGTTTGTCCCCTTATAAGTTTCTTATCTGTTACTTCAGTAAACAAAGAAGGACAATATTAGTCACCATTCCATCAATCGACTTCGCACTGAGAAAGAGGAAAGAGAAGAAAAACTAACAATGAAGAATGAAGAAATTAACGAGATCGACATTATAAAATAAATTGAACAAAGAAAATGACGGAAGAAAGTTTAATCGATCGTTGCTGCGTGAATGCTACATGGATATTGGATAGAAAAGAAAGCAATTGAGTTATTGATTATTCATAGTGCATTAGCCAATACACGGTTCATCCATCATATTGTTACTTCCGGACATCACCGATCCTTTCAATTTAAATAATTAATTTTATCCGTCTACATGGCGACGTTGATTGTCGTTATAGAGAATCGGCGTTATATATTAATTATAATTATGCATTCTATATTCATATATAATGCTTGTAAAATATCATCTGGCAAATATTATACTTCGTATCTTGTTCCTCCATTATAACTTCCGATCATCCGCACTTTGCTTTCAAACGCTTTAAAACCGTACTGCCTCTTAAAAATTTTACAATAGCGAATAACGAAACAAGTCAAGTATTGACGTCACGGGGGTCAAGCGTCGATCTTGCGAGCGAGCGTGTATCAGATAACGGTCGTCAATGTAGTGACGCGCCTGAATTACGCCACCGGGTGAATTTCATAACTGCGTCGGGCGAAGGGTGCGGCGCGGCGAGGTGGGTGGGCGCGCGGGGGGGGGGGGGAGCGATGCATCCAGGGTGCACCGCACGAGCTTCCGGGTGGAAGAGAGAAACGGACGTCGGGAACGTGGGCGTGGCGTGCGAGGGTGAAAGGCGTGGTTATGTGCGATCAATAAAACTACCCCCCGTCTCTCTCCCTCGTCCCTCCGGACGACGCGCGGCATCGGCGATGCGGCTCGGAGTGAGAGCCGGCGGAGGGGTGCGGAGAGGGGCGCGACGTGCCTCCGAAAAGTGGGCTCGCTATAGAGACGGAAGGAACAAGGGATGAGAGAGAGATAGAGAGAGAGAAGAAGAAGAGAGGGAGCGGGCCCAAGGGGTCGTCTGAGGGTACGCGGTATCTCGCCGAACCGCGCATCGATCCCTCCGCGATCCTCCTCTCACCCTCGCGCGAGAGCAAGCGCGCCCGCGCGCCCCTCATCGAGCAGCCCTCGACCTCTCGCACAGAAAGTACCATGGCCTCTGGAATTACGCGGGAGACTTCATTCGTGGCACGCAACGGTCACGCGACGAACGTGGACGTAATAGACGAGGAATTTAACAGTCGGGGGGATTTGAGATCGGAGCAACGGGATCTGTTTCATTGCGCACACATTCTTACGTCGTCAAAATTCTCTATTTAAAACAGAAAGATCCAAATCAGCAAAAACAATGGAATGTAATAACAGAAAATTCTGTCATTGACATAAAATGTCAATTTCGAGGGAAACGACACTATATTTGCCGATGGGAAATTGGCTCCGAATTGTGTCAAATTTGCAGATAAAGCGCCCTAATCTTCTGGGCTTAAAATATTCCATACAATGATGACGTAATGAAGGAAAATAATGTTATAATAATACGAAACAATATTGCGTTCTATTAATTATATACTAATGATATATAATACGAAATATACATATTAATAGGAGAAGTTGAGACACATCGGAGCCGCATCGGAGAAGGATTGCGTTTTGTAACGAGAATTGGATACGTAATATCATTAATATCTACATGCATGCATATGCATATACGACATTACTACCCGGCTTAGAAAGAAATAAATGGGAGAATTAATTTCCATGGCCGGCATGAGCCGCGGATTATACGAAATCTCGGTTCTCAATGACGTCGTCACGCGAAACGCAGCTATTTAGTCTTTTCACGATTTGTCTCGTTTACGATTGATTTACGACACGTTTGAAAATAGCGTCGACATCGATTCTTTTTTCCCACGGCCGTTTACGTCCTCCAACGTGGAGTGGAGTCGTAACGCGACGTTGCATTTCCACGGACCGCCGCGGCGGTCTCATTCGGGACGTAGTATCACGCGAGATTCGATTTAACTTTGTTACCTGATTCCGCTAATATCGACGATAATATACACGACTTACCCATTATACATTCCATTTTTTATTACGAAACACGGGCACGGAAATAGATTTCGAGCTGGAGCTTACTTTGTCAAGATCTCGCTATATTCACACAATAAAAAA